>NC_142583.1:10033823-10337941 GCF_965207765.1 Zootoca vivipara | reverse complement strand
CTTTCTTTCAAAGGCTCATAAGATCACAGGCAGTCCCATCGGGAGAGTGTGTGTGTGTGTGTGTGTGTGTGTGTGTGTGTGTGTGTGTGTGCGTACTGCAGGGAGCTGTTGAAAATATGTCTTGGGGATTAGCCAGGCTTACCTTTTGCCCTGCTCGGGCCATGTAAGCTTGGGGCAATATTGTTCCACAGAACTACCACCTGGAAGGTGACAAAAAATGGCATGTATTTCTCCTCCCTGCCCCACAGCTGGAAAAGATAAGATAAGATGATAAGATAAGATGATAAGATAAGATAAGATAAGATATCTTTATTGAAATTACTCGGTTGCTACATCCACTCAGATAAAGCATTCCGCATAATCCAAAATTACAAAACCTAATTAAAAACAGTAA
The DNA here is from genome assembly GCF_965207765.1 of Zootoca vivipara. NCBI lineage: Eukaryota > Metazoa > Chordata > Lepidosauria > Squamata > Lacertidae > Zootoca > Zootoca vivipara. Next base: position 10,337,547 of record NC_142583.1, on the reverse strand, counting down.
ATATAATACAAATAACAAGTAAAATAAGATGACTTCAAAGTCCAGGCTTTCCATTTAAGGCCAAAATCGCTCTAGAGAAGAAACTGTTCCTGAGACGGCTCGTTCTTGCCTGCATTGTTCTATATCTCCGTCCCGATGGCAGGAGCTGAAACAAATGGTGACCAGGGTGCGTTGGATCTTTTGATATATCTAGTGCTTTTCTATGGCACCTGGTGGTGTAGATTTGTTCTAAGGTGGAGAGTGAGCAGCCAATAATGCTCTCTGCTGTTTTAATAATTCTACACAGCCCTGCTCTGTCCTGAGAAGTACAGCTTCCGTACCACACACATAAACCGTACGTGAGCACGCTCTGTATGGCACAGTGATAGAAGGCAAGCAGCAGCTTTTGTGGAAGATGGTTTTTCCTTAAAATTCTCAAAAAAATACAGTCTCTGCTGCGCCTTCTTCACAAGCCCCCTTGTATTAACACTCCAGGACAGATCCTCCTGTAACTCAATGCCTAGAAATCTAAACGTTGTTACCCTCTCCACACAAATTCCGTCAATCAAAAGTGGCTGGACCTCGTTCTTCTGTCTCCTAAAGTCCACCACCAGCTCCTTTGTTTTCTTTGTATTTATGAGCAAGTTGTTGACTCTGCACCACTCTGTCAGCCGCTCCACCTCATCTCTATACTCAGTTTCACCCTCCTTATCAGAGATGAGCCCGATCACGGTTGTGTCATCTGCAAATTTGACAACCCTATTTCTAGGGTGGGCAGCGACACAATCATAGGTACTGTATAAAGAGTATAAAGGAGCGGACTAAGCACACATCCTTGTGGTGTTCCTGTGTTAGTCCTAAGCATGTTAGACACATAAGGGCCCAACCGGACCCTCTGGGAGCGATCTGAAAGAAAGTCCAGTATCCACCCACAGAGTGATAGTGGGAGCCCCAGATTTCCCAATTTAGGTGTCTGTGCATATGTGAAGCAGAGTAAAAGCATCAGAGATTTGGAGTTGTGAAGAGAGGCTGAATTTTAGACTCTCGAAGCTGACATCATCTTGGGGATTGTCCCCACAAATCTGGTGGGAAGCAGTGAATTTTTGGGACATCTGGTTAGAGTTAAAGGTGCATCACCATTTCTGGTCGACTTGTAGAAATAATACCATATTATCGCAAGAATGCCACAAGCCCCCTGTGACCTCATTTCAAGGTGGCAGAACCTGGCTTCACACCTGGTGTACCCCTTGAGTCCTCAGCCCTCAGAGATTTGAAGTGAGCTTAACAGCTTACCATTCTAAAAAGTAAACGTAACCTAATTGAATGCTATTTTAATAGGAGTACATTACACACTCTCTTGGGACTCGGGTGGCTCTGTGGTCTAGTGTGTAAACCACAGAGCCTAGGGCTTGCCGATCAGGTTGGCGGTTCGAATCCCTGTGACGGGGTGAGCTCCCGTTGCTTGGTCCCAGCTCCTGCCAACCTAGCAGTTCGAAAGCACGTCAAAATGCAAGTAGATAAATAGGAACCGCTACAGCGGGAAGGTAAATGGCATTTCCATGTGCTGCTCTGGTTTGCCAGAAGCGGCTTTGTCATGCTGGCCACATGACCTGGAAGCTGTCTGCGGACAAATGCCGGCTCCCTTGGCCTATAGAGCGAGATGAGCACTGCAACCCGAGTTGTCCGCGACTGGACTTAACAGTCAGGGGTACCTTTACCTTTACCCACTCTCTTGCCCAGTGTGATAACTTTATTTTTTAAAAAAATGTGTCTCTTCTAACATAACTTACTCTGAGGCATTATATGTCATAAGCAACTAATCAATGTAATAAATAGTAATACCAGCATCACTCGCATACTACGGTCTGTCGCATCTGCTGTTTTATTTTGTTCTGTCTGCCTTTCAGGACTCATCAAAGCAGCAGTTTTTGGTTTGGAAAAAGGCAGAACGTTGCTTGTGCCATACTGCAGCAATGCCCTCTTCTGGCTCAGTAGAGCAGCACCATAAATTTACTGCTGTTACATGTTTGGTACGCCAAACTGCAAAAAAAGCCAACAAACCCCAAGGGCACATCTTCACACCTGAAAAGGCACATTTTTCAAATCCTTTTTTTGTACGTGGAAGCCCTCCGTGCGTCCATGCGTCACAGTTCCCCCCCCATATCGCTGTACCAGAACCAAATATTTTTCCCGTTTGTGCATCAGAGCTAAAGTCATGTAGCTCATTTTATTTTAATATATATGTAATTTTTATTGGTTTTTGCATGTTTTCCCAACATCCCATCGTATGCAGTATAACAGACCTTTGGCTATCACAGCCTAGGACTTCTGTCAACCTCGACTAATGGTTTTCTAACCTTCTTTCTGATTTTGCATTTTATTTTAATAGTTATTGCTATAAAATCCAAATCCTAAAGAAATTCCTTCTTAGTCCTTTTTCGCAATAATTCATATAGTTCTCCTTACATAACTTCTTGCAACCATACAAGTGATGTCGATTGATTACAATTATCTTTCAAATGTATCATAAATTTCTTCCAGTCTTTCAGGAAAGTCTGGTCTTGCTGGTTCCAAATTTTCCCAGTTAGTTTCACCAACTCGGCATAGTCCATCAGTTTCATCTGCCACTCTTTGTTGGTAGTTCTTCTTGCTTCCATCGCTGGGCTAATGGTATTCTTGCTGCAGTTGTTGCATATAAAAACAATTTTTTATCATGCTTGTAAATCTCTGTACCTACTACAGGTGAAAAAGGGACCCAGGTGGCGCTGTGGGTTAAACCACTGAGCCTAGGGCTTGCTGATCAGAAGGTCGGCGGTTCGAATCCCTGCAACGGGGTGAGCTCCCATTGCTCGGTCCCAGCTCCTGCCCACCTAGCAGTTCAAAGCACATCAAAGTGCAAGTAGATAAATAGGGACCACTCCGGCGGGAAGGTAAACGCCGTTTCCGTGCGCTGCTCTGGTTCACCAGAAGCAGCCTTGTCATGCTGGCCACATGACCCGGAAGCTGTCTGCAGACAAACGCCGGCTCCCTTGGCCTATAGAGCGAGATGAGCGCCGCAACCCCAGAGTCGGACACGACTGGACCTGATGGTCAGGGGCCCCTTTACCTTTTACTACAGGTGAAGCTCAGAAAATCGTCAAAAAGTGCATTTGTTTCAGTAATGCAACTTAAAAGGTGAAACCAATATATGAGATAGATGCATGACATGCAAAGCAAGATATGTCAAGCCTTTATTTGTTGTAATTGTAATTATTCGTCATCAGGCGGGTCAATTATAAATGGAATGTAATTAATGAAATGTAATAGCGATGTTTATTTTTGTTTATTTTTGTATTATTGTAACTATTTGTTTTATTACGGTGGAATTTCCAAAAGAAAGCATTTGTAAAAATTAAAAGAAATAGAAAAAACAATAAGTTGCATTATTGAAATAAATGCACTTTTCAACGATATTCTAATTTTCCGAGTTTCACTTGTATACCAAGGAAAAGGGCTTCTGGGTTTTTTGCAAATGTATATTTCAACATTTTTAAAATCTCATTATAAATCATTTCCCAGAAGTCATTTACTAGTGAAGCAATAAATGTTTATTATTCTTCAGCTCATGATAACACTTTAACCACCGTCTTTTTAAGCTAGCCTATGGAAACTGTAGGTCTAGCCATCAGTTCAAACAAAGTCAGTCAGTAAGTGTGCACCATTAACTTTGCCCTTGATGCTTATCTGCAGCGATGATTTAAGAAGACAATAATCCGAGTGCATTCTAGGACACGCACACAGTGGAACCAGCTGAAAGAATGGCTGCTTTGCTGGAAGCCACCCAAAGTGGCTGAGGAAACCCAGCCAGATGGACGGGGTATAAATAATAAATTATATTATTCTTATTCTATGTTTTTAAAGTTGCTCTTTGGTCTCTAGCAGAGAAATTTGCCCATCCCCAGAGCAGAGGCTGGTTGGAAGGAGGTAACATTCCCTCTATGAAGGGGTGCTTTAGGAACACAGAACACATTAAATTTAATATATTTATCATGGTACGCAAGCATTTTTCTCACAGTACACTAGAACGTCCAATGCCAAAAAGAAAAGGTGAAATTCTATTTTTAAGGCTTGTTTACAGGCTCAGTTTGGCTCATAGCCCCGTTTTTTTATTTTGGAATGGGGCAATTTACACTACCTTAATTTAAGATGGCACCCATTCCACCCGTTTCCTACATGGTGAGGAATGCTCTGCCCAGTTGTGACACCCGGCAGAGACCAGAGTTTGTCACAGTTTGCCCAGACCACAGAATATCTGTATTATTTGGACTTCTGTCGCAAGGGGAACTGGCTCAAGGGAGAGGACAGCTGAAATTGTCACACCAGAACTTTCTAGCCAATATTTGTGACGCCTTTGCTGTCTTAAGTCCCCCCCCCCAATACTAACATTAGTTTTACTGATATGGGATGAAATAAATAACTGCTAGTCTTCACCAGTTTTACATCTTGTCAGAACTTTTTATAGAAAACCTTAGCAGAGCTACGTTGTCATCCTATATATGCAAATCTCTCAATCTATGATTCACAATTCACAAACTTCTGCCAGTAGTAATAGAAAAGGACCCATTTTATTTCAAATTTAATATTTAGCGTGCTTCTAGGTGTGTAGGGGGGACGCGGGTGGTGCTGTGGGTTAGACCACAGAGCCTAGGGTGTGCCGATCAGAAGGTCAGCGGTTCAAATCCCAACAGGGTGAGCTCCTGTTGCTCGGTCCCAGCTCCTCCCAACCTAGCAGTTCGAAAGCACGTCAAAGTGCAAGTAGATAAACAGGTATCGCTACAGTGGGAAGGTAAACGGCGTTTCCATGTGCTGCTCTGGTTCGCCAGAAGCAGCTTTGTCATGCTGGCCACATGACCTGGAAGCTGTACGCCGGCTCCCTTGGCCAATAGAGCGAGATGAGCGCCGCAACCCCAGAGTCAGTCACGACTGGACCTAATGGTCAGGGGTCCCTATACCTTTACTTTTAGGTGAGTGTGTGTTTGTGTGTGTGTGTGTGTGTGTGTGTGTGTGTGTGTGTGTCAATAATGTGAAATATTTCAGTGCTGTCTGCACTATTTGATCCTAAGCAACCCAAAGTTCATACATTCCTTTGATCTATAAATCCTTTTCAACTACAAGTACATTTAACTACAGAAAACAAATGAATTAATGATTGCTGTGGAAAATGCTTGACAATACGTGTTTCTCAAGACCAGCTACACCTTTTCCCCCTTTACAACTATTTCTAAGGAGGAATCTCTGCTGTGTCTAGTGAAGCAATAAACCTTTATTATTCTTCAGCTCATGATAACACTTTAACCACCGTCTTTTTAAGCTAGCCTATGGAAACTGTAGGTCTAGCCATCAGTTCAGTCTAAAACAAACAAAGTCAGTAAGTAAGTGCGTGCCATTAACTTTGCCCTTGATGCTTATCTGCAGCGATGATTTAAGAAGACAATAATCCAAGTGCATTCCAGGACACACACACACAGCAGGACCAACTGAAAGAATGGGTGCAATCCTGTATAAATTATTTGTATAAAATCTTCTATATATACCTCGGTTTAAGTACGCCTCGGTTTGAGTATTTTCAGTTTAAGTACTCCGTAGACCCGTCTGGAACTGATTAATCCACTTTCCATTACTTTCAATGGGAATGTTTGCTTCAAGTTAAGTACGGACTTCCAGAACCAACTGTGTACTTAAACCGAGGTACCACTGTATATGGCAATGGTTTGGGTTATTTCTGTGCAGGGTAGTATTTACTTACATTATTGTATTTTAATATTTTGCTGGAAGCCGCCCAGAGTGGCTGGGGAAACCCAGCCGGATGAGTGGGATATAAATAATAATAAATTATTATTATTATTATTATTATTATTATTATTATTATTATTATACATTAAATCATAATGTAACATGGCCACTTTCTCTGCAGATCCTGGGGGGAGAGCACAAATAGTAGAAGGTCCAGTAAATCAAAGTTCTGGATGTTTTAGAACAGGCATCCCCAAACTGCGGCCCTCCAGATGTTTTGGCCTACAACTCCCATGATCCCTAGCTAACAGGACTATTGGTCGGGGAAGATGGGAATTGTAGTCCAAAACACCTGGAGGGCCAAAGTTTGGGGATGCCTGTTTTAGAAAATACTGCTAAAAGTTCTCTGCTTTTGCAGAGGACTGGTTCTGCTTAATGTGCATCCCAAAATGTTCATCCCAAAATAACAGTAAAACACTTTTTGAGGCAAGGAGTTGACTTCTTAGCAACAGGCCAACATTTCATTGTTTTATAGATTTCTTTTCACATTTGAAAGCTTTTTTTTTTTAAAAAAAACCCACCTTGGACTATAAATTAAGATTTAGAAAACACCTAGAAATCGAAAGCACAAACTACATGAAATCGGAAGCACAAACCACAACACCATCACTACGGGGAAAAAATATCAATGTTTAATTTAATTTACCACCCCTTTACAAATACAGATGGGAAACGCCAAGTTTAAAGCCCATTTCTCATGTTGCAGTGCCTGTTTGGAATCACCTGAAGCCAAACTATGAAAGCGGACGAGGAAAAGTGGGAGGCAGAGGCCATGGGGAAACTGGAGGGAAGCGTTAGAACCACAACACTGTCTTAAGTTTAAAGGGGAGATATGTGTTTGCAGGATGAACTGGCTGCGGTTGGGTTTGTTTTCTTCCAGCGCTGCACTTATTCTGGCAACTCAGAAGCAAGAAGCAGCACTGGGAAACACTGGGGAAAGGAAAGGAACAGTCAGGGATGCCTCCATACGCACAAAGGCCTTTTATAGCCTGGTACAGTAAATACTCTTTCTTCTCTCCAACACGTAACAGAAAAACACTGGCCATCAAATAGGTTAGGGAGTTTGTGCATGAGATCTGCATGCATCTCGAGCCCTCCCAGCTCCCCTTTCCTCTTCCTGGAGTGGAGAAGTGGTATAGTGTTGGTTTAGTGTTGCATCCATCCTGGTGTTTATGGTTTGTTTTCTCCTAAACAAACCATAATCGGGGGTGCTAATCCAGCCACTCGGTGGTTTCTTTCCCTGCTCCAGGAAGGGAAGAGCAAAATTAGGCTCGAGATGTAAGCACTCCTGTACAAGCTAATCCCCCTAAGTATGGTTTATGGCCAGCGTTTCGACCACCTGCAGCCAGTGAAATGGGAGTTTTGTCTCACGCATTGAGACTCGATTCCTGTTCTCCTATTTCATCCGCTAATTCAGCACGGACGCTCTCTTCCTGGTTGCTTGTAGACGGCCGAGGCTCCTCCTCGCCCGCGCTTGCCTGCGGGGCCGTTTCTTCCTCTTCTTCCTCCTCCGCCTCTCCGTCATCTTCCACGTCCATTTCAAACACTCGGATGTGCCGGAGGTTTGAACTTAGCTAGGGGAACATTTTAAAGATATGTCTTGTTTTACTGATCCGATAGCTGCCTTTTGGGGCCAAGCCGATCCAAGGCAGCGACAAAAATATGAACGTTCAAAACATAGTACAACATATAGTACAATATTGTTTCGGGGTACTTAGCCAATATCTTTAAAGCTAAATCTAAAGTTGCCTGATTTATTCAGTGGTGGTTATCTAGTCTTTTATATATTGTATGTGTTTGGATTATCAATGTATTTGGATTACTTTGTATGATTTTATGATTTTACTGTTTTCACTTATGCCTATAAAGGCTAGAAAAGAAAAGAAAATGTGTTAAATGTTTTGAATAATTGATATACAAAAGATGGTCTGGACTAATTATTTGTTTGAATTTATTCAGTCAGACATTGTGGCAGTAACGTCACAGGAAATAACATGGAAGGCCAAGTCTACTATGATAAGGACCAGATGGAACCCCTATCTTCAATGGATAACAACTACTGGACCAGAAGACATTCAGTGGAAATTAAAGATTGTGCCCGTGGCTGAGGACAACTGTTTGAACCCTTCCAATGGATTATGGGTGGGGGAGGGGGTGGGAAGGGAAAGGAAAAATGGTACGGGAAATTAAAAATTGGAAGGAGAGAATATAATGTATGTACTATAATTCTCGTACTTCAATAAAAATCTTATTTTTAAAAAAATTGATATACAAAAGATTGGCAGACAGGAAAGTGAAAGTTTCTTTTTATCTTTTTATCTGTTTTTCCTTTTTTCCTTTTCTCTTTCTTATGATTGTTATTTTCTGATATTGTTCTATTAATGTAATTTGCATAAAATATGTTACGTACATATAAGTGGCGGCCTGTGAGGGAGGGAGGGAGGGAGGCAGGAGTGGGTTTTTCTCAGGGTGTGAAACTGAGGAAAACTTTCCAGGTGGGTGCTGGGGAGACTCACTTCTTTGCATGTGGATTGAAGATTAGGCTAGAATTAGAATAGAGGGATATATAGATACAGTGGTACCTCGGTTTTCAAATGCAATCTGTTCCAGAAGACTGTTTGAAAACCGAGGTGCAAATTTCAATGGGGAAAATGGGGGGACGGGACTCAGTGGAAGCTGTTCGACTTCTGAAAAGCATTCAAAAACGGAAGCAATTACTTCCGGGTTTTCGGTGTTCAAAAACCGAAACATTCGGCTTCAGAGACGCTTGAAAACCGAGGTACCACTGTATATAATTATGGTATGTGTTTATATCTATTGTCTATTTCTCCTTTCTTTTCTTGCTTCCTCTTTTCTTCTGTTGTTTCTCTTTCTTCCTTTTCATTTCATTTGTTCTAGATATAATTTTATTGTGTTGTGAAAACTGTAACAATTTCTGATTAAAAAATGTAGTACAATTATCATAAAACTTCAAAATTAAAGAAATGCATCACTATAACCTACATTGAAGGACCCTCGTACCTACGGGACCGCCTCTCCTGGTATGCCCCACGGAGGACCTTAAGGTCCACAAATAATAGCACTTTGGAGATTCCAAGCCATAAAATGGTTAGGTTAGTCTCAACTAGGGCCAGGGCCTTTTCAGTGCTAGCCTTCACTTGGTGGAACGCTCTGTCACATGAGACCAGGGCCTTGCGGGATTTGACATCTTTCCGCAGGGCCTGCAAGAGCGGAGCTGTTCTGCCTGGCCTTTGGGTTGGACTCAGTCTGACCCCTAAGTCCCCCCCCCTTATGGTTTCGTTTTATGGGCTACTTTAACACGAGGCTGCATTTTAAATTTTTAAATTTTAAACTATATCTTAATTCGTATTTTAATTAATTGTTTTTCCTTCTTTTACATTTTATTGTAATTTTATTGGTGTCAGCCGCCCTGAGCCCGGTCTTGACAGGGGAGGGCGGGGTATAAATTATTATTATTTAAAAAAGCATTTGCAGAGCAATAGCCAAGACGTTTTGTTCCCCACACCTTCACTACAGCAGAATACTGTTCCTGTACCAATAGAGAGGATAACTGAACTATTTTTTCTATATAGATTAATGCTCTTGATTGCTGAGGGAGGAGTCCAATATCTTCACTCATGACCCCAGAAAAACAAGGCCTGCAGTCCTATACAAAATGACTTGAGAACGACTCCCAGTGAACACAGTGGTGCTTATTACTGGTTGAACATACGGCGCTCCATCCTGTCACTGTGCCATATGCAAAATCTGTCCATGGGATACTCACCACACAAGAAACTTTTCGGATGCCATTTACAGCAACATACTGGGCTTTCATGTTCTCTAACACCCTCCACTGACCCTCGATGGTGACAGGCTGTGTAGGAATGTCCTCACATTGCATATCCAATCTAGTTAAGACCAGGGAAGAAAGAGGCTAAGACTACAATTCGTTTTTAACTCCAAACGGAAATTTGAAACTTCACTCCAGGCACCCCCAACCTGCAGCCCTCCAGATGTTTTGGCCTACAACTCCCATGATCCCTAGCTAACAGGACCAGTGGTCGGGGATGTTGGGAATTGTAGTCCAAAACATCTGGAGGGCCGAAGGTTGGGGAGGCCTGCTTTAGTGTGTAACCAAGATTTCATCACACACCCCTTGGTCACTGAATTTCCTCCTCTGCCATTTTTGCCCAAACCACCTCTTAAGACCCTGTTTTCACTGCATGCATTTGAAAGAAGCTAAAATTAAAATGTAAGGGGCAACAATATACTAATGGATGAGAAACAGGCCCCTTAACGTAATAGCAGTTATCATTTATACAGTGCTTAGAATTTTCAAAGTGAAACGAACCTCAGTTATCTTTTTACAATGATTGGGTAAGTTGGGCTGGTACATATTTTATGTTCTCACGTATGCTCAGCTCTGCTTATGTTGCCAAATCTCTCAACACTGCTAGCAGGAGTGTGGAAATGTTGCAGAATTATGCATGTACACATCACCAGCTATATTTTCAGCACATTGTTGTTGTTTAGTCGTTTGGTCGTGTCCGACTCTTCGTGACTCCATGGACCAGAGCACGCCAGGCACTCCTGTCTTCCACTGCCTCCCGCAATTTGGTCAAACTCATGTTGGTAGCTTCGACAACACTGTCCAACCACCTCGTCCTCTGTCGTCCCCTTCTCAGCACATGTTCAACACTAAATCTCAGGTTTCGCAAAATAGTCTACCTGAGACAATGGGCACGCATGCAACTAACACATTCCATCAACACAAGAATTTCCGCTTGTGCAACAGAAATCTTCCCCCACAACCCCTTCAAATCTGCTCCAGAGTGCTGGGGGAAGGACGGACCCCAGAATAGATTTAGAGGATAGAAAGTTCTGTTGCACTAATGAAAATCCTTGCACCGATGGAATGAGTTAGTTGGATATTGCCCCAATACAGTGGAACCTTGGTTTATGAACACCTCGGTTTACGAATTTTCAGTTTACAAACACCGCAGACCCATGTGGAACGGATTAATTCACTTTCCATTACTTTCAATGGGAAAGTTCGCTTCAGTTTATGAACGCTTCAGTTTATGAACAGACTTCCGGAACCAATTGTGTTCATAAACCGAGGTACTACTGTAGTGGCAAGTTACCGTACTTTTCTGTGTATAAGACTAGGTTGTTGTTGTTTTCTACTTTAAAATTATGTGAAAAACTGTGGGTCGTCTTATACACGGGGCAATCTCCCCCGTTTTCTTAAATTCGTGTCCCTAAAAATAGGGGGCGTCTTATACATGGGAGAGTCTTATACACGGAAAAATATGGTATGTACAAGGAAGCTGCTTAAAGAACTACCTACAAGGGCATTTAGGAAAATCAGAGCTGTGCTTGACCTAAGAGGAACAACATTTTGCCATTTACTTGGGAATGTACAGTCGTTTCAGTTCAGCCACTTCTAATAGCCTGCATCCTTCTTAACGCTTGGCTACCAAAAAAGAAGAGGCCCAGGAAACAGAGCAAAGGGATTAAGATAAAATCTGGAAGTCCAATCCGTACCTTTGAGCAGAATTCCATCTGAATTCCAATCCCTGGTTTTCCTCGGTATATACGGATGATAACGGCAACTGGGCCAGAATCCTCTCCTTTCCCTCTTGCTCTGAATTCTCCGCGAGGATTACCGTGATCGTTTCATCGTCATAGAAATGGGCATCAAGGCAACTGTAACAACTATAAGGAAGATAAGGTGAAAGCATTCTAGTTGTGGTCAAGGAAGTTATGCGCACCAAGAAAAACATTCAGTGCGGAAATGTATTTTGTTGCAATACTGTAAAGTCTTCCTGCTGTTTTATTGGATATTTCGCTATAGCATCATGATCTCTGGCCATCACAAGGCAGAGACTGCGGTTTGTTTCGCCTCCAACAACCCACTTTCTGTAGCCAAGGGCAGATGCGGGATAGTTCAGGAGGTACAGCAGGAGCCTCTTAATCTCAGGATCACGGGTTCCAGTCCCATATTGGGCAAAAGATTCCTGTGTTGCAGAGATTTGAACTAGATCACCCTTGGGGTTCCTTTCAACTCTACAGTTCCACGATACGATGATTCTTGTGGTTTGCGTGACACAATTTAGGTAACATTAAGCCAAGGTTTGTGGTTTGTTTCCTCCCAGTGCTAGGGAAGATGAGCAAAACATGTGTGGTTCGCCTATGTATGGTAAGCCACTGCTTATGAATTACTATGGCATGTCAATGTGGCCTACATCAGAACAAACGTTTGCAAGCAGCTCAGAACAAAACATTTATTATTCCCTAAAATCTGCCATCCTTCGTTTCTAGAATCAAGGGGCTTTATATGCCTAATCAAGTTACAGTGGTACCTTGGTTCTCAAATGCCTTGATTTTCAAACTCTGAAAACCCGGAAGTAAGTGTTCCGGTTTTCAAACGATTTTTGGAAGCCGAACGTCCAATGCAGTTGTTGGCAATTGTTTCTGGGGGGCCTGCACCAATCAGAAGCTGTGCCTTGATTTTCAAACATTTCGGAAGTCAAAAGGATTAAGTTTAGCGTTTTTGTTTTTCCTATTTATTTTGAGTTTTTGTTTTTGAGGCTTTTTCAGTTAATTTGTGTTTGTGACTGTGCGGAACCCAGTTCAGCTACTGATTGATTGATTGTGTGACTGCGGAAATGGATAAAAGCCCCCTATCCAAACAATGACTATCATCAGTGCTGGGAAGAAAAAATTTAAATTTTCATTTTTATCATTTACAATACTGTGTTATTTATTTTATAGTACAGTACATTGATTATTGCTTTCATTTTATGGATCAATGGTCTCGTTAGATAGTAAAATTCATGTTTAATTGCTGTTTTAGGGGTTGTTTTTAAAAGTCTGGAACGGATTAATTCGTTTTGCATTACCATACTTTTTATGGGAAAGTGCGCCTTGGTTTTGGAACGCTTTGGTTTTGGAACAGACTTCCGGAATGGATTAAGTTTGAGAACCAAGGTACCACTGTATAATTTGGTGAAGTTACTATCTGGCTAGCTTTTGAAAGTTAGGCATTTTTAGATATACCAACCTGGTTCCTGAATTTTCATTAATACTGCTGTTTAGAAAATTTCCAAAATCAACAGCGAGGAGCCCATTATCAGCAGACCTAAGGGTGGGAAAAGTTACCATGTGAACCAAATCTTTGGCATTTTACACAGACATTACATGATACGTGAAAATGCACAGCTAAATCAATCAATGAAACTGTTATCTAGGCCTGTGCTATGCAATGAAAGTGGCTTTGCAGAACTACCTCTAGATGTAAACAAAAAAATAAAATTAAAACAAGTCCAACAGAAAGCTTAAAATACACCTTTTATTCCATCATACCTTGAAATGTCTGTATGCCTCCTCAATATGTATATTTTAGAAATGGAGCTTTCTAACATCGTGAACAAAACGTAATGCAAATTGGATGATTTATCATTCCACCTGCAATGAATTTGAATACCCGTAAGTAAAAAATAAACCGTAACACCTGGTGAATAGAATGTAGAAAAATAGTTACATGCTCACAAAAAGGGCAACTTGAAGAGCTGAGATGCTGGGTCCTCACTAAAGTGGAAAAGAAAGAAATAAGAACATGAGAAGAATATTTATTATTTAATATGTATACCACCCTTTATCCGAGGGCGGTGCACAACATTAAAAACATATTTTACATAGCATGATATGCAAATCCTATATGCGAAGAGCAGATTCATTCTCAGAGTACGTCCTCATGTGACCAGCATGGGCAAGAGAGAGTTATTAGGTTAACACAAGAGAGAGTTATTAGGTTAACACAACATTAGGTTTGTAATACCAAAAAAACAATAAAAACCCCACTTCTTCAGAAAAATATTGAATAGGGTGACTACCAACCCCACAAACAGTCCCATGAAGACTGAGCATGCTCAGTGGGTACAGAATGGTGACTTACTGATGGGAGGAAACAGAGAATGGAACAGAGAATCTTGGAAGGCGACGTGGCTGGTAAACTCAGAAGCAATACTCCAGCACTTCCAACATTTTGTTCTAAGTCAAACTTGGAAAAATCTATTCCTTATTGCAAAAGCCCTACCTTTTGGATGCTTTGTATAAAGGCATACAAAACGCCTCGTGCACGGATTTTCCAACCACATCCTAGAGAGAAGGACAAAAAGCATTAAAGCAGTAGGGAGAAATTAGTTGCAGCAACACACCCACCGACATGGAGAGAGCAAATTTGGCCCAGGCCTGTGAATGCGACAGCAGATAGGACCCCTGTACATTTTAAGTCCTGTGGGATTATTATTCTAGCATTCAAAACTATCAGAGCTACACAACGGAAGCTGACTGCCCACAGGCACACAATCTAGGTAACAACAACAAGAAGAAAGGGAGGTTTCAAGTTTATGCAATGCTGTGAATTCTAGTGGTTTTGCTATCTGAATCTCGTCCTTCTTTCACGTGCATAAGAAGAATGGAATCATTTGCCCAGATCCAGCCCACAAGCATATTTAAATGGCTGTAGAGTATTAATCAGCCTTATAAAATAAAAATACAAAATGACATATAACAATTAATAACAATTTAAAACCACCCAACCCCAAATAACCAACACCCACCCAAGTTAAAACCCCATCTCCATTAAACCATAATTTGTGGAGGACTTAACATTATTACTCTATAATTCTGGGTCATGAAGAAGAGACTTCAGACTCTCTCACTCAAAATACAGAATGTTATTATTAATAATAATTTCATTTCTATACTGCTTTTTATTTTTAGGGGGAGGGAATCTATTAATGCAACAAATCTGGGGGGTTTGAACCCCAGCAAGTCTATTTAGCAGGAAACAGGGTGTAGGCAATCAACCGCCTGCAACTCTGGCGTTTTGGCCAACGGCTGGATTCCGCAGAGGGCAACTTCATTCTTGCAACCTGCTTTTAAAAACAGATGAGAACAACGGCGTTGCTTGCCAAAACTCAAACCTGACCAACAACCAAATACTCACAGCCGGCTTTCGTAGGCACTGGTCGATAATTCCCTCCATCTGCCTTTTGACAAAATGCAAGGACTTCTGAGGGTAGTATGGAAACAGCAACGGGCTTTCTGGAAATAAAGAGGCAAATGAATTACGTTTGGATGAAGTTAGATGGACCTGTGAACAGAAACGCTGTTCCCCCAATTCACTCCCATTTAGGCAAACATACAGCCTGTGGATCAAAGCCTCTTTCAGTTTGGTTTTTAGGCTATGAGCTCAGAGAAGAACATGCCTAGACAGTACCACTGTTTGGTAATGGCATTTATTCCTGATCCCATTTGCCCTTCAACTCCCAGAGGGCCAGTTTGACAGCGGCTCACATCAAGCGAGAGAGAAATCTAGGACACCGGTCATAATTACTACGAGTGGGAAGCAGTGTGTTCTGCCCACCTCCAGACAAAATGGAAACTCAAAAGATACAATTCAGACTTCAATTCAGGTCTTGTCTCGTGTGAAAAATACGCTTTTAAAAAACTTTTTTTTAAAAAAAAAATCACTCCCTCAGTTTAATTAAGTCCACCATTACTACCTGCATATTGTAGGGCCTTCTCGGTAGTGGCACCAGCCCTGTGGAACGCCCTCCCATCAGATGTAAGAAAATAAACAACTATGTGACTTTTAGAAGGCATCTGAAGGCAACCCTGTTTAGGGAAGTTTTCAATGTTTGATGTTTTATCGTGTTTTTAATATTCTGTTGGGAGCCGCCCAGAGTGGCTGGGGAAGTGGGGTAATAATAATAATTATTATTATTATATTATGTTTGTGCAGCTTTGACAAGGGTGGTTTGTCTGGTGACTTTCGGAACCTTTAATATTCGGAGGCAGGACTGAGGGTTCTACAACAATCTTGCAATGTAGTGTAACTTAATTATTCTGACCATATGGACACTGGGGGATGGGAAACAATTATTAACAACTGATTGGTGGGGTAGGAGACTTGGGAATGGGGGGGAGACTGGCAACCAGTGCGCCCCTTTGGTTTCGATAGTACAAGGGTAGATAAGTCTTAAAAGCTAGGACACAAATTTCCATGGCCATCTAGCAACTATGGTGGCTCATTTAAGAGAAGCAATGTTAATTCTGGAAGTGTATACTGGATTCTGACCGAAATAAGCCTCCTAGAGCAAAATATATATAGGAGGCTTAGATTAAGTGGCATACAGAGAGCGGAAATAAATTAATTATAAACGCTACGAAACCCTCTAAGATACATGCATAAATTGAAGTTCTTTCCTTCACTACCCAAGCAATAAGGAATCTTGGTTTTCGAGCAGTTTAGTTCTGGAACCGGAAGGGACTGTCCCGGTTTGCAAACTGTTTTTGGAAGCCAAATGTCTGATGGGGCTTCCGCAGCTTCCGATTGGCTGCAGGAGCTTCCTGCAGCCAATCAAAAGCTGCGCTTTGGTTTCCGGACAGTTGAGTGGACTTCCGGAGCGGATTGCGTTCGAATTCCAAGGTACGACTGCACTGTGAAAACAGGCTGTCAAAAACTGGGTTCCGAAAGGAAAATATTTTGGTACAGCATACTTCCTAAGGTTGTGTCTGTACTGGACACATCCAAGTGGTGGAAATGAAATTCGCATTCAAATGTCACAATTTCATCCAAAGAAATCAGTTATTTATGAAAAAGCAACCTGAGATTATATTACCAAGACTGAATGAAATGTTTGAATGGAAGGACTGGGTGATTTCGTTTGGCAGTTCCACCTCAACTGCCTTCCTCTTTTGAACAAACAGACTCACTCACAATATAGATTCATAGCTGCCAAGAACAATATAGATTCAAGCTGCCAAGTCTCCCGTTTCCCCCGGGAAACCCCCGTTTTTACTTACCTTTTCCCGGTTGTCCCCCGTATCACTTCGTCTCCCATTTTTCTCTGTTATTTTCTCCTGCCGGCGGCCATTTTTTTTCTTTCTGATTTGCCCTTTTATGGGCACAAAAAATGGCCACCGCCAGCTTCAAAAGTCGCATCTACGCATGACCAGAAGTGCGTAGATGCGACTTCCGGTGTCGGCAGCGGCCATTTTGGTGCCCATAGATGGGCACCCCGACACCGGAAGTTGCGTTGATGCACTTCCGGTCATGCGTAGAAGCTACTTTTGAAGCCGGCGGTGGCCATTTTTGGTGCCCATAGAAGGGCAAAGAGACACCGGAAGTTACATTGACGCAACTTCCGGTGTCACACGGCTGCCGGTCCCGGATTCTGCAGTCCGGAATTTGGAAGGTAAGTATAGATTGCTAAATCTATACTGTGTTATATTAAACAACTGTGTTTGAATGCTTGCAGCCTCATCTGGTAATAAGAGAATGAAGTACCTTTAAGATGGTTGCTATTTTGGAGGAAGTTAAACCACTGGTTTCCTTCTGTGTTAGGTGGGGACACGAGGTCATCGTCCTCATCTTTCAAATACTGGAGAGCAAGGGGACAAGACAAACAAGTTTATATCTCAACAATGTTGGGAAAATATGACCAGAAGTTCCGATTTCAAATAGATAACCTACTAAAGAAAGTTTTTTTGACCTTTTTCTTAGAGCTTTACCATGTGTTTTATTTTCCGGTAATCAGTTTACTGAAAATAACCTGTTATCTAGGGAGAGTGGAATAGTTTTATCAGACACGGTTATAAACCTTTGCTCTATGAAACTATCATCTACAACTAGACTCTAGTGATTGGGAGGAGTTAATTAAATGAGCAATTTGTTCACTCTCCTTCTTGAAGAATCCAGAGTAAATGGAAGTGCTTATGTATAATTTTGTATTCATGAACTTTGACATAGGATGTGCTTTTTAAAAAAAATATGGGGGACGGGATGGGACGGACTACTGTTCTCTCAAAACAACTTTTAAATTTACCAGGGTATTTACAGAAAAATTCTGCAAGTGTCTACTCATAAGTAAGCCTCATTGAGTTCCGTGACACATACTTTTGAGTAGACATTTATAGAACGTCACTGTAAATCTTGGGGGGAGGGGGATTAACTCCCCCTCCCTCCTGCTTGCCAGTGGGAAAACTTGCCAGCGAAGCACGTTCATTCACATAAATCCACCTGATTTGATTAAACGGATTCCAGAATGCTGAATGTGGCTTTACAGGACGATAGGCTAGCCCTGCCGTTAGTGCCGACCTGCAAAAGATCCTTCCTTCAGCATTTGTCCATCTCCCTGTCTTAACAAACAGGGCCGTCTCAAGCCGTTTGGGCGCCCTGGAGCCGTGGCACGGAGATCGTTCCGGCGCCCCCTCCCTGGTGGGCCGGTGCGGCGCGCAGCACGGCTTTGCCGCACAGCGCCCTCCTACCAGCCCCTCGCCCCCCAGACTACCCCTAGAGCCGGGCCTGTTAACAAAGAGACTCGATTCATTACCTGACCAACTCTTTCTACATTAAAGTATTTCCCTTTACGATTGTAGAGCTCAGGTGCCTAAAAAAACAAACAAACATGGAATGGAATGTATATTTTATTTTATTTTATTTTAAGTGGAAACATGAAGAATTATTAAGATAGCCAACTCCCAGGGTCCCACAGTAAATTATATCACGGCCTCATTGGGATATGTATCAGAAAGAGGCAAGTTAGCTTCCAATACCCCCAGGCCTTGAACTCTGCAGTTGGTGGTGAAATAGGGCAGAGCCTTCTCCACAGTGGCACCCAAATTATTGAACTCCCTCTTGCTGGAGGTATGATTGGCCCCCTCAGTACTGTTTTTAGGTACCCTTTTAAAAATACAGGAGATTATTCTAGTTAAGAGAACAGAAACACACAAACACACACGTGTATATATTTGAGAAATAATACATATAGCAACTTTATACTATATAGATTACATGGATAAATGTTGCCCTGGGATGTTATCATTCCAAAATAAAAGAAAGACCATTGCTCTATCTGTTCATGACTTTCTCTGCTATAGTACATCAATTTGGTCATTATTCCAGGCACCCCCATTTCCCCAATCCATTCTGAAACTAAAAGGGTTGCATTTGTGTTCAAGCTTTTGCAAGACGTACTCTGACAACAGAAAGTAAATGTAATGTTACTTCCAAGACCTCTTCCCGTACTGGGTTCTTACAATAACTGAATAATGGCACATTGGGTTATCCAATTATTTCTGTGCTGAAATTACAAATTATCCTAAAAAGGGGAGGGGGGTTGTATTCTGTCTTCAACATTTACTCGGTACTGCTAATTATATTTGACTTAATCTATGAGGTGTTAAGAACTATTTGTATAATAACCTTTTATAGATTTTTTTTCCAGTACCGTGGATATGAATCTTGCAGTATCTTAAGTCTTTTTGATTCTTTTTAAAAGCACATTTATTTCCCCAAGCTGTGGGGAAAGCTGAGCCACTATAGTTTTACCTGTTTTGAGTCTGAAATGTTCTCTATCATTAATTTGTATTACTATCAAGTTTTATTTTTTAAAAAAAGATGTTTTATAGTTATTTTTATATAGTGTTATAGACCACCCTGAGATCTTTGGAGGAAGGGTGGTTTATAAATAAATCACAATAACCCAAATGCGTGTTTCTTTCTCCTTTCAAATGTATGAGCAGAAATCTGTTTTCTAAATTCAAATCTCCTTTGCTGACCTGAACAGATGCATCTGTTTGCTTTCACTTGAAAGAACAAACCTAGAGGATTTGATGGGAAAAGATCGGGAATAGAATGGATTACGAGGAGGATTTGGACATTAGAACTAGGATGGCAGGGTGAAACGTTATTAAGAATCCCCAGACTCCGAAGCATGGGAAGTAAAAAAATTGTACGATTTGGCATAATATTCGGTTTAATTGATTGTATTTGTATAATTTGAAATAATTGATGTGATATAATTGGTTTGTAATTGGAAATTTTTAAAAAAAGTGTTTATAAAAAAATAATGAAAGAACAAACCCTCCAAGCCAGCTAGATCATGTGCAAATGTAATAAATTACTCACGGTAGCCAGTCAGATTTTTAAAAAAACCACCTTACCTCATTGAAATGTTCAGTAAGAAAATCGGCAACAAAAGTGATATCTTTCTGAGTCATCTTTGAGAAACAAGAGAGAAAACTCTGAATTCACATTTTAAAAATCAGCTGCCAAAATTCTGCAAGCAGGAGCATCCAAATTAAAACCTCTCTCTTTAAAAGAACATGAAAATTACTGAATACAAAACAATAATACAGAAGCAGATCAAACAAGAAAGCACAACCCTAATTAACATCAAAATGTCGATAATACCCTGAGCAACCATGTCAATTTTATTCTTTGTCGATGGTTAATTTAGTTAAGGGGGCTAGAGATCATTGGATTGCCTTTTTTTTGTTGTTGTTGTACATTTCTAATTTGATAGGGTGTTATGGTATTGCCTTTAAATACATGTAGGAAATGGAACATACATGACAGAGCACAGAAATATTACCTTGTTCAGCTCTGGAGGGACATGATCTTCTGACATCCTCAGCATGGCTAGAAAATTAAAAAAAAAAATATTACCAGGACAGCACAATAAATTCCATTCCACTGCCCTCACTTCCAAAACAGAGAAGATTTCACCAAAATACAGCAATGATCAAACATAATAATTATGCCCGCTTGAAAATTCCACAACGGCAGCAGCAACAACATGCCATGGTTCTATTTTTATGCATCTATTTGTGTAAAATACGAAGGACTACCTGCTCAGGGACCTTTAAAGCCCTTAGCGGCCTTGGTCCAGTATACCTGAAGGAGCATCTCCACCACCATCATTCTGCCCGGACACTGAGGTCCAGTGCCGAGGGCCTTCTGGCAGTTCCCTCGCTGCGAAAAGCCAAGTTACAGGGAACCAGGCAGAGGGCCTTCTCGGTTGTGGCACCCGCCCTGTAAAACGCCCTCCCATCAGATGTCAAAGAGAAAAACAACTACCAGACTTTTAGGAGACATCTGAAGGCAGCCCTGTTTGGGGAAGCTTTTAATGTTTAATAGATTATTGGATTTTAATATTCTGTTGGAAGCCGCCCAGAGTGGCTGAGGAAACCCAGCCAGATGGGCAGGGTATAAATAATAAATATATTATGATTATTAAAATTAATATTTAAAACTCAAAAGGCCTATCAACGTTGCCAGCTCTGGGAGGAGGAAATGGACAGTAACTTGCTCTCCCCTAAACCCCCTCACTCCAAGTGGAAAACTTAAGATTGTTCTGCCCCCCCTCCTTTTCTCTGTTCCACTTGTCCTTCTTCTTGAAAATCCAGCCCTTCTGGGTGCAGGAAAGAAACACTGGGAGACCATGGCTTCCACTCAACAGCCCTGTCTTCAGAAAGGAAATGAATGGTATTTCCTATTTCATGATGTCCCTGTTGGTGGGAACTAGGTGACTCCACATGGATAAGTCTCTACATTTTTCTCCTCAAAAATGAAAGGCAGCTACCCAACCCATTTACCTTTTAAATAGGTTGGGTGGCTTCCTTTCATTTCTGAGGAGAAAAAAAATTAAAGACTTGTCCAGTAAAGGAACCCTGGACGGTTAAGTCCAGTCAAAAACAACTATGCGGTTGTGGCGCTCATCTCGCTTTCAGGCCGAGGGAGCCGGCGTTTGTCCACAGACAGCTTTCCGGGACTAGACTGGTGACTGGGAGCGGCCGCCGAGACCACATAACACTGGTCTTGAAAGATCTACATTGGCACAGTTCAAAGTGTTGGTGCTGACCTTTAAAGCCCTAAATGGCCTCGGTCCAGTATACCTGAAGGAGCATCTCCACCCCCATCGTTCTGCCCGGACACTGAGGTCCAGCACCGAGGGCCTTCTGGCGGTTCCCTCATTGCGAGAAGCCAAGTTGCAGGGAACCAGGCAGAGGGTCTTCTCGGTGGTGGCGCCCGCCCTGTGGAACGCCCTCCCATCAGATGTCAAAAAGGAAAACAGCTACCAGATTTTTAGAAGACATCTGAAGGCAGCCCTGTTTAGGGAGGCTTTTAATGTTTAATAGATTATTTTATTTCATTTTTCTGTTGGAAGCCGCCCAGAGTGGCTGGGGAAACCCAGCCAGATGGGCGGGGTACAAATAATAAATTATTATTGTATTATTATTATAAACCATTTCTGGTGCACCATGATGGAAGTCAGAGCGCACGGAAACGGCGTTTACTTTCCCACCGCAGCAGTCCCTATTTATCTGCTTGCACTGGTGTGCTTTCAATCTGCTAGGTTGGCAGGAGTTGGGACAGAGCAACGGGAGCCCATCGCGGGGATTCGACCCGCCGACTTTCCGATCGGCAAACCCAAGAGGCTCAGTGGTTTAGACCACAGCACCACCCATGTCCCCTTACTCAACCTATTACCGCAGAACTAACCATGCTCCCCGGTGGCTAATAAGCTAATAAGATTTAGCCCTGCCCCTTCATTTGCCTAGGTTTCCATTTTTCAGTTACGCTTCACGAAATCAAAGCCTGGTTTATATCATTAGCACTATTTTTTCCTCACCTACATATAGCCACCGGAAAAAGGCTTTGAAGTTCTTCATACTGCTGTCTATAACCCTGTAGAGAGAAAGAATAGAAAGGGCATTAAAACCTTTTCAAAATGCTGCCCTAACTGTTTCTAAAGCCCACCTCCCTCGTTGCAATTCCCTTCCATGCGAGCAGTTCCACACCTGAAAGGTACGTCATCACTGCAATATCATTAATATAATGCAACCTTAAAATTTGTTCATCAAATGTTACTAGCTTGCAACCTTTTTGCTAGTCTGTTCCACTTCTATAGAGAGAGGAGGGGTCTTTCCCTCTTCTAGCAGACTTCTTGCTGAAATCTTCATTTTTACGCAACAGTTATCAGGTCCAGGATTTTGCATCTGTCCAGAGAGAAGGGATAGAGTATTCCATCCTTCCTCTGCCAACCTGGAATCCCATGTACCTGTGCAATTCCTAACCTCTTCTGGCTAGCAGACTTGCGCTTAACTTAAAGTCTGGTACAGTGCTTCTGAAAATTCATAATGCTGCTTTTGCACTGTATCAGTAATATTTACAGCAAAATATTGGTCAGGATCATCAGAGAAAGGTGATGACTAAGTTGTATTTTGGACAGCAACAAACTGTTGTTCCCAACATTTAAACAGGAAACCGAAGTCTAAAAATGCTTTGCACCCGACAATCTAGATGAATACGTACTGAAGCAACTCATTTGCTTTAAGGATGAAGGAGCCCACCGCAGTAATAGCTTCTGTAAAGAGAGAACAGTTATTTAACATCAGCTGAGTTGACTATCAACATGCTAGCCAGAAAGCTAATGACATATACCTTCTATTCCTGTGGCGTCCAATCCAAGAGGCTCATACTTTTGTTTCCACAATGCCATTCCTTTCAGTTCACTGAGGTGGTAAAGCAAAGCCTCAGAGCCACTATCAGAGCAAGACAGCAGAAACATTTCAATGAAGTAGCTGTCATCACACTCAACATTGCATTATTATTCGAAAATAATAATCTGGAATATTTGACAGACTGATGGAAACCAAGCAAAATACAGAGGGTTTATAGTTTACTAGTGTAATTCAGCCCGTTCAATAACGGACGCTAGAACATCCCAGGGTTCGGAGAAGCGCTTGCGCAGCACTTCTCCGAACCCTGGGACCTGTCCTTGCTGTCGGCGGCAGGGGGACAGGAACGAAGGAGAAAGCAGCCCTTTCTCCTCCTTCCTTCCTCTCCCTCCGCCGCCAACAGCCCTTTCTGTCGGCAGTGAGGGGAGAGGAACGAACGGAGAGAAAGCAGCCCTTTCTCTCCGTTCCTCTCCCCCCCACCGCCGACAGAAAGCACAGATCCCGGGGTTGCCGGCTCTGTCGGGTGGGGGGAGGGAGAAGCAATCCGATCCTCTGCTTCTCCCTCCCCCCGCCTGACAGAGCCAAATGCCGGCTCTGTTGGGCGGGGGGAGGGAGAAGCCAAAGACCGATCGGATCTTCTGCTTCTCCCCCCCCCACCCGACAGAGCCAGCAACCCTGCAGCGGGGGCTTTTTGCCGTTTGCCTTCCCCCCAGGGGGAGGCAAACAGTGAAAAACCCCGCCACGCCATACTTCGGCTCCGGGACTGGCTTGGCGGTGGCAGGAAGGGGAGGAATTCCTCCCCTTTTTCCCGCCACCGCCAAGCCAGTCCCCCAGCCGAATTGCCCGCTGCCGCTTCGACTTCCTCGGCTACGGCAAGCAGGCAGACAGCAGGCAGTGCATGGCAAGGCGGCGGGGGGGAGCGCTTCTCTCCCCCGCCGCCTCGCAGCGCACCTCCAGCATGAGATGGGGCTTCGGAGCGGCGGTTGTCTCTGCCTCCAATCCCTGTGTCCCTGGGGCACATGCGCAGTAACCCAGGGACACACGGAATCTGGACGCAGAGACACAGGGACTTTATTATATAGGATATATGATGTTTGGTCCACGCTTCCTCCTGACATGAGAAAACTTGCTATACTTATTTGTATAGCATTATTATTGTTTATAACACCCAATAAAATAAATAAATAAATAAGAAAGAAAGAAAGATGTTTGGTTTCATACTGCTTTTAATTTTAATGTTGCTTTATTATGCTGTTAGCTGCCTTGACAGTTAGTTCCACAGAGTTACGCTTTGCTGGGGTAAAAGTAAAAAATAAAATAAGTAAGCTTAAGTTCTGCGTAACTAGGTTGTTACTCGTACAGTGTGATATATGAGTGTTAATAACACTTCCTGTAGACTCAGTGAAATCAATAAATCCACTGATTTCAAGGGGTCTACTCTGAAAATGGCTAATGTTGGTAATCACTCACACTCAGCCCAACCTAGGATTCCTTGCACAAGTGAGAAGTCTTTTAGTGATTTTCCTTCTGTGGAACGGGAAGGTGGCGGTGGTATTTCAACTGACTTAAGCATCAAATGTATTCGAGTTTTCCCTGTTACATAAGTTCCTATTTTTATTTGTATCCCTCTCAACACAGCAGGGGATGTTACCTTTGCAAGTGACTGATGACAAGCTTCTGAATACTGGAATAAGAGGATTCCATGGACTGGCCAAGTTTTTTTAAGCCCTGTTGGAAGAGACTTTGTTTTTAGCAGTGTAGGTCAATCAAAAGCCATAAAGGTATTTTAACATATGCACTAGTATACAGTACCTTTACTGTGAGCTGATTCATAAGCAGCGCCTGAAGTTCAAGGCTGTATAGGGGGGGAAAACAACAACACCACACACAAATTTCACTTTGCTTGTGAGCGCAACACAGTACACAGCTCTGATGAAAAACAACTTCCTGTGCGGTACCTTGCTTTGCCCCACAAGAGCAACTGCATAAATTCGTCTTGAACGGACGTCGTTGTGTTCTTTTCCTGCAGGTTGAAGGTGGCAGTACAAACACATTTAATTATCAGTCTTTGGCCTAGGGAAGGGGTTACCATACCTAAACAATGAGGAGTTTACCAGCTCATGGATGAAAATTATGGTTAGAAAAGCCACTCTGATCTCAATCTCATGTTATCTGTGGCCCATAAGCAGTAGGAATTCACTATGGGTTCCATTTTCAGACACCTGCATATCTTAGAAATTTGCCTGTACCAACATATCGGCGTCTTTTCACCAAAGCCAGATTAAATGTATTCCCATCAGAAGTGCTGGATGGCAGACTGAGAGGCATCCCTAAAAAATAGGATCTGTGTGTGCTCTCAGGATGTCAACTATGTGAGGCGTATTTTATTGCATTGTGGACAATATGATCAAGCTTGGGAACTACTAGCTTGGGAACTACTGATTAAACCACTACTGGCAAATTGGCCGGGCCAATCTGAAGCCTAAAAGGTAAAGGTACCCCTGACCGTTAGGTCCAGTCGTGGACGACTCTGGGGTTGCAGTGCTCATCTCGCTCTATAATAATAATAATAATAATTTTATTTATACCCCGCCCTTCCCAGTCAAGACCGGGCTCAGGGCGGCTAACAACAAGAATATCAAAGCAAGCATAAAAGAAATAATTCAATTAAAATGCAGATTAAATACAATGTTAAAATTCAATTTTAAAATTAGGAATCTACAAGTGCCGACGGAGCCGGCGTTTGTCCACAGACAGCTTCCAGGTCATGTGGCCAGTATGACTAAGCCGCTTCTGGCGAACCAGAGCAGCACACGGAAACGCCATTTACCTTCCCACCGGAGCGGTACCCATTTATCTACTTGCACTTTGACGTGCTTTTGAACTGCTAGGTTGGCAGGAGCTGGGACTGGACAATGGGGGCTCATCCCATCGCGGGGATTTGAACCGCCGACCTTCTGATCAGCAAGCCCTAGGCTCTGTGGTTTAGACCACAGCGCCACCTGTGTCCCTCAATCTGAAGCCTACTATACCAAATATCTTCCGGGCGACAAGTCCAATAATATCACAGTGGCCGTGGCAAAGTTTCTCCCAGTAGTTATATGAATCAAAGATCAACATACCCATGACTAAACAAATAACCCTTCAGTCTTCCTTCCCTGGGAGTTTGTCTGTACAAATCTGTATTTTATTCTGAATCCATTTTATGGGTCGTTGGACCGCAATGAAGATGATAATGATTATTATTTAATTATCCATATGTAACAATAATTTATTGTTTATACCCTGTCCATCTGGCCGGGTCTCCCCAGCCACTCTGGGCGGCTCCCAAGAGAATATTAAAAACACGATAAAACATCAAACATAAAAAACTTCTTCATCCTCTAGTCTAGACCAGGGGTGGCCAACTCCCAAGAGACAGCGATCTACTCACAGAGTTAAAAACTGGCAGTGATCTACCCCATTTTGGGGGGTTCAGGTCAAAGTTGTTGAGATTTTTTTTTTTAGGGAGGAGGAAAGCCCCCCCCCCTTTTTAAGGGAAGCCAAAGTTGTTGAGCTTCTTTGGGGGGAACCGGTCATCTACCAGTGATCTACCACAGACATCCGGTGATCTACCAGTAGATCACGATCTACCTGTTGGACATGCCTGCTGTAGACCAGGTGTGGGGACAGGGTATCACTTTTATAAGTGGACCCCCTAGTCTTGAACAGAGCATCTGCAACTGGGACAATAACCTGTTCCTATTCTTCACATGGGAAAAAAATATTACGAGAAGCAGTATTAAAATAACGATCACCTGAATTGGAAGAGTTTTCACAATACCTGCACAAATTTGGTTAGCCGTGAATCCATCTGCATCAGTATTTCTTCCCAAGCTTCACACATGCATGTCAGTGACAGCTTTATATACTGTTTACAAACAGAGAAAGGACAAAATGCCTATCTTTTTCTATAGTACTGGAAAGAAATGCAATTTTGCAGAAAGAAATCTGCCACAGTAATTAAATTCAATCAACCTTAATGCATGGTTTTAATTAAAATATTTTAAAATTGCATAGTACCATCACTATGAAAACCAGATAAATGCATTTTAAAACTTTGCATACCCCAAAAAAACCCTTATTTCCTCCGATCCTAGATTAAGTTAAAATGGAATTAAAACACACTGACAGCTGGATCCTCACTACATTTACTTGGAAGTAGTTCAATGAAACTTATCCTTAGGACAACAGTCTAATTTTCTCAAAGATGGATCAATTTAATCTAGACAAGCTGAACCAAGTGGATTTAATCCAGTGGGACTGCAAAATGGGCCAGAGCCTTTTAATACAGTACCTGCAAGAGTGTTGAAATGTGTGTGAATTTTCTAGCCATTCGAGTCACTTCTGGTAAATAGCTTGAGAGCAAACTGGTGTCCAACTACAGCAGGAAGAGAATAAAATTATAACCCGAGGAAATTACACCACCTGGGTTTCTTTCAGCAGCCCCACATATAATAGGGGCAGGAATTAAATTAGTCCCATTTTTCAGCAAAAGGTGAAAATGTGCAAGGTTCTCTCTAAGAAAATATTAGAAGGCACAGCCTTTTATTTTTGATGGGGAAGGAATGCCGCTGAAACTTATAAAATGCCATCTCAGCAAGCCAAATTTTAAGACAGTTGCTCAGAAACATTCCGAATACATCCACTGTAGAACGGAACTGACAAGGATGATTTACCCCCCCCCCCAAAAAAAACAACCCAGAGCAAAACATTGCTGCTAAGTACTCCTGCAGTTTTACTCACTTGGAAGTATGTTATCTCTGGCTCACTTTCTGGAGAAACTTCTACTTTTGTGATAACCGACAGTGATTTCAAGTCACTCGATAAGCACAAAGTGAGACAGGAACCAGTCACCTGTAAGAAAACAATGCACAATTTATACACCTAATTTTCTTAATATTGAGGAATAGTTCACGTTTCATACGATTAAAACGGTAATGTTCTTTTCCTCCCCAGTTTCAAAAGCACGTCTCTGAGTGGACAGGATTGCAGCTCTTATGTGCATTTGCTAAAATCTGTTTAAAATATTGTTAGACCTCACTGAGAGCAAAAAAAGGTGTACTTTTTAATTAAAGAAGCTGGTGTTAATTGTACAGTGCAGTACGTTTTGATTAGGGTTTTCTTTTTCCATGTGTGCATGTAGGGATGTGGAAGCCTAGGAGGAAAAAATAACTTTGGGGAGGGAATTTCATATCTTTAGAGCAACTGAGTATCATACCTGCCAAGTTCCTCTCTGAAAAATAAGGGACCAGACCGGAAGTAGCATACCGGAAGTAGCGCGGTGGCCATTTTGGAACTGGGCGGAGCATGCTCAGAAGTGACTTTTGATGCAGCTCTGCCCAGTTCCAAAATGGCTGCCGCACCAGAAGTCGCGCTGCAGCCATTTTGGAATTGGGCAGAGCAGCATCAAAAGTCGCTTCTGAGCATGCCCCGCCCAGTTCCAAAATGGCCGCCGCGCCAGAATAAACCGGGGAAAAACAAAAAAACCAGTTTTTTCAGCTGGAAAAACGGGGGTTTCCCAAGTAAAACGGGAGACTTGGCAGCTATGCTGAGTATGTGCGGTGGAGAGGAATCTTTAAATGTTGCATAATAGCACTACAAATATAGCCTTTTTTCAGTATAAGGATGCAGTGAAAAGAAAAGAAGTTACATTCTTGTCAGTCTTGGGAAGGGGGGTTGTGGCTCAGCGGCAGATTATCTACTTTACCTGCAGAAGCTCCCCAGTTCAATTTTTCAAGAGCCAACTCTCTCCTTCCATCTTTAGAAGATTGACTTTTAACATTCAGGAGTGGGGTTTATCTGAGAAGATCTATTGGAAAGCTGTGGAACCACGCTCTGCAGAAGTGTGGTGGCAATTGCAAGACCTACTCACCCCCGTTACTGTAGCTATCTTGTACATCCCATAAGCGTAGATCTCAATAAACCCAGCATTGCCCCCAAGAACCAGAGCATTCAGCCTAAAGTTTAAGAGAGATGATCAGGACACGGAAATTAGGAAGCACCCTTATACATTAGCGATTCCACCTGCCTGTTTATCTATTTAAAATATTTATACAGTCATACCTCGGTTTAAGTACGCTTCGGTTTGAGTACTTTCAGTTTAAGTACTCCGCGGACCTGTCTGGAACGGATTAATCCACTTTCCATTACTTTCAATGGGAAAGTTCGCTTCAGGTTAAGTACACTTCAGGTTAAGTACGGACTTCCAGAACCAATTACACTCATACTTCGGGTTAAGTACGCTTCAGGTTAAGTACTCCGCGGACCCATCTGGAACGGATTAATCCACTTTCCATTACTTTCAATGGGAAAGTTCGCTTTAGGTTAAGTACGCTTCAGGTTAAGTACAGACTTCCAGAACCAATTGTGTACCTAAACCGAGGTACCACTGTACAACAGCCTTCATAAAAATATTATTATTATTATTATTATTATTATTATTATTAAGCATTACCTGACATTTTCCAAAGGTAAAATTACAATTCTTTGGTTTTCCGAAAGCAGTAGACCTACGAAGCTAAATGTTGTCCACTTTCAAAAATTATAGCAGATTTGAATTCCTTACACTCAAAACATATTTTTAAGACTGAAGAAATTTGCAAAAATTAAGTTTCACCCACTAAAACGACATGTCCTATTAGTGTGCCTTTTACCCCAAGCTCAGGTTGAGACAGAGAGAAGCTGTAAGGCAACTTATTGTTTAATAAACAAAAGCTGCTTGCTTGTGTTCCTTTGGAGTTGAGAGGCTGGGGTTGATTTGTAAAAATGCTATGAGAGACATTGCACATGTTTCTGTAAACCAATAAAATCTTAAATAAATAAACAAAAGCTGCCCTTGATGGATCCCCCCCTTTTAAAGCCTCTTTTAAAGCCATTTAAGTCAGTGCACATCACCACAACTTGCAGGATTTGCAAGATGGAAAGTGAGCAAAAATTCAAATCCGAAGGCCCCTTCTAATATTTTCATATTTTCATTCCCAACTTCAGGAACTCATCAGAGCCAAAACAGCTAAATGCTGCCCTCTGCTGATCAACCGGGTAAAGTAGTCTTCTGCATTCTCCCTTACCATTTGCTGTGTTGGCTGCGGTTAATGGGAATTAACACAAGCTGGAGAGCACCAGGGTGAGAAATTTCTTCTAAAGTCTCCTTTCTTGTTGTTGTTATTATAGGGACAGAACTACCTGAATTGCATAGAAATTTATTCATGTATGTGACGACAGCAGCAAGCATGCTACTCGCCCCCAAATGGAAAGAAGCAGAAGTCCCAGCAAAGGAAGAATGGATACAGAAACTTATGGAAATGGGTTTCTTGAATATTTACAGATAAACTGCAAACAGATAAAAACACTGGCAGGATTACTGTAATAACCTGGAGGTTCCGTCACTGCGGGAAGTGAGGTTACAGGGAACCAGGCAGAGGGCCTTCTCGGTGGGGGCGCCTGCCCTGTGGAACGCCCCTCCATCAGATATCAAGGAAGTAAAAGCTATCTGACTTTTAGAAGACATCTGAAGGCAGCCCTGTTTAGGAAAGTTTGTAATGTTTGATGTTTCGTCGTGTTTTTAATATTCTTTTGGGAGAGTGGCTGGGGAAACCCAGCCAGGTGTGTGGGGTATAAATAATAAATTATTATTATTATTACCTGCAGTTTCATGAGAGTTTCATAGGAGTTTATATTTAAAGTAGATAATTAAATAAATTTGGATATGCAGAAGTTATTAAAAGAATTAATTTAAGGAACTGCAAGAAGAGGGGGAAGGAAGTCAAACTTTGAAATGTTAAAATGATTGTAAAATTAATCAAATGTATAAATGTGAAAAGTATTAAAAAAAACTTTTTTAAAAAAGGAAATCAGAACGTCTTTCATTCTCAGTATCAACAACATAATTTGGAAAATTTGTTCGTTCGCTATGTGTTTGGACACAACTTAAGATATTGTAACCAAATTTTGCATGATGGTTCCCGAGATCAAAGAGCAGGTTTTCAACTACATGTGGCTACAACAGGACACCATTCTGAATCAAGATGATGGGTTGAATGTTTCAAAATGTTGTTTGTGTTGATGTGTGTGTGTGTGTGTGTGTGTGTGTGTGTGTGTGTGTGTGTGTGTTTGGCTTCTTAGAATTCCCAAGCAACTGATTCAAGACTGCTGGTTGTACATAAACCAAATTAGAATAAAAAAAAAATTTACCTGACGTCTCCCATGAGTTTCATAATCTCATCTGACTTTTCTTCACTGAAATGTAGTATTTTAAAATATCAGTTACAAAACGAAACATGTTATGTCCTCATAACTAAAAACGAAAAGCTAGAAACAGAAAATGAGCCTCACCTGAATATTTTTGCAGTGGTACTGTAGCTATGTTTAAAAAAAAGGGGAAATGTCAGCACATTCAATATCTTCTTAGTAAGAAGCACACATTCATATAGGCCATAGAAGCACAACCATTACTCATGTCTTCGCAGAAGTGATTGTACCCTTACTCATAGCTGCCAAGTTCTCCCTTTTTTTAAGGGAAATTCCATTATGCTGAATAGGCTTCCTCGCGAGAAAAGGGAAAACTTGGCAGCTATGCCCTTACTTTGGAAGCAACCTTCATATAACTCAATGGTGTTTACTTCTGAGTAGACATTCTTAGCATTAGCATAAAGTAGAAGATGCCTGGCAACAAAGTCACATGCTCTCTTTATGGTATCAACAGAAACCATCACAATAACAACTTTCAGGATCAACTTCAGAAAATCAAATATATATTAAAAAATAAGCTTCATTAGGCCTGCAAAAACCTATGTAGTGGACCTGTAAAAGGGTAAAAGAATATTGGGAAAGAATCCATAATGAATTGAAAAAAAATGTTTTAAAGTACTTTTCCAAAAAACAAAAAACAAAACCCAGAGTCCTTTCTTTTGGGGATAATTCAGATGGAAATTCCCAGGTGTCAAAAAAGGCTATTTATATATGCCACTACTACGGCCTGTGGCCTGTGTTTCGTTAGCCCCCAAATGGAAAATGAGTGAGGTCCCAACCAAAGAATAGCAACTTAAACTGATGGAATAGGTGCAGCTTGCGGACCTAACTTTACAGAATAAGAGAACAAGAGGAATGTATGTTTAAAGAAGATTTGTAAAATGTTTATTGAATATATGGGGGGGGGGATTGTATACACTTGAAAACGTTGGCAACATTAAGATAAATTCAACAGGGTAAATAAATTTTGATGGATGTAATAATGGACTACTGAACGGTTTAGTTTGTGTAAAATATGAAGGGATTCATGATATGCAAAAGGAGCCACGGAAAGAGAAGAAGGGAAGCCATTGATATTTTAAGGTTGCTTAAATGAATATTTTTAATTGTTAAACAGAAAGGCCCCACCCCACCCCACAGACAGCATAGCTGGAAAGCTCAATACTTACTTCTTCGGCAATGCTGGTAGTTTTGGAAGAAGAAGATTGGACTCGTCCTCAGCATTATAAAAGGAAGTGAGGACACTGAAAAGTAAGATTAAAAAAAAAAGACTCTTTGGGTTATGCCAAAACTAAAATGACAAAAAAAAATGACAGGTTGGAAAATCAGATGGAAAGTAATGCCATATTCTAAAATGTCTGGCTTTTCTTCTAAAAATAGCTGTATTTAAATACTGTACAGTTCTTTCACAGGAGTTATCTAGTTACAGGTAGGTAGTCGTATTGGTCTGAAACAAAAAATTAAAAAATTCCTTCCAGTAGCACCTTAGAGACCAACTAAGTTTGTCATAGGTATGAACTTTCGTGTGCATGCACACTTCTTCAGATACACTGAAACAGAAGTCACCAGACCCTTATGTATACTGGTAGTCAGAGGGTGCGGAAGGGTATTGCTCAGAAGGGTGGTGGGAATGGGTGATTGGCTGATAGGAGTGGTAAACCTGTTGATGACTGTTGACGACTGCAATTGGTCTTGCAGGAAAAAGCAACAACATCAAACATACCATCTCAGGACTATTTAATTGCTCATCTTCTAACATGGTGTATGCCATCAAATGCCAACGGTGCCCTTCAGCTCTCTATAATGGACAAACAGGCCAAACCCTACGTATGTCAAAGGATAAATGGACATAAATCTGACATCAGGAATCACAAGACAGAGAAACCAGCAGGAGAACACTTCAGTCTCCCAGGACATTCCATACAAGAGCTCAAAGTAGCTGTCTTATTACAGAAAAATTTCAGAAACAGACTGGAAAGAGAAGTTTCTGAATTCCAACTCATTACCAAGCTTAAAACCATGGAGACACCTGATATGAACAGAGACATAGGATTCTTATCTCATTATACATGATCAAGCTTTCCTTAGCACCTCAGCCCTTGCTTTTTCCCACAAGACCAATCGCAGTCATTGACAGTCGTTAACAGTCATCAACAGGTTTACCACTCCTATCAGCCCATCACCCATTCCCATCCCCCCCCCCTCTGAATATACATAAGGGTCTGGTTACTTCTGTTTCAGTGTATCTGAAGAAGTGTGCATGCACACGAAAGCTCATACCAAAATAAAAACTTAGTTGGTCTCTAAGGTGCTACTGGAAGGAGTTATCTAGTTAAGTTAAATTTTAAAATGTGGAAGCTTCATCAGTTATGTAACAATAGGCAGTGTCTCTTGTTTTTGATTAGCTTTCACACGGCACAGATGTGCTTCTATGGTTTTTTAAACACAGTCCCTTCATTTCTAGGTATTGGATTTTGGTTTCCTTTAAGTACAGGACATATTACTGAACTTTCTTTTTTAGGCACTGTGAGGGGGAAAGAGTACAGAGAGCCCCCCCCATCCTGAGGAGCAGCTTCTCCACCAGCAGCGGCGCCAGCGGGGAGGGGAAAGAGTCCAGTGAGGAAGGAGGAAGGCGGAGACGGGGCTCTGGCAGCATAGGAGAGCCCCTGCTGCACATGGGAGAGGAAGAGAGAGAGGGGGAAGAGGGGGAGAAGGAAAACATGGAAAGGAGACCCTTTTTCCCTCCGGTTCTGGAATTACGCAGGAGGAAACGCGGGAGGAGATTTGGGGTGCCCAGACTCTTATGTTGGAAGAAGACGCGGAGCGCGCCATTCCAGGGTTCTGGGTCAGACTGAGAACATGTATCCTGTATAGCTCTAGCACTGTAAATAGCCTGCACTTAATAAAAGCATGAAAAGGCAAAGGTCTGGAGAGTCGTTACTCTAGAGTAGTCGCAACGGATCCCCTGTGACAGGCACAGATGGAGACTGATCTTCATTTAAAAATCCCAGTTGTTTATATTGAAAATCGTATGACAATTATATCAATACAATGGATAATGTCCAATTAATTCATACTCAAAATAGACCAACTGAAATCAATGGACTTAAAAGTTCATCGAGTTCTGCTCCAAATACAAGTTCATCAGATACCAACCAGTATTAAAAGTAACTTATATTAAAACCCAATAGTCGTACACATAATCATAATGCAGCAGAATACGGAGGAAGTCCAAACTTCCCAGAAAGCTAAAGAAAGCTCTCAATTTTTGTAAATTTGCAAATGTTTCCCCGTTTGGCAACTGAAAGCGATTTGCACCGGAGGTTGCCAGATGAATGGCCATCATTCTGTGCTTCGTTCCTACCTGCTTTCCTCTGTCACTTCCATCCAGTGCATGTAAGTGATGGGAGCATCCACTGAGAAAGAATGCAAGCTCTCTGGTTTCTCTACGTCACACAAGATAACTTGCTTAGTATCCGCAAGCGCAAAAGCCAAAACTACAGAAGGAACGGGGAAATGGTAAATACACAATGCACAAGAGACCACCTCTTCAGTACATGCCAGTGATGAAAAGCAATGGACATAACAAACCGTGGTTGAAGCAAACCATGGTTGAGAGCAAACCAAAACCATCACTTGCTGTTGGTAAAACGCCAAACTGAGCTGTATTGTCAAAGGATTGCCCTTTTCATTGTTAGCACTGTCAGCTTTTTGAGAGCAAACTAATGACACGTTCCTTCGATTTAAAATTTAAGCAACTATACTCCTTTTGTTGCACATTACTTTTGCCATCTGGCCTCCATGCAAGGGCCGTCACTTCCTTCCCGGTACTTTCGCTCGGTGGCAAACTCCACAATCGCTGAAAGTTTGCAAGGCGGTGAAGCAAAACCTAAAAAAAGGCATTGAGAAGAACGGTGGAAACATTCAGACTTCCTCTCTACAGAGAAAGCAGAGTACAAAAGGAGGCTGTGATTTTATGAAACATCTTAAGAAAATGCAGTTTAAAAAAGATAAGAAACCCAATTTGGACATAAGGTTTTTGCAATTAACTTTTCCCCAGAAACACACACAGAAAAGCTTATAGTCTCTAGAGGAAATTGTCCACTGCCCGGTCAAATGTGACCTGATGTATCCTAGCTGATAAGTACAGTCCAATAGCTTTTATTAGATTTTTTTTAAAAAAAATTGGGAGTGCATAGGATGAAGGGGGGGTAACAAAATCAACTAGGCTTTTCTTGCCCCCGTTTTTCAAAACATGAAGTAGTGTTAGCTACTTGTTTGAAAGACGAATGTAGAAATTAGCATGCCCTTCCCAATACTGTATTTGTTTCCAGAACTGTTTTGAAACAAAGCCTTACTATGATAACAAAATGCCAACTTTTAATCACAAACTTACTTTCTTCAACCAACTGAGATATCATATAAATTGTCTGGTGGGTTTTCTATGGATGTGCCCCCCCCCCAACATTTTTAAGCAGACTTAAATTTCAAAAAGGTGTGTGTGTGTGTGTATGTTCCTGTTCCAATCATGAGTTTTCCATTAATTTCCATGCATGAGTTTTTCATTAATTTCCTTCGACTAGCGTATAACTTATTAAATGCCAATAAAATCTTCAAATGAAAAAAAAATATTCACAACTCTGGAGATATTTTAATGTTTAGGGAAGCTTTTAATCTTTAAGAAATTAGTGTATTTTCATATTTCTGTTGGAAGCCACCCAGAGTGGCTGGGGAAACCCAGCCAGATTTGAGGGGTATAAATAATAAATTATTATTATTATTATTATGACATATTATTTTAAAAAATAATATGATTCTTGCTCCCATATGGTAGATGCCATGTTAGGGTATAAGAAAGCACCAAGATAATCACTTGGTAATTGCCATCTCACGTAATTGACAAATCTGGTTCCATCTTGTGTTACGTTATAAAGGATTCACAGAACTATTTTTTAAACTAACTCGTTTCAGACCAGACTCAAGACTTTTAAAGTTTACCACTGCTACATGCTACTCTCCATAGTGCCCTTTGACCACCTTACCTCTCCAACTTTGTTTGCAAGAGCGATCAAATCCCTCTTGGGAGACCAGGCCATAAAAATGACTTCTTGAGGAAGCTGCTTTTCCCCAACCTGCCGAAAAGCAGGCATAGTGGCAGTGATGACAGAAACAGGATAAATAATATGGATTGGATATGCAGTGGACCTGTAAGAGGGTAAAAGAGTATTGGGAAATAATTAATAATGAACTGAAAAAAATGTTTTAAAGCCCCTTTCCAAACAAAAAACAAAAAACCCAGAGTCCTTTCTGTTGGGGATAATTCAGATGGAAATTCCCAGGTGTCCAAAAAGGCTATTTATGCAGGCCACTACTGCCCCCCGTGTTTTGTTAGCCCAAAATGGAAAACGAGCTAGGTCCCAACGAAAGAATGGCAACTTAAGTTGACAGAATATACACAACTTGCGGACCTAACTTTACAGAATAAGAGAACAAGAAGAACATACGTTTAAAGATCAGGAAACCTCGATTGACTGTATGGGGGGAGGGAATTGTGTACATTTGAAAACGTTGAAAGCACTAAGATGAATCCAACAGTGTAGATAAGTTTTGATGAATGTAGCAATGGAATAGTGAATGGTTTCATTTATATAGAATGTGCAAGGGATTTATGTTGTGCAAAATGAACCATGGAAACATAGCTGTCAAGTTCTCCCTTTTTTTAAGGGAAATTCCCTTATGCTGAATAGGCTTCCTCGAGAGAAGAGGGAATACTTGACAGCTATGCATGGAAAGAGAAAAAGGGAAGTCAGAGAGAGAGAGAGAGAGACGTAAACTCTATACCTGATGGTGCTACTCCTCTGCTTTTTTTTCCTTGGAGGTTTGGGCCGCTCTCCTGCGCCTCTGTCGATCCGCTTTACCCAAAGTCAGCAGCTGCTCCCTGTGCCATCGCTAGGACGCACCCGGCGCCGGAGATCCCGTCCCTCGGAGATCCAGCCCTCCAAAACCCAAGCTCTCCGTTTCTCCCGCGCAACCTGCGCCGGCAGAATGGGCCCAGCCTCCGGAAGCAGCGTCGCTTCTCCTCCGGTGGGGAAGGAAAGGGGAGTGACTCCGGAGCGGGAGGCGGGCGTTGCGCGCTCTCCAACACCGCCCACCAGGCTGGGCGCGCGCTTCTGCTTTGCTGCGCCGCTTCGGAAAAAACGACAGCAGGCGGGGTGGAAGCTTTTTTCCCAGATCTTCATTCCCCCCCTCCCTTTATTATCATTATATATCATTGTTATTCTATTAGTATTACAGATCATAATGATCATTATGATGACTACTTTTATGCGTACCTCGCCTTTTCCCCCTGAGCACGGAGGGACTCTAGGCAGTTTACAGATAAAAAGAACAGCTGAAAAAACGCAATGAACGAACTGGAATTAAAACTATTTAAAACACAACAAAAACAGCAGGGCAACTGACGGACTCAGCTGATAAAATATGGCATAATGTTTTGTTAGGATTATTGTATTTTAATATTCTGTTGGAAGCCGCCCAGAGTGGCTGGGGAAACGCAGCCAGATGGGCGGGGTCCAAATAAATTATTATTATTATTATTATTATTATTATTATTATTATTATTATTATTATTAGGTGGGCGGGGTAAATAATAATAATAATAATATTAACTGCTAAAAACATAGGGTGGGAAACGATGACATAGGTAAAGGTAAAGGAACCCCTGACCATTAGGTCCAGTTGTGGATGTCTTTGGGGTTGCGGCGCTCATCTCGCTTTACTGGCCAAGGGAGCCGGCGTACAGCTTCCAGGTCATGTGGCCAGCATGACAAAGCCGCTTCTGGCGAACTAGAGCAGCACACGGAGACGCCATTTACCTTCCTGCCGGAGCAGTACCTATTTATCTACTTGCACTTTGACATGTTTTCGAACTGCTAGGTTGGCAGGAGCTGGGACCGAGCAACGGGAGCTCACCCTGTCGCGAGGATTCGAACCGCCAACCTTAGCAGTTAAACATTAATAGGATTGATATTCTATGTATATATCTAGAAACTATTGAAAACATCCAGTTTCCACAAAACCAGCACAGCACTAGCCAAGAAGCTCCTTTACCTGTGAGCAGAACAGCAAGGAGGGAACCAGCCGAAATTCTCTAGAAATAGATATTCAAAGCTGGGGGGGGTAAATATGGGAGAATCGTACGTTGAAAATGTTGTCTTATAAATTAGTTCATTATAAATTAGTTTGGAGACGGTATTTAACACCAGTCAAATTAAATCAAATAAACAAGGAATATTTGGTGTTATGTTGGAGGGGATGCCAGGAAACCGGGAATTAGGTTCACATATGGTGGGGGTGTAAATATGTACAATTTGGGGGGGGGCAAAGGCTGTTTAAGGAGATAACAACAATCACTGGGTTAAAGCTGACCAAAAGTCCAGAGGTAGCATTATTATCGATTTATGATGGGATAGAAGGTTCACAGGCTATGAAGGACTTGCTCACAAATTTATTGACAACTGCACGAATTATGATAGCTAGGAAGTGGAAGGGGCAAGCAGAATATAGAATGGAAGAATGGTATAAAGAGGTGTGGGATACAGCTATTAATGATAAATTAACATATGCCATTAAGGTAAGATGGGGAATATGCAGGAAGAATAATTTTGAGGAGATATGGAGGGTGTTTGTAGAATTTGTACTGTTAAAACGGAAAGGGTTCAAACTATCGCGAGAGGTGCTGAAATTTTGGGAGGTTGGGTAGTTACAACAGAATGGTCTCAGTGGTGGGGTGCACTTCTTTATTCTTATTTATTTGTGATTATTACTTTGTCAAAATAAAATATATATTTTAAAAAAACAAAACAAAACATAATTGCTTAAGCAAGGAATTGCATCGCCCCATTCAAGTATTCAGTATCTATGGATATGGAACTTGCAGCCTCCAATCAACCAGAGATAACGGAACACTTGAACTCTCTTAAAGGATTATTCATTTAAAATAGGAAGTTTTATAGTCAGGGTGGCTCCAGAACTAATTTCCCACGATTGTATGAACATGATAAGCTAGTCAGCTTTCAGTCTTGTTAACAAGATAGCAGCACTTTACAGGACTGGACAAATGCAACTCTGAAATGGTGTATTCACGCAGCATATTTACATGGATAAAGTCAAACAGTGACTAAGGAACCATTTAGGGTAGCTGTTGCATTTCCTTCATTTATTGCCCTCCATTTGCCTTTACCTCCAAGATCCATGCTGTTAGATGTGATTTAGGCGGGTTCCTTATGGATTTACCCTGTTTACCACTGCACCCTTCTTGCAGTGGCAAACACAGGTGGCGCTGTGGTCTAAACCACTGATCCTCTTGGGCTTGCCAATCAGAAGGTCGGTGTCCCAGCTCCTACCAACCTAGCAGTTCAAAAGCATGCCAGTACAAGTAGATAAACAGGTACCACTGCGGCAGGAAGGTAAATGGCGTTTCCGTGCACTTTGGTTTCCATCACGGTGTCCCGTTGCACAAGATGCAGTTTTAGTCATGTTGGCCACATGACCTGGAAAACTGTCTGTGGACAAACGCAGTGAGATGACCGCCACTACCCCACAGTTGTCTTTGACTGGACTTAACCATCCAGGGGTCCTTTACCTCTTGCAATTCTTGATGTGCATCCTACTGCCTTACAAGCTGCTTTGAAATATATATATATTTAGTAAGACATGAGCACAGTCATTGAAGTCTCCAGAAAGGTAAGAAAACAAAGACAAAGTTCATTTTTGCAAAAATATATTAAAAATTATAAAATCAGTTACATTGTTGTGCATTGTTGAAAGTGTACATACACAGTGTACTAAAAAGACTGTAATATTGATATATATATATATATATATTCACACATTTAGTGCATCAGCAAGAGTTGGTGTTTTGGTGACATTTGCAGAGTTGCAAAATATGGCCTCCGATTCGGTCAGCTATTCAGTATCCAGATTAATATTTGGAGAACACTGAATGAAGGACTCGTGCAAACACAGCCCATAATTTATACTGCAGTTCTCATCTTCTTTCCACCTGTCGTTTTCGTAGCATTCACATTCACGAACTTCTTCTTCTTCTTT
Organism: Zootoca vivipara; assembly: GCF_965207765.1. Taxonomy (NCBI): domain Eukaryota; kingdom Metazoa; phylum Chordata; class Lepidosauria; order Squamata; family Lacertidae; genus Zootoca; species Zootoca vivipara. The sequence goes on along the minus strand of NC_142583.1, from coordinate 10,297,014 downwards.
TGCCTTGACTTTTTGCCACCTCTGCAAAGCAAGGGAAATGATCTTGAGTGCTGCATTTTCAAATCTATAAAACTGGAAATGTGAATTGCAATGAATAGCTGCCGGAGGGAAGATATTAAGAAGGGATGTTTAGAACCCCTCCCCTCAAAAAAATATATTCCGAACCTTTATGGATGTTGACATTGTAAGTACACAGTTGATCATCGTAGGATTAACTTACTGGTGTGTTCTCCTAACCACATGTAGATTAGGGCAGGTGGCGCGTTTATGGTCCGTTACTCCACAAATGAAGCACCCCGTCTCAGATCCAACCTCAGCACTCTTACAAGAGTGACTTGGCAGAACACAGCGACCACAAACGCTGCAATGAATCCAAGCTGTGAAGGGCAGGAAAAGTAACAATGAAAATGTGTAAGGTGTTAAATTCTGTGAGAATTCCAGCCACTGGGATCGTTTCCTGCAGCCCTTAAGGGGAATACCCTGTTCAGGTCTCTAGCCGGCCTAAGAAAAGTGGGCCACAAAATTCAAATGGAGCTATGTTCTTCCGCAACACAGAAGAAAACACTGAGCTGTAGAAGCATAGAATTGGAAGGGACCCCTAGGGTCATCTAGTCCAACCCCATCAAAGTCCCTGTTTAGAGCCTGGCATGTTGAGTATAGCTGCTTAACACTTTTAATAGTTTGAGATTGATCTTTTTTATTGCACATTTTATGGTAAACGTGATCATTTGCAATACTTACAGGGTTTTACACATTTTTTGCAAAGCGAACAATGTGTCCATCGTCTCCCATCCTGTTTGAAAAAAAATAAAAGTTGTATATAGATTAAAAACTAAAAAATTTAGCGCTCCAGTTTTTAATTCCCGCCTCCTTCTGCTTTAATACCAATGTCCCCTTTTCCTTGCACACATGGCATATCTTCCTTGACTAGAAGAGCAAAGTTATATTTACCCCCTCTATATTCCTCTTACAGGCCACATTGTTAGAAAGAAATGTGCTATGTCTAAATGGGCAAGTCTGTATCCTCTTGCAGTCACACAAAAATGCTATGCTGCAAGATACGTACTAAAGTTTAGGGCCAAGTTTTGCTAAAACTCTTTCTAAACACACTTACTTTTGATGTGCATGAATCACAGATTTCACAGTGCTGGTTGTCTGAGCTAACGTACCGCTGGCAGATGGAGCAAAACCTGGCAGACCCAGAAAAAACAATTAAAATTCTTAGTCTGCTGTAAGGATTATTCACGATACAGCACTACAAGTAAGTAAACAGATTTCTCAATAGGCCACGCAAGCACTTCGTAAACACTATTTTTTATAAAGTAAAATTCAAAAAGCTTTTAGCTCCACTCAGGTTAAACAAAATCTGTACCTGTATCCTTCTTCCACGGGAAGCACTATCAAACGTGGTGAAATGTCGGTAAATATACGAACTGGGGACTGTTTACGACCTGTCTTTCCGTGCTTATAAAGGGCATGATTATCATAGTCCACCTAGAAAATAAAAGACACAGAGGAGTTGAAACACACTGAAAAGCTTTTATCAGCTGAATTCCAAGTCAGGAAAAAGACCTTGTGTACATTTTTAATCTATTCTCTACCTACGCTTATAATATTTAGAAGACAAGAAAAGAGCAAGATTAGGGTGCCACTATTTTCATATTTCTGTCCCATCAGTAAGGTTAAGGTAAAGGGACCCCTGACCATTACGTCCAGTCGTGACCGACTCTCGGGTTGCGGCGCTCATCTCACGTTATTGGCCGAGGGAGCTAGCGTACAGCTTCCAGGTCATGTGGCCAGCATGACAAAGCCGCTTCTGGCGAACCAGAGCAGCACACGGAAACACCGTTTACCTTCCCGCTGTAGCGGTACCTATTTATCTACTTTCACTTTGACATGCTTTCGAACTGCTAGGTTGGCAGGAGCAGGGAACGAGCAACGGGAGCTCACCCCGTTGCGGGGTTTCGAACCGCCGACCTTCTGATCGGCAAACCCTAGGCTCTGCGGTAGCTCCACTGAAAAGCCTTTCTAGAATTATAACGTGTGTGACTTTGGAGAGAGTGAAATACGCTGCTATTATAGTGGTCGTGCTGTGTTCCAACCCACCGCAACCCAGCAGTGGGTTCTTAAAGACTCTACACTGTCTCCTGTTGCAGCACAAATAGCATCAGTCAGCACCGGAAATTCAAAGTGCTCTGACAATGGGTTTCATCTCATCCTAGCCAACACAAAATAAATTACCCGAGTCCATATCCACCATGAAATGACTAGCTTTAGAAAAAAGAATGTTTTTTTTTTCTTTTTACTTCACAATACCACTTCTCTTGGCCCATACCTGATAATCCAGCATACTGAAATTTGGAAAAAATTCAAGAATGCGTGACTCAAAGAAGTATGGAAATATCCAAAGTATGGGTAAGTTGTTGTCAGCAGGATCTAGGAAAGCAAAGGAAATAAAAAAAATGTACTTTTCATCACATAAAGGAACAGATCATAAAAATCTACAAGCACTGCCTGACAGCACATAAACCTGAAAAGTTTTGTAATGGCTGTTGTCCCTTGTTCTTCAGATAACGCTTTAATGGATGAGTCTGCCAATTAAAGTCTGCAGCCCACTGCAAATGGCACATATTTCCTGCATTGTTGCATTCTATTTGTCCAGCAAATATATATACCCTTTGGAATTAGAAAAGCTGCATTCATTTTTTTAAAAAAAACATCAAATTCATCAGAAATCAGAAATAGTTACCTGCACCTCCTGTTTGTCTCCGCATTGCAACCAGCTTTTTGAAACTAAATGCCAAAGCTTCAACCAAGCCTCCAAAGGGAGGATCAGCCACCATGATGACGTCTTTCCCATTGTCCTCCTGCAAGAACCTCCGACATATCTCATAAGCAGCCTGCAAGAGATCAGAGACAACTTCCATTTCAAACTAAGTGGTGATCTGTCAGTTATCCTATAGTCCAACTTCCAAGAGACTGCAAGCTACTCACAGGATTAAAATTTGGCAGTGATCTACCCCTTTTGGGGCGGGGGGTTCAGGTCAAGGTTGTTGAGGTTTTTTGGGAATAACATCCCTTTTGGGGGGGTTAAGGTCAACTTAATGTAAAAAGGCGCTCAGCGATTGATCGCTAAGGAGACAGTCAGCAAAATCTATCTTCTGTTCTAACAATCTAGAGGGCAGGGGGAGGGGCAAATGGAGGAGCCAGCGATCTACTGCGATCTACCAAAACCTCCCAGGGATCGACCAGTCAATCCCGGTCAACCTGTTGGACATTCCTGACCTATAGGAATCACTCAGTCTGCAGCTTTCCTGCAGAATTGTAATCTCAGAAGTAGTGAAAAACGTTTCTAAGGCATGAATTTAAAAGTATAATATCTCTATACAGTCTATTTACATGCAATTATGTGTAAGCATACATAATGGCTCTCTAGCATGTGGAATAATTTTACCTGTTTTACACCCACATTTTATTTAAGAGATATTCTTGTGCTGTATTTTTGTGCTGCAATTCTATACATGCTAACCTAGGAATAAGCCCCACTGAACTCAGCTGGCCTTCCTTCTGAGTAGCCGTGTACAGGGCTGCACCTTGGTGAGACAGGAGAAAAATGAAAAGAACAAGAAAATGTATGTTGCATTCACTATGCAAGTCTTTGAATCCCCAATGAGCAGGTCCCCACGCAAAAGACAGCCTCTTTCCATATGAACCTACCCGGACCCTGAGATCATCTTCCGAGGCCCTCCTTCGTGTGCCTCCTCCTCAAGAGGTCCGGAGGGTGGCAACACGAGAACGGGGCCTTCTCTGCAGTGGCTCCCTGTCTGTGGAATGCTCTCCCCAGGGAAGTTTGCCTGACGCCTTCATTATACACCTTTAGGCACCAGACAAAAACGTTCCTTTTTAAACAGGCCTTTGGCTGATCCGATTTACATCCTATGTTGTTTTAAAATGTGTTGGGGGGGGGGCTTTTCAGCTGTTGTTTTATTTTTATTAGTTATCTTGTCCGGCTCCCTCGGCCAATAATGCGAGATGAGCGCGCAACCCCAGAGTCAGTCACGACTGGACCTAATGGTCAGGGGTCCCTTGTGGTTTTATATCTTGATTTTATTCCGTGAACTGCCCTGAGAACCCTGTGTATAGAGCGGTATACAAATTAAATAAATAAATAAATAAATCTGCTTAGCTCCTAATGTTCATTCAAAAAAATGAGAGAAGTGCTAGGTTCCATGTGTAGTATTCATAAAAAAATTCCCAGTATTTGGCTAGGGCTAGGCCTTACCTCTCCAGCAAAGAAATGGTGGTTAAACATGTTGTAATGGCAGAAGTCCTCCTCTGTATAAAACTGAGAGTACCTGTAAATTAATTATTCCCATTATATTCAAAAAAAGAGAAAAGAAGTCTGCCAACATTGACTTGTTGCCCCAAGTCAGCACGTGAAAAGGCCTGTTTCCTGTCTTCTCTGCCCTTAAAGTTGCCACCTACACTTCCATCAGTTTCCTCCTCCTTAGTGCCTTGTCATAGAATCACAGAATTGTAGAATTGGAAAGGGCCCAGGAATCTCAACACATGGTTCCCCATCCAATTTGAAACCACATCAGATCCTGCTTAGCTTTGCAGATGTGCTAGTGGTTCTATTGCTGCATCATTAGGACTTTCTGCCCTTCTTTTCTCCCCTCCCCTGACCTCCAGGTACCTCTTCACTTCCTGCTCCTAGGGTCCATGTGACATTCTTAAAAGAGCTGACCATTTCCCCATATCTCAGATCAAGTCTACATCTACACAGCACAGGGGAATAATCATTTATGATTATTAGCCAACTGCTGCGCAAAGCAAAAGAATGCACATTATCAAAGTTGGTTGTTCGACAGGTTGCACAAGAAGAATCAGTTGTTTCACAACAAGCTTCTGCTAGCACAACTGTTGCATTTTATTCCTTTTTTGCACAGCCTTCAAACTCTGCCACCTGCTAGCACAAGAGCTCTTCTGCTGGCAAACAGAGAACATTGGCCATGACCCATTGGCTAGATAAAATAAGCTTTGTGGTGGTTTTGATCAGAGGGGGGAAATAACTCTTAATAAAAGCTTACCTGAAATCAATATCTAACAAAAGGCTCTTAATGCAGATCTTCTTTTCCTGCGATGTTTGGAATTTGATGAATTCATGCAGCCTGAAAAGATTAACATGAACCATTTAAATGTAAGATACGTGAATATCAAGACAATACACAATGATACAGAATGTTCTTTTTAAACAAACAAGGAAGCCACCTATTATTCTTTTTTCCAAAATAAAGCCATGAATCCCATGACTATATAAGTAACAGGGTCAAGCAATTGGATTGTTAAGCATATAAAGTTTTATAGACGTGAATGAACAAGTGTATTATAATGGAACCAAGAGGAGGAGTGGAGGGAAGTCAACCAAAAATTATGGTTTAATTTGGTTTTTTACCCATTTTTTTTGTCTTGTTATTTTTGGGAAATCAATAAAATTTTATTCAAAGAAAGAAAGAAAGACAAAGCCTTTTAGAACCCTAAGAGGTACCGATTTCCAAGTCCCACTGGGACCAAATATACTCACTGACTTACCTTGGGGTGCCAACGCAAAGGACCCTTTTAAAACCCAGTGTAGTGATAAGGTCCAGCAGGAACTGGCAGCTTCTCTCGGTAAACAGGTATTGTGCATTTGTCTTCTTATTCTCCAGAGGGATGAGGAGCTGGCTGGGCCTTTTCAGCTGGGTAACAGAGACGTCACTAAGGATGTGATGGCCCAGGTGTCTTCCCCACTCTGATGGCAACAACAGCAGCTGGCATTCTCTGCAAAACCTCCTTTCCGACAGTGGCAACGCTACATACTCCTTGTACCTTGTATTTGAACACAAATTAGAAATCTGTCACAGAGCTGTAACAGCATTTGATAGTTTTATTTATTTTATTATTTATTATTTATACCCCGCCCATCTGGCTGGGTTTCCCCCACCACTCTGGGCGGCTTCCAACAAATAACAAAATACATTAAGATATCACAGATTAAAAACTTCCCTAAACAAGGCTGCCTTTAGGTGTTTTCTAAATGTCAGGTACTGTAGTTGTTTATCTCCTTGACCTCCGATGGGAGGGCGTTCCACAGGGCGGGCGCCACTACCGAGAAGGCCCTCTGCCTGGTTCCCTGTAGCTTTGCTTCTCACAGTGAGGGAACCGCCAGAAGGCCCTCGGCGCTGGATCTCTGTGTCCGGGCTGAACAATGGGGGGGGTGGAGATGCTCCTTCCGGTATATAGGACCGAGGCTGTTTAGGGCAGGCATCCCCAAACTGCGGCCCTCCAGATGTTTTCGCCTACAACTCCCATGATCCCTAGCTAACAGGACCAGTGGTCAGGGATGACGGGAATTGTAGTCCAAAACATCTGGAGGGCCGAAGTCTGGGGATGCCTGGTTTAGGGCTTTAAAGGTCAGCACCAACACTTTGAATTGTGCTCGGAAACGTACTGGGAGCCAATGTAGGTCTCTTAGGACCGGTGTTATGTGGTCTCGGCGGCCACTCCCAGTCACCAGTCTAGCTGCCGCATTCTGGATTAACTGCAGTTTCCGGGTCACCTTCAAAGGTAGCCCCACGTAGAGCGCATTGCAGTAATCTAAGCGGGAGATAACTAGAGCATGCACCACTCTGGTGAGACAGTTTGCGGGCAGGTCCCTTGTTAGCCTCGTCTCCAACTCCTTACCCTAAGAGTGCCTCTCCACCCATCTAGATGAATTCTGCTTGTGCAATGGCATGTTATGGTCTAAGACAGGGGTCGGCAACTTAAGGCCCATGGGCCAAAAGCGGCCCACGGCGGTCGTTTAACCGGCGCACAAGCCGCCCCCGAACCGAGCCACCTGCTCGGCGAGTCCCCAGGGCTATGTGCTAAACCCGCACAGCACGGTGCGGGGACTTGCTTCCGCACTGCAGGAAATCACATCTGCGCATGCTCTGACATCAAAAATTGCATCTGCACAGACGCAGATGCTGGAAATTGTGTCTGCGCAGATTCAGACACCGGAAATAGCGATCCGGCCCATGGAAGGATCTCTGCTGGAGTGAACCGGCCCAGGTGAGGTAAACTTTGCCAACCCCTGAGATAAAATTATATGGAAATGATATATCGATGGTATCTAACACCGAGTAAGTTGGCAAAAATGTATAAATCTAAATCAAATAAGTGTTGGAAATGTAATGAGAAAGAAGGTTCTTTCTATCATATGTGGTGGTCTTGCAGTAAGGTCAAAGCTTACTGGGAAATGATATATAATGAAATGAAAAGGATGCTTAAAATAACCTTTGTAAAAAAAACAACCCAGAAGCTTTTATTTTGGGAATTATAGGGACAGAACTACATGAAATGTATAAAAACTTATTCATGTATGCTACTACAGCAGTAAGAATGTGACCCCCCCCCCAAAAAATGGAAAGAAGCAGAAGTCTCAGCAAAGGAAGAATGGATACAAAAACTTATGGAATACGCAGAAATGGCGAAACTTACCAGAAGAATAAAAAATCAAGAAAACATTTATAAATATATAAAAGAATGGAAACAGTTTATTGAATATTTACAGATAAATTATAAACAGATAAAAACATGGGCAGGATTATTGTAACAACCTGCAGCTTTGTAAGAGCATTTATTTAAAGAAGATGAATAAATGAGCAAATTAAGTAAATTTGGATATGTAGAAGATATTGAAAATAAATTTTAAGGAATCGCAGAAAGAGGGGGATGGAAGTCGAGTTTTGAAATGTCGGGATGAATGTAAATGTATGAAATATATAGTGAACTAGTGAAATGTATAAAACTAGTGAAATGTATAAACTTGAAAAGTACAAATAAATAAACAAACTGGGGGGGGAATCTACTCTTCAGAGCAAAGAGGGGGAAATTCATTTCTGCAAGCAGAAACCTCTTGCACTAGGCAGTACAGGAACACCAGATACCACCCATGGTTTTTTTAAATGAAAAAGTAATACCGATTCATTCAAATAAAAAAAACACAATTGTATAGGTACCTGTCTACATTGTCTCTGTGAGATAATAATGGTTGATGGCGTTGGTTGTACATTTCCCGTGCTGAAAGTCTAGCTTCTGATACCTGAGGAAAACGTGTATGAAATATACGTAGAAATCCAAACAATAGTTATCAAAAACAGAAACGGTTTTCAAGAATTCATTCCAGCTCAAGTTTCATTTTTTTTCTCAGAATTTATGGCCCACTAAGAAATTTTAAAAATCCAAATTTTGCTTCATGGTAGTCCTTAGTACTTAAGTATTTGCTTCATTTGGGAAGAAGAACTGTTGGGTTGTTTTTGGTTTTATTTTGATTATGTATTTTGTGGCTTTATATTCTGATTTTATCCTGTGAACTGCCCTAGGACCTGCGGGTATAGGGTGGTATACAAATTTAATAATAATAATAATAATGCAAAATGTGGATTTTTTGCTAAATGACTGAAACGTGAATTCAGATGTGCACATTCACTCTGGTTCTTTCTTCTAAAATCTTCAGCCAGTTTTCCCCTTTTCTCCCCTTCTTTTATGTCCATCTCTGCCAATGGCACACAGCTTTAAAAAACACACACACCGCTGAGAAGTGCTTTTTTCCCCTGGGGGTAAGCATGCCCCTGAATATATTGTGAATCTAAGTTTGGCCTCATTGAGGGGCAGTATTTCAATATGAGTAGGAAAATGAGAGTACCCCTAAACATTTTTTAAAGAAAAAAAAAGCACTGCCACTAAGTATTCTTTAGAGTACCTAGTTTTCAGATGGACACACTACTATAGTATGAATACCTGCACTTCTGCAAGATACTTAACTGTCCAGCTGTATTGGTGAGTTCTTTCCCTTCAGCTATTCTTAAGGGGATGAGAGCAGGAAGGCTTCTTGCTTTTCTTTCCCCACAAAATTCCAGCAATATGTAGATACCAAAAAGATACCAGCTATATTTCACACCTTAATACTTATGAGGAAGAACAAGTACAAACTTAGTTGGTCTCTAAGGTGCTACTGGACAATTTTTTTTAAAAAAAATTAAAATATATTTCTACTTCTGAGGAAGTCTCTTAAGAGTTGGATCCAGACTACGGATGCAATCCTAATCCCATTTAAAATCGAGCTGTTCTTAACGCTTTGAGAAGACCTGTTGAAATCAGTGAGATGAATCAGTCATGCCTACCTTAAATCACATTGATTTCAATCAGGGTGGATAAAAATCAATGATTTTCTTAAAATATTTTTTAAAAATGTATTTTTCTTGATTTAAATTGCATTTTTAAAATAAAATGCTTTTGGATTTGTTTTAAGTTTTTCATGTGTGCTAAAACTCAGTCTAAGTTTTTTTAAAAAAATTTTTTAACCACATCAGTTAACAAACAAGGATACATATGCTATAATGTTATTGTTTTAGTTAAATAAATTGTTTAAACTGTTATAAGCAAATGATTATTTTTTTCCTTCCAATAAAGTACAGCGCAAACGTTGTCCAACTATAAACAGTTAACTTATTAAACCTCACAATAATTTCATAATTATCTGTCTATGTATTTCTAATAGTATAACCAACTCAGTAATTTTTGATATAACAGTAAAAAAATTACTTTCTGAAAAAAAAGATTTAAATCAAGTCTTACTGACTAGTGATTTAAATTAATTTATTTTAAATCAAATCCCCCCCTGATTTCAATGGGTCTAAGTATGGTTGTACAGTATCTGGATCTAACCCTACAATTCCACTCCTTAGCAAGCCCTTTGCTCATCAGAACTCTACAAACTGAGAAACCAAACCACAGTTAAATACTGTGTGTGCTTAATCCTCTAACGGAAATCAATGCAATTTAAGGGTGTTCAAATTTGGTGTTTTGACAACGTTCTTGAGGATTAAACGTATCAACCATACTGTTAAAACCTTTATTCTTTTGGTATACCTTTTCATCTTCCCACTGAAAAAAGTTACAGTCTCTTCTTTCTCTGCAAGCAGAGCAAGCGTAAAATCTTCTTCCCTCTTCTTTCCCTCGGACAATCTTTGCAAACAGAAGGGTGGGGCCTAAGAGAGAAAAGCATTGAAAGATTTATATTCTGAAAACACTGGAATTTTTTTTTGGGGGGGGAATAATAGAATCTTGCAACAGATAATAGCAATAGTCAATGTATGAGACTGAGAATAAAAAATGCACTTAAGGTGACGGCCCAAATGAAGCAGGTACGGCTTGTTCCCACTTAAGTCATTGAAATATAGGCACTTAACTAAAAATAGTACATTATTCTTAAAATATTAAGTGCATCAAAGGAAGAATTTCAAGATCTCACTTGACCTGTCAGCAATCTTTGGGGGATACTGGCAAGGGAGAAAATATTTAGAAGAAACTGACTGAACTTGGGGGGAATTTAAGGCCTACACTAAAATACTGAGGAGGGTGGGAATAAAGGTTCCATATGTTGGTGTGCCAAAAATAAACTTGAACTGATCCTTGAAACAAGCCTGTCCTTGAAGCAAGTCTGCTTAGCACAACAAAAACAAACAGCACAACAAAAACAAACAGCCACACACCTAAACTATATTGATACAAGATGAGAAGGTGAAAGCACAGGCTTTGTAGGATCTGCATCACAATTCTGTGCTGTGCTTCCTCAGAAGTAAGCTCTGCTTGTGCCCCTTGCTCCCTAGTTGTGTGTTTAGGATTGTGACCCTGGAAGCGCTTCTGTATGGCTGAATCGCACCTAAATAATCTTTCAGAGGAATAAACAACAGAACCAAAAAAACAAAAGCAGCCACACACCTCAATTACATTGATACAAGTTGGGGTCCCAAATGAAAGGAAGCAGTGGAAGACTCTTTGGCAATGCAATCCTGTGCCAGAAGTAAGCCCCGCTTGCTCCACAGTTAAGCGTGTTTAGGATTGCGACCTTGGAAGCGTTTATGGCTGGACTGCACCTACCACGCTTTAAAAGATTATTCATATTGGAGTAAAACTACACCAGTGCGACATAGTGCTTGCAGTATTTCTCAAACTTGGGTTCTCCAGCTGTTTGCTGGACTACAACTCCCATCATCCCTGATCTCCTGCTAGACAGGGACGATGGGAATTGTATTCCAACAAAAGATGGAGACCCAAATTTTGAGAAACACTGACGAAGACCTGGGAAAGCACCCGAGTTCAAGCCCCCAGCTGGCCCTGAAGCTCCCTGGGGGTGAATCTTCAGCCTCTAGTCTAGCCTACCTCGCAGGGCTGTTGCGAGGAGGAAACGGGGAGGCGCAAAGCTGGAGGTGAAGCCGCCTTGAGCTCCTCGGGAGGAAAGGCGGGGTGCAAAGGCGACAATTATATGGATAGGCGAGATTTGGCGGGGAGGGGAAAGAAAAGGGTGCAGATGCAGAAAGCAGCCATCATTAGAGGAGGAGAAGGTGGGGAGAAAGGGCGGGGAGGCGACTCACCGTGAGGGCAGCGGGGAGCTGGGCTCGAGGGGTCCCGGTCAAGCACCACCGCCACCCCGGGGCGCTGCTCGTCTTCCATCGCGGCTTCCCCTCCTCTCCTCCCAAATTGCAGGCGGAGCGAAATGCAAATGGCCGACAAGCGGCTGATCCATCACTCCGCCCCCTTTTTTGTGTGTTTTTCTTTTTCTTTGCATGGCGCTGCCTTCCCCGATCCCCGCCCCACTCCTCGCCATTTCACACCCCCTACGCGCGCAACACGATCAACCCTGCGAGGGAGGTCAAGGCCCAGAGAGGCAGGGACTGACTGCAAGGCTCTTTGTTTGTTAAAGAGAGGAGGATTCGAACTGTAGCCTCCCCGAGCGTCCTGGTTATTCGGCGCCTTTTTTCAGCCCCCGAGCCGCACGCTGCCTCTCCGCCTCTCGGAGGAGGCAGCTCCCTCTGAAACGACAGGAACGAGAGTTAAGCTCTCTATTTTTCCTAGCTCTAGGGTTTATTCCTCTGTCTATTTTTTCCTATCTCTAGGGTTTATTCCTCTGCTTTTCCTAGCTCTGGGGTTTATTCCTCTATTTTTCCTAGCTCTAGGGTTTATTCCTCTATTTTTCCTAGCTCTAGGGTTTATTCCTCTATATTTTCATATCTCTAGGATCTATTCCTCTCTCTTTTTCCAATCTCTAGAATTTATTCCTCTACCTTTTTTTCTTATCTCTAGGATTTATTACTTTCTCTATTTTTCCTATCTCTAGGATTTATTCCTCTCTCTATTCCCTCCCCCACACTCCCCCAATCTCTGTCTTTGGCTTCCCAGCGAAACCAAGCGTGGCTGAGGATGCGGAGAAAAGATTGGTAGATCTCCAAACTAAGCAAGCAGGCTTTCTCAAACGAAGGGTATTCAGGTGTTTTTTCAGACCACAATTCCCACCACCCCTGACAATTGGCCCTGCTAGCTAGGGATGATGGGAGTTGTAGTCCCCAAAAACAAAAAACCAGCTAGAGAACCAGGTTTGGGAAACCCTGGTTTAGATTTGTGTGTGCATGCCCTACCGCTTAGTTTCCTGCCTGATTTTAAAAAATGTTTCCTTTTTCAACTCCCCCCCCCACCGCCCCCTTATCTTGTTGAACTGAAATATTTTCTATTCCTGCCTGATTTGAAGAGACTCTGTAGCAGAAAGTGGCCGGTGGGCTGCTTACACCCAACAGGAGCCAGAGGTAGTCAACGATTTTGTTGACCCGGGCTCCTCCATTTACACCGAGAGGTCCTCTTGTATTTAAAACATAGGCACTCAAACCAAGAGACAGTTGCTTTGGGGAAGAGTTGTCCAAACGAGGTTGCCAGCTCCTGCTGTCCCATCTTGCCCTAGTCTTGTCACTAAACAGGTGTGAACTAGTAGTACTTTCCTCCACGTAGGTGCAGCTTGATACCGTATTGAATGCTGAAAAGTGCTGCATCAGTGAGTAGCAACACAGTTGCCTCCTCACATTGTTGAAACTGGGTTGGCTCCAGACTTTTACTCTATGGAGTTACATGGGGCACCAGAGCAAAGTGGCAGGGAGGTGGGTTTTTTGTTTTGTTTTTTTGTCATTTCCTCCTTTTCCTGTAGACCCCTATTGCCTCCCCCATGTCCCCCCAGCTCACCCACAAATCTGGTCCAGAAGCTTGTAGGCTTCTAAAACTGCATGGGAAGTACATAATGACTGAAGCTTTGCCAATGGGAGGGGGCAAAGCACACAACCACCGACTTTCACGAGTGAAGAGCCTTCATGAATCATTTGTGAAGCAGCAAATGTAGCTCCAACTTCCCATTAAGGAAGGCATCCCCAAACGTTGGCCCTCCAGATGTTTTGGACTACAATTCCCATCTTCCCTGACCACTGGTCCTGTTAGCTAGGGATCATGGGAGTTGTAGGCCAAAACATCTGGAGGGCCGCAGTTTGGGGATGCCTGCATAATAGTTAAGAATAAACAGAGCCGTCATTCATTCATTCATTCATTGAATTTATATACTGCCCCATACCCGGAGTTCCTGATAATTGCAGGTAGAGAAACTTCTGGCTCCTCACCGTGAGATTTTACTTCCCATAGATGCTAAGGCAGCAATAGCTGAAACCCTGAAACTTTGGGTCAGACCCCCGAGATCCAACAACTCCAGTTTTCCTAAGCTCACATGCAGCCCAATTAAGATGTTTGTTTACCTGCAACTGCTGAGTTACTGTACAGAGGAATTGAGATTTGCACCAAGCATTTCCAATGTACAGCTTCTTCTGGAGATCTTAATTTGAGCTATGCTCATGGCTCATTACGTCAGATACATGAAACCAGTGTGGTGTTGTGGTTTGTGTAATTGGACTAAGATCTGGGAGACCAGTATTCTTTCTAGTCCACACTCAGCCTAGGGCCAGTCACCATCTTTCAGCCTAGTCTAACTCACAGGGTTGTTGTAAGGATAAAATGGGAAGAGGGAGAACCATATATGTCACCTTGAGCTCCTTGGTGGAAAGGTAAATAAAAATAATAAATATTACCATAAACACTCCTCCTCCTCCCACCCCCATTATGCTGCCTGTATAGCATAAACTTCAATACCTTGATTCTAAGATCTTGGAATTACAATTTCCATCATCACTGACCACTGGTCCCGTTAGCTAAGGATGATGGGAGTTGTAGTCCCAAGACATCTGGAGGGCCAAGTTTGGGGATGCCTGCCATCATTTCTCACACTTTTGGGGTTGATGACCTCTCCTACAAAGGTTGCCCATGAAAATAAATTTGTCTGTGCAGCACATACACATGCTATACCCTTTGGATGCTACGCATAAAGACTAGCAAGTGATTTTGGTCTTTGATGCATGGTTACATAACGAATGTAGCCAGTACAGTTGGAAGACATGAGCCAGAAATCGATTCGAATCCTATTCAGTCATAAAATTAACTGAGTAAACTCAGGTCACACTTCCATCAGCCTGAATTAATTGACATAACTGCTGCAAGGATAATAATAATAATAAAAGGGGTGGGACTCATGCAATACCAGTCCTAAGCTTCATGGAAGAGAAGTGGGATACAGATGCTATAATTATGAGAAAAAAGGAGGTACATTTCAGACCATCATTTTTATTGTTTTAAGAGAGCAAAGTCTGGCGATCTTACGCATTCATAAAAAAATTACAAGGGTTGATAAAAACTGAAGCCACAGTAAACTTAGAAATGTGACAGTTTGTTTTTTTTTAAAAAAAAACCACTGTATGCTTTACATTTTAAGGCTTAGACATTTTAGTATATCAAGTGCATTACTCTAACATGCTACATTTTATCAACCCCCTCAAAACATAAAAAAATTAAAAGGCCAATCTGGGGAGTTCAGGAGTATTGCTTAGCAGCTTGAGATAACAGCATGGCTAAAAATACAAAAGACATTTTTCATAGAAGCAATCTTTCCTACAGATGGTATTCGAGGCCCTCACATTCAAGCAGAACAATGAATGTACAACAGGTATTACTAAATTCCAAGTTTCTGTAAAATTACCTCTGCAACTGATGTTTTACACTAAGTTAAATCCCACAAAATAGCTCTGGGTTGCTGAGGAATTTCATGACTATAAATGGACAGGAATCCACAGAATGAACTTCTGATTCACAGTCAGTACTACTATCCAACAATTCAGAGGGGCAGGCTCTTAATATATTAATAACAGAAGGTTTCCACTTTGGCATCAGCCGACGGATTTAATGGGTGTTGATAGCAGTTTCAAGAAACCCTATATAATATAGCGATTGATCAATATATTAACCTTTTCAATTCTCCATCTATACAAGTGAACCACAAAGAATCAAGACAAGGCATAGCTATGCAAATGAATGCCACCCACCCCTGCAAGAGACAAGCCGTATGTGCATTCCTAAAAATGTAGTGTCACCCTAATCCTGAACTCAATACCTTGGGAGACCCTGAAGTATCAATAAAGGACATTAAACATGTCTTCGTCTTCTTTTCCCTATAAGGATTTGTTTAAGCATTAAGGAAGTGGCCTGTGGCTGAATCAATTGTTGCTGGGCAGTGGGGAGAACACTACCTGTGAGTGATTTAGAAAATATTCCCACACAGCCCCACCTGTACCATTTATAGATGGGGGAGTTCATCATCACTCCTCCACTTGATCATCTATTTCCAACATATAACCTGAGAGCTTCATATATATTAATTGGACCCATTTAAACAATTTCACCTTTTTTTAAAGCAGGGGTGAAATCTACACACACATTGCATGTGGGATGTACATCACAATATAATTTAAGTATGTGAGGGGCATAAATTGAGGCTCATTCCCATCTTCACCCTCAAAGTGTTGATGCAGAAGGAAGGAGGGATGCAAGCCCCACCTTGTGGGGGTTTGTGTATTCAGTAAAAAGAACCAGGGCATAGAAATTATGAAATAATTAAGTTTCCTTCGGATTTGCAGGATTAACTTCGTCTTTCATGTCATTTATTCTCCAAATTAAGATGTAATGGTATTGGTCCCAGATCTCCATAGTAAACTGATCAAGATATAATTCTGTAATATTTGAGAATATAAATCTGTAATATTTGAGAATATAAACCTGTAAGAAACCCATGTAGATATTTGGTAATTGTTGCAAAAGTTCAAGCAGCTTTCTTGCAGTAGAGGAATGAAAAGGCTGTGCTTCATTTCCAACAAGGAAAATAAGACTTTGATTTCTGACATTTGTATCCAACAGAGCAGTTTTTTCCTACAATTTATGCAGAAGTAGTCTTTGGCATCTGTAAACTTCTTTTCCCTTTTAATGTTAGATACAGAAAACATTAAACTGTCTATAAAAATACAGTTATAGGACAAGCGCATTTCCCTGAAGTAAAATTTCACAATTTTAAACTGTAAACGTATTACATTCAAAACACAAAACTTTAAAAGTTCTGAGGTTTTGGCAGTCCAGCACTTTGTGTACAGCAGAATTACATTATTCTAAAACTTTCAGACAACAGAAAGTCTGGCTAAATTGAAGACATTTACGTGTCTCTACCAAGAGGAAAAGAAAGGCTTCCGGCTATGGAAAGTCTGTGTAAACGCATTGCTCAGGTGAAGAATTCGTCCTTGACCTCCACCATGACTTCTTTCCACAATCACACGAGGCATCTGAACAAGCTGAAGAGGACTTCTTCCATCCTTTAATGCCTGAATAAGATTAAGTATCTGTAGACACAAAAGTATATGGCATCAAACTGCCTATAAAGATAGCAGTATAGTACAAGCTCATTTTCCTGAAGTAAAATTTCATAAAATTTAAGTAAAATTTGATGTGTGAATGGAACTGCTTTGTGGTGGCACCCTGGCCCTATGACATTTGGGTGGCATCCACTTTGACAGCATTCAGGCACCAACTCAAAACATGGCTTTTAAACCCAGGGTTTTGTGAATGGTCACTGGTGTGTAGTAACTGCTGTGATTTTTGCAATTCTGGTGATTTTATTATCTTAGGTATATGGCATTTTATTGAATTTTGCCACTACCTGCCCTAGAGATCTTCAGATGAAGGGCAATATGTGAACCGTCTAAATAAGAATTTAACATGTTTTGAGGGGACTTCTAAAATAAGTTTAGGTGGTTTGCATTAGGGGGTGGCTGTTTCCTTGCCGTACTATCCAGCACTGGGGCCTCGAGTATCAGAAGTAATATGAGGTGACTTTCTGACCTTTCAAGTAGAGGTATAGAAACTTTTGAAGGAGGGACAGTTGCTAGGAACTAATGTTCTCAGCTGTGGGGCTACCCTAGGATGCAAAGGTATTGAATATTTTTCATTGACCTACAGTACTGCTAAATTTTAGGCTAACTTATATTCCCAATATATTTGAAATGAAAATTGTTTAATGATCAATGTTATATCATAGTGATGTAGTATGACTACTATATTTAGACTTCCATCTATTAACCACTCTGAATACAAATGTATTTGTAGACAATGCAATATACAAATAAATTAGAATGGGCAATATGGAAACATCCATATGGGTCGGAGTGTGTGGTGATCCTTACTAGGTCAACTGCAAGATGATCAGCAAAGTCAAGAAACTATTTACCGGTAGAGGCACAGGGGGGTCGTTGTACAGACTGACCCATAAGTTTCCAGGCTGTTTAAGAACATGAAGTTATTGGTTACGTGGCCCATCAGTTTATAGTACCGGTTAAGTCTTAACCAGATTCAATGTAGTTTATAGCACAATGCTATATACCTCTACTCAGAAGTACCATCAAGTCTTAGATAAGTCTGTACAGGATTACTGACTTTGTCTTTAATGAAGAGCAACTGAGGAATAATTGTTTTAAAAGGAACAGTTATAATGAAAAGCATTCTTACCTGTCCTCTCATCACAGACATTTGCTTTTCAAATGTAGCCTTGTCAAAACCTTTGTCGGTCTTAATTGAAAAAAATGAAAAAGTAAAGTTTCAGAAAGTTTCTTAACTCAAACCATACATCCCCTATGCAACCAGAGATTTATAGCAGTATACAGCATGCCACCTTAAATAATAAAATCAATCATATTTTGCCAGGGGTCCAAATTTGTCATAAATAATTTGCAAGCATTTTGCTTTCACAGCTATCACCAATTCGGAACATTTACATTTCCTGCCAGGTACTGCACACTACTTTAACTAGTTCTGCCAAATATATTTTTGAAGTTACCTTAAACAATTCATAAAGATCTTCGCAAAGATCCTGTACAAAGTTCATGTCAGAAATACGAGGAAGAATCAAATCTATTGTTTCTTGAGAAAAGGGGACCTTTGCTTGTGGAAGCCAAGCCCAATGAAATGGATCTAGCAGAAGATAGGAAGAAAAAAAGGTGGTTTACATAGTCAAGCTTTTAGATGCATTTGCTGACTTCAGGAAATGCAATTTGATATACACAATCCTACTTACAACCTTGTGCTAAAAATGAACTAAAATTAACCTGTTAACTGACAAGTTGAAAGACTGAAAAAAGATGCAGCTGAGAAGAGCAATTTATGCCAATTAATGCTTAAAACACAATACAAAATACAATAAATATAAAACAACCAGCTACAAGTTAATAATATTTATTATTATTATTATTATTATTATTATTATTATTATTATTATTATCTAACACTGTTCTCTTTCTTTTCAAAAACAGTTATAAGTAATGACATTCTGCTAAGGTGATGAAAGCTCAAAAAAGTGGGGGCATGTTGCACTTCCTTTGAAACAGTTTTGACCCCTGACAGTTAAGTCAAGTTGCGAACGACTCTGGTGTTGTGGTGCTCATCTCGCTTTACTGGCCGTGGAAGCTGGCATTTGTCCGCAGTTTTCCCAGGTCATGTGGCCAGCACGACTAAGCCGCTTCTGGTGAAACCAGAGCATTGCACGTAAACGCCGTTTGCCTTTCCACCGGAGCAATACCTATTTATCCACTTGCACTTTGACATGCTAGGTTGGCAGGAGCTGGGACCGAGCAATGGGAGCTCACCCCGTCGCGGGGATTCGAACCACGACCTTCCAATCGGCAAGCCCTACCGGTAGGCTCTGTGGTTTAGACCACAGCGCCACCCGCGTCCCTATAAAATGCCCCACCCTGCACCTTTGCCACTACAAGAGACAGGATGCAGAGTCTTGCATTCCCAGCAGACCTTAGCGCTTAGGGAGGTTCACATGGGCGACAGTAATAGCTCCCAGATTTTACACCATCTATAAGCAAAATACATAATCTATGTACTGTATTTTGTAAATACATATGTAATGCATATGATTGTAATACATGATTATGTAAATACATAATCAAAATACATAAAGCTATGATGTACCATGAGAAAAACAAGTTATTTAGAAAGAGACAGTCACTCATATTAAAAGTAGATACATTTATTGAACTTCTTCTTGTTGGTTTTTTAACTTACATGCTCTCCATTCATCAGGGTGTTTGAAAGGAAAAGCCAAACCATTATCAATTGCTGCAATTTTAATAATAGGTTCTTTTTTATCAATCCACTGAATATCCTGCAAGAAAAGTACTTTTAGTTTTAAAATTATTTTTATTCTGAATAGTCACAGAAACAGGATTATACAATAAACAAAGATACTTATAACACTACATAGGTGACAAATGACTCAAAAAACATCAAATATATTAATTACTGATTATAACATGCTCATTATCATATCACAAGCTCAATCCAACTATATCAAAAATTCCACGTTGCACATATATTCCACCACTGGATAGAGTTGAACTCTTGCCTTATTGCAACACTAGCTAAGTGTTTTTATTAGTCTGAGAGGGCGTGCTCACTTCTGTTTTCTTGGCCTAATGTAATGCGATGATAGTTCTTATCAACTGTTTGTTCTACCTGCAGTAATCCACATAACAATAATTTTGAATGTAACATGTGGGATAGCATAGGAAGTGTAATCTGTTGTGGGATTAAAAGAACTCCAAATATGATATCTGACATAACAACAAAGCTTTCGTATTTGATTTTAGGGTTTAGGAAACATCACTGTAACACACCTGTGTGCCTGTTATTTCATTTTTCTCCAACTGTCATTTATCAGCAGCTGACAGCCTGTCATTTATCAGGCTACAGCTGAGAGACACACACACATGCATATGGGGCTTCAGGGCTGAACTGAGAGATCAGCAACATTTGGCTCCTCCTCTAGTAGAACTCTTTCAATTTCTTCTAAGAACTAGTGTCTACGCCTGCTTTTTTCCTCCTCCCTCCCATTTCCTTTTCCTTTTGTCTCATGGCATTTAGATTGTAAACCTGAACGCAGACACTGTCTTATTACCACTATCTGTATTATTTAATGATAGCACGAGCAACTTTTGTCTTACCTTATCAGAAAGTTCTCTCTCATCACTCTGCTTTTCATATCTGACTAGCCAATTGTCATTGCCTCTATCTTCAAATAAAATAGGGGGGGGCAGAATCAGTGAAATGCATTAGAATAAAGCATATATTTGAAATGAGTTCCAATATGATTATCATAAATGTATCATTTTTAGAGAATTAGGATAGTTATATAAAAATTGCATCCAAATTACAATGCCAAGTTTCTTCATGAAGCAGCAATAGTCAGAACATGCAAGCCTCAAGATACAATTCATATTTTGAATTGCATTATATGGGTTTCTTTTTTGTCCTCCCTGCCCCTGTTTAACTACAAGGGGGACTTTATTTGTGCTGAGGCAGAAGTTCCCAAAAATATTTGGGTCCCTTTTTCAGAACAGTAAGAATCCTTTGCTTATATACGCCTTTACTTATAAAGGAAGAAACAGAACAAATTCCTCCTCTGCTCAGTAAACATTTGAGGAGGCTACAGCAGAATGTAGTTGGACATGGGCCAAGATTCAACTAAGATAAATAAAGGAAAATGTTTATAAAAAGCTAGACCACTCTAACACCATGCTGATCAAGTCACATATATCCAACTGTGCAAAACTGTTACTGGAAAGTCAACGTATCTCTTTCAGATATTATACTGTACACATATTTTGACATTGTCCAATAAAAAAAAAAGGAGGACAATTTGTAATTGCATTACAGAAATAATAGTGGATCCTATACCATATGACCTTAAAACACTACTATTGTGTTATCTGAAATATACAGTACTGGAGGGGGGTCTGGAAGTAATACATTACCTCTCAGCTCTGAAAATATGTATTGTGAAAGCTTGTAAAAATATGATGGGACCATTAGTTTCAGAAAGGTTGTGGAGAATCTGGGATGTTGTATTAATGACAAAATTAATGTACTACAGAAAAGCAAGCAATGAACAAAGTTTCTTGGAACAATGGTCTTTATTTTATTTTGGAATGAAAAATTCCAGGACAATATCAATATAACCTAGTCCTATTATAACCCTGTCTTATGAACTGCATCATATCTGAATCCATATATGGATTATGTATGTGCATGTCTGGATATATATATATATATATATAAAATAAGCATTTGAGGAAGGAGCTTCCTTCCACCTATCAGAACAACTGGTAGGACAGTTTTTGGAGACTTAAGAATACATGGGACAACTAGAAAGAAGAAACAGGAGCTGGCCCCCAACACCAGTTAATTCGCCTCTGCAGCTGCAGTTCCTTTTAGAAGTGACATTTTCTAACAGGAGCCATTTCCCTCTGACTAGGTCAAAGTAGCTGCTAAGAGACCAAATGGGAACCTTAAAAAAGCTATCCACAAGTGTAGGCATTGCGGAGTCATAGAATCATAGGATTGTAGAGTTGGAAGGAACCACAAGGGTCATCTAGTTCAACCCCCTGCAATGCAGGAGCCTTCCGCCCAATGTGGAGCTCAAACCCACGACCCTGAGATTAATAAGCTTCTCATGCTCTACCAACTGAGCTATCTCCAGCTGAGTGTGTAGGTCAAACATCTACAAAAGCTGCAAATAACACTATGTTGCTACAGTGTATATCATTTTAATGGTCCCATAGATAAATCTCAGTGAGGCAGCAGATCAGAGCTTTCCAAACTTTTCATGTCGGTGGCATGCTTTTTCGACATTCCACAACAAAGTAATTCAGTTTTACTAGCAAACTGGAGGTTAAACCAACCCCTTTCCAGCCCCAGGAGGAGTGTGGGGATCGTTCACACGGCACACTGCAGCCGATATCATGACACACAGTTTGGGAAGTTCTGCAGTAGATAAAGCCATAGCTATTCTGTTACATGGGCCAGTCATGACATTTTGCTGCCCACATCTTTAAAGGATCACCAGCTAAACTACTGACAGCACACTGATGAGGAAGCACAACCATCTTGACTATGATGTGACAGTTTCTGTTTGGTTTAGTCCACACTTTCTCATTTGCTCCTAGGAATGTATTTGAAAACCTGATGATGATGATGATGAAACAGTAAAGATTTCTACTCCCTTACAAGCAACAAAAGAATACTGCTGCTGCAAGAGACAAACACAGCTACCCTTCTAGAAAGGGTTTATGTATAAATGAGCTGCCTTTTATAATCTCAGGAACAGAGAGAGATGCAAGTATCAGTCCAACCCAAACATTTGACTGGCAACAACTCTCAGAAGTCCTTCTCAAAGTAACAATATAAGAAGCCTTTCCTCTAAAGAGGAATCCCTTGCTAGATTCATAGTACATCATTAGTACATCACATCAAAGAATGGACATTCATAGCAATTGCCCTTTTTTGGCACAGGGGTAGAAGCCTGGGGCCAAATGCAATCCTCTATAACTGACCCTTAGGACTCTTCCTAGGCTCACCAGCCCTGCTTTGCACCCTCCTTGAGTATTTTTGCAAAGCTGAAATATGACCCTGGGTTCTGATAATGCTTCTTGTTTTCCCAGCTGGAGGATAGTCTACTACACAAAATTAAAATTCACATCTATTGTCTGCTCAAGCCTACCACGGCCATGCAGCCCCCCAAAAGGTTGCTCAGATGGGAATGTGATCCTTAAGCTGAACCAGATTCCCCATCCCTGCTCTAGCACAGTATAAGCATATTACTTCAAACAGTGTCAAATCTCTCAAATAGGGTTTGAAAACCTCAAGCCAAGGACCTAATGAATACTGGCACGGCTCCCAATTTTATCTGTGAGGCTGTTCCCCACAAACCACCACCACGTGTCCCAGCCCTGACTTCACCTGTGTGGGGCAGGTACAGATAGGGCTACAAAGGAACAAATGAGAATTTAAGGATCAGCACTAACATGGACCCCCACTCAAATCAACTGCCCTAGGGAATTTCCCACGGGGAGCCCACCTAATTATTTGTTGAACAGGTATGCCAAAAGAATGACTGTCATAATATGAGCTATGAAAGTAAGAAAAACTATTAAATACCAGTGTTTCTGATTACATAATCAAGCACTACCAATCTTTCAAACTGAGACTGAAATTGTTTCCTTGTATTCTCAGGCAAAGGGTCTGTTTCAAATTTCCTGAGCCAATAGTCAGCTTCTTTGTAGCCTTCCACAAATAGCTGAAAGGAGCCAACCTGAAATTTAAAATAAACCCTGCATTAAGAAAAGGAACAAAATTGATTTTTAAAGTACCTAATGTCCAAGTAGTGTTCTGTACTTAATTTGCATGATATAAACTACTTATTTTAAATTTATTAATTTAAATTATTTATTTAGCGTCCTGCCTCAAGAACAAATGTAGTGTAAGAACAAAATAGCAGCCCTGCTGGTTCAGGTCAATGGCCCTTCCAGTCCAGCATCCTGTTGTTGCAGTGGCCAACCAGATGCCTATGGGAAACCCAGAAGCAGGATACAAGTGCAATAGCATCCACCCACTTTTTATCCTTAGCACCTGGTATTCAGAGGCATATTGGAGGAATAATAATAATCATAACCAGAAGCTATTAATAGACTTGTCCTCTAAAACTTTGGACTTGGAATAGATTCAGCCCATGAAACTGATTAAAGTTGAGATCCGAGAGCTGTTAAAACAGCAAAAAATATTCAAGCATATACTAGGGAAAAGAAAACTGAAGCAATAGGTAAGGCTGGGGTTGCCATATTTCAATAACTGAAAATCCAGACACAAAATTTGTTGAGCTTTTGGGACAAAAAAGAGCTATTTTTAAGGATAGTTGCAAAAAATGACACTGCCAAGATGGGTTGCCATACATCCGGTTTTTCTTGGACATTTCAGAAATTTCTGCCAAGACACTGTTTCTGACAACCGAATTCTGGACGTATGGCAACCCTAGATAAGTCTGGCAGTTGTGGAACTATTTAAGATATACCCTGTTATGGACACATTAGAACTCTGAATTTGAACAGCCTGGTTGTGGAGACCTATGAAAATAATGCAAGTTTGAGATATATCTCTTGATTTGTATTATTTTGACTATGCTAATCATGGTGGGACACATGAACTATGCAGGAAATTACATCACCACCTGTAACAACCAAAAATGTTATTCAGCAATTTTCTTGGCCATATTCTTGTTTCTGCACTTCTTCTGAATTGTGCCAAACAGACAGCTGTGCCTATATTTTCTTAGAGCCTGGATAACTTCTCAGTGTCATTTATAGGACTCTTTTGAGCAACAGGGAGTTAATGGGAAGTAAGTGGCAGCAGTAAGGAGAAAGTGATAACAGTCTTAATAAGGCCAAACAAACAAAGGTGGTCAAAGAAAAGACCTACAAAACCCACAAAGTATTATTTCGGAACGAAAGTAAAACCATGAGTGTTGGTATACCCAGTGAGGTGTTTGGTTTTCTTTCTAACTTTCCTTTTTCTTTCTAACTTTTTGGTTTTCTTTCTAACTTTTATTCTGAGACACAATCCCCACTTTCAAGAATTGGCCATTTGGTATGAGGAGATACTGTTTTTTTAAATTCTAACCAACAGAAAGGGAGGAAATCCCTTGAAACACTATGAAAATAAAGCATTTCAAAGGGCTTACCTTAGGAGGTAGTCCTATTCGATGAAATTTTTTACCAACCTTTGGCACTTTTTCTAAAGCATATTTTTTGCCTCTTGATTTTGCACGATCTATTGCACTGTAGTTGAATGTTTCACTAACAATCCAGATAACCTTAAAGTAAACAACATAAAACAGGATTTAGAGTCTTTAGCTTTGGTGACTATAAGTGTGGACATTTAATATAGGGGCTTAGGTGTTGGCTTAGGTAACTTGGCCTCACCCACTTTGAACTTCAAAGATTAAAAACACTTTGTCTTGTCCAAAAACATTGGGAAGCCAGTATAGCTGTTCTGAACATAAGTGTAATGTGCTTCTTTCAGCTTAATCTTGTAATTAAATGGACAGCCTCAGTTTGGACTAATTGAAGTATAGGGATAGGCTTCAAAAGCAGCCCATGTAGAAATTATTGCAGCTGTCCTGGTTAGACATTTAGATATGTGCCACAGTGACTTTGGCCATCACTTCCTAGGAACAGAATCCCAGTGCCCAAAACCCATTCTGCCCTGGCGCCTTGCAGGCCCAAGTTGCTTTTTTGGGAAGCACGGAGCCTGCAGGTTCCTGAGCCACAGCATCACTCCCAGGAGAGACATGTGGCATGGACATGGTAAGTGCCCCCCCCCCGGCGATGTGGCTCCCAGTGCCTCCCACCCACCCTGCACCCCTAGTTACACACTGATTAGGTTGCAAAGTCTTATTTCTACAAACTCCTGGTATAAATCTTTCTTACCTTTGTTTTAGGCACCACTCCCAATCCCAATTTACTGTCCACAAGATAGGCACCAGTTTCAGAGAGGTATCCCTGATTAGGAACAAGACAGCCTCTGCCAAAACAGCAAGGGCAACACATTTTGTGAAAGTACTTGGTCCATTTTGGATTTAGGTGACCATAAGGCTCTTCAGATTTTGGCTTAAATACTCCAATAGATTTCTGCGGAAAGAAGTAAGTAGTTAGTATTTATTAAAATGCCTTCGTTCTGAAAGTAGTCAAAGAAAGTATTATGTCCATCTGGTCTTTTATCATCTATGGAACAGTTTGGCTCCTGAGTAGCCTTGGCTAGAATTCTCACTAGGGCCACACCTATTACAACTCACACTGTGGAATGCAACCATGTTGTTGTGCATTGCGTGATGTGACTTAGCGTCACACGGTTGGAGAGCGCAACAAGACTATTTTACTGGGTTTTGTTAAGGTGACTAGCAGCTCTTACAAAATCTATTCTTTGTGGCTCAAGTACAATATAAATACACTTTATAAAAAGGCAGCAAAACAAGAAACAAAACATTACCCTCTTCATTTGGTACAGTATAAAGTGGTCTGCAAATTCTAAATTCATGACAAGTTGGTTCACAAAAATGGTTCATGAATGTGTAAGCAATCCCTTCAAACAAGTACACACACTTTCTCAAACAGTGTACACAGTAACACATATTTCACATAGTGCATTTTAAGTGGGAGGAATCAGATTCCTTTAGCTTCTAAGTTGCAATGCCTTCACTAAA
This sequence comes from Zootoca vivipara, assembly GCF_965207765.1. NCBI lineage: Eukaryota > Metazoa > Chordata > Lepidosauria > Squamata > Lacertidae > Zootoca > Zootoca vivipara. Next base: position 10,270,601 of record NC_142583.1, on the reverse strand, counting down.
CTACTCGTGAGTGGCCTAAAGGAATGGCTTAGAGGACATATGCAGCAGAAAAAACCTATGTACCCATAGAAATAGAGTACTGTATTTTAAAAATAAAAAGACCAAAGCAATTGCTTTTTGTTTTATCTGGGATCACAACTGATCTATGTTAGAATGGAAAGAATATAATGCAATTCTATTCAGCTGAACTCTATTTCTTTTCAGCTTAACTTCTATTTAGCTGAGTTCTAGCTCTGCATATGCGGGAGCATTGAAAGTGGCAATTTTATTAAATTTACCTTTGTAGCAACCTGAGGTATGCTGAAAGATTGACTATATACTGAACCTAGTACTAACTGAGAATTATGTCAATTTGACCAATGCTTATTATTATATATGAGGTTTGCTACACTGAATGACCAAAATAATGATGAAACCTACAGTAAAATACCCTAAGGCACTATGGATAACGACTAAAAATGTGCAAATGGAGTTTTCAAAAGTAATTCATTTACAGCTTGCATCAAGCTTGGACCTAGTATCTATAGTGGTACCTTGGGTTAAGAACTTAATTCATTCTGGAAGTTTGTTTTTAACCTGAAACTGTTCTTAACCTGAGGTACCACTTTAGCTAATGGGGCCTCCCGCTGCTGCGATTTCTGTTCTCATCCTGAAGCAAAGTTCTTAACCTGAGGTTCTATTTCTGGGTTTGCGGAGTCTGTAACCTGAAGCGTCTGTAACCCGAGGTACCACTGTACTGCTTTATTACCAAGGGCTCATTCATAAATACATTCACCAGTTACATATCCTGCAATCAATGACCATTATACATTGTCCAGAGTGATAGTTAAGTAAGAGAATTAGTGAATGTATATTTTGCATTAAAATAGAATTATTACAAAAAAGGAGCATTCAGTCACTTTAAGTCAGACAGAAAGCCTTAGATTGGAAATCAGTATTTGAGTTCATAAGATCTAATTGAATTTTTCCAAGTTGCAAGAGACTACAGGTAACTCTTTCAGTTACCTCCAATTTGGCTGCATTTTATATGACCATTATCTTTCACTTTATTAGATTGCTTTGTCTGCAGCATACTTCAGGTCACATAAACATACACAACCACTTTCGCAGTTCCAATTGACTTCTTGAAAATGATAGGTAAGTTGTTCCCTAGAGACAAGTCTTAACAATGTAGTGAGAGAGCACCCACATATGGGCGGCCTGAAGATGTGCAATGCAGTTCTACTATTGAAGTTGAGCAGGCCTGTACCTGTAAACTGCTCAAATGTGAGAGAACGAGGGAAAGGGGAGTAGTTTAATAATGATTTCTTGTTTTGTGTTGGAACAACATGGCACAGGGGAAACAACTGAACTCACTACTATAGTAGTGTGGGGTATGTCATCTGCATTCTAAACAAAAGAGAAATTTGAGTTCATAAGGATGAGCCAAAAACCCATGTCACAGCAAATCAGCCAGCCTCTAAGGTGCCACAATACATTTTGTCTTATTGGTTCTACTGATCAGAACAGTTCTCTTGGGATTTTACAACCCATTAGCCTCTCTATATAATAAAAAGTTCTACTAGAAATCTTCTGCAGGTAAGAAACAATAGCTAAATAAGACAAATTTAAAAGGCTCAGAATGGCTGAGTCAGTACTTTGGTTTCTCTTTTGCTACCAATGGTACACACATGGCATGGTATGGGACAATCCCCCTGCCAAGAATCATTAACATGGTATACTAGAAACTAGATGCTGCCTCAGGGAAATGAGTTTCTGGCTCTGAGTATACAACATTGGCTACTGCCTCTTACAGCTAATCGCATAGCTCCAGCTAAAATGGTTGCTACTAAAAGCACCTGTGCCTGCTAGTCAATATTCTATTTTCTGACCATACTATCCTATCTACAGCCCTGTGACTTCCCCCTTTTGATAGCCAGCCCTGTATTGGTAAGTTTTTTATGTTTTTAATGTTTGATGTTTCATTATGTTTTTATATTTTGCTGGAAGTCGCCCAGAGTGGCTGGGGAAACCCAACCAGATGGGCAGGGTATAAATATTACTATTTACTAAAGTACGGGTTTCCAGAAAAACTCCCATTGCCCTAAAGTCAACCGGGACCTTGATTTAACATAGTTCATTTATATTCAGCAAACCAAACTGAAATAATACACCATGTTAGTAGAATTGTAGAATTGGAAGGGACCCAAGGGTCATCTAGTCCAGGGGTTGGCAAGGTTTACCTCGCCAGGGCCGGTTCACTCCAGCAGGTAGGATCCCTCCGTGAGTAGGATTGCGTACGCACATGAGCGCACATGCCCACAATTTCCAGTGTTTGCGTAGATGCAATTTCCGGTGCCGCGGAAGCAAGTCCCCGCGCTGCTCTACGCCAGTTTAGCACAGTGCGTGGGGACTCGCCGAGCGGGCATCTCGGTTCGGGGGCAGCTCTTGGGCCGCTTAAACGACCCACATGGGTTACTTGTGGTCCATGGGCCTTAGCTTGCCTACTCCTGATCTAGCCCAACCCCCTGCAATGCAGGAACATTTGATGTCCGTATATAAATATATCAGAAGTAATTCAGAAGTTCTGCTGAATTAAATGGGGTATACTCCCAGGTAAAGTGGAGTTAGGGTTATAACCTAAACCTGTGCTCACCCACACAATTCTCCATCCCTAAACAAGGACACAAGCCAAATGAGTTACAACTACACCCTGGCACTCCTGACGTATTCTGGAACATACTTTGGCAATATAGCTGTTGCAGACCTCTTAGATATTGCATGTGAATACAAATGAATTGAGAAAGAGACAAAGGTTTGCTTATTGCCACAGGTAGTAATGAGAAAGTCACAGAACTGGTTTGAAACAGAATGCTGCAACACAACAGATTTGCATGTTAAAGCTGTTTTACTTGAATTCTTCAAGCCCAATTTCTTCACTGAAGTTGAAAAGACCACGAGACCATGGCAAGTAATAAATATTTTCTGCCACTCTCTCATCCACATTTTTCAAACTCCTTCTCAAGGATGCCATGCTGGATAAGAAGTGTAGTTAATATACCAAAATTTATTGTATTAACCAAAGGCCATAACAATTTCATATGCAACTTGTTCCTTTGTCTTTAAGATCTTCCATTATAAAAGCAAGCAAGTGTTTTTTGACCCTTTACCATTATTTTAATAGGATCATTATTGGGGGGGGGGGCGTATTTTTCCCCAGGTTCTTAATTTCATCTGCAGAAACCCTAGTGTGGGATTAATAAAACAAGCCCCAATGTGACAATGTGTACTTAACTTTGCTGGTTATTCCACCCCCCTTTTTTTTAACCAATCAGGTATACACATGTCTGGGAAACAATGCACTCACTCTCTTAGGATCTTTGACGAAGTAGCTCCCACTGGATCCCTGTGAGATTCTTTCTGGAAAGACTCCACTTTCTATGGCTTGTTCTGCTTGCTGCATGATTTCAGCAAATTCTGGATCATCCAAGAAGAAGTTCATTTCTGCAATACTTCCAACATTTCCTGTATGTGCTAAATAAAACAGTTTAAATTAGGACTGTCAACTGGGTTTATCACTTACCACACAATCCTAAACATGTCTATGCAAAAGTAATTCCCATTGGTCCCAACATAGAGTGTACTCCCAGGTAAGCGGGCATGGGATTGCAATAACAGTTATAAAGCACCTATATTTATTAAGTGCTATACAGAGATTAAAATATGAGGTAGCCAGCTGCTGCCTGAAGGTTGACAATCTAGGATATGAGAGAAAGGAATGGGAGAGAGAAAAGCAAACTAATTCAGTTATCAATTTAGGTTACCTAAACTTTCTACCTATTAGCAACTGTTCACTATGATAGCAAATTGGAATATCTATACCTACTGGGGGGGGGATGTCTGTTTGCCAGACACGAGAGCCAAACAGTGTTTTCATGCACTGTTTTGCTAACATGGTCTGATCAGCCATATCATCAGGTGGTCTTTTTGCTTTAAGACATAATGGCATTTCTGAATTGGGGACGTCTTGATTCACACCTCACTTCTTCTACAAGGAGCTCATGGGGTAACCAAAAACAGATTATTAATCCTCCTCTTCATCTGCAATATACAGATAACAACAGTAACCTACTTTACAGAGTTGTTCCAAGGATTACTTAGGCTTGGTCTGCACATGCAAAATAAAGAATGGAATGGTGGAATAGACTATACCACCTTAGGATTTAGGCAAAGGGATGTGTTTTGGGTTTGTTGACCACAGAGTTTAAGACTTGTGTTCATGGCATTATCCCCATAATAACCCTACTGAGGTAGATTATACTGAGGCAGAGTGACAGGCCCACAGGTCATCCAGTGAGCTACCAGGCTGAGTGGGGATTTGAAGCTGGGTCTCCCCAGTTGTGGTCCAACAGGAAGCAACGTATCCAATTGATCCAATACAATAGGCAGCCCTGTTTAGGGAAGCTTTTAATCTTTAAGAAATTAGTGTATTCTAATATTTCTGTTGGAAGCCGCCCAGTGCGGCTGGGGAAACCCAGCCAGATGGGCGGGGTATAAATAATAAATTATTAATTATTATTATTATTATTATTACTACAATATTCCCAGCATGCAAGTACATCGGGGTGAAAGGCTCCAGCCTGGTCTCTGGCTTCCTACACCTGCAAGAAGCTTCTTCTTTAATAAATAAATAAATAAAGATTAGCAATCACAAGCAGCCAGCAACTGCCACCTCAATCTGTTGCACTAGGTTTGTGGACCCAGGGGGAATTAAGCACTTGGAACGCTAAAAACAACAACACTATTTATGGATGCTAAAAATCACGAGGCGGTAGGACTTAAAGAGGGTCGAAATGCGGATGCTACACAAAACATCAAAAAAATAAAAGTGGGTGGCGGTTGACACACAAAAGTCAAAAACACAAGCAGAAAAATAGCCCCTTCCCTGTGATTAACCTGACAAGAGAGGCCACGTCCTGCTTTCCTGGGGGGGGGGGGGGGAGGTGCAAGGTTACACTCGAAGAAGGAAAACGGAGGGTTCTATTTCAGCTGCGGGGATGTGGGAAATTCATATACTGGGGGAGAGGGGGGGAAACCCCGCCGCCTTAATTCAGTGAAAGGGGAGGAGGAGGGAGGTCCAGCTCTAACCCCCTCCCCCTCTTTTTTTTTTAAAGGGCTAAATACTGAAAGGCCCCGGATGACAGCCCGACCACCTTCCCCCAGCCAGCCACCCACCCACCCACCTGGGCGCTGCGAACTCGCTTCACCGTGGAAACGAGCAAACAAACCGGGGCAGAACCCGGGCGCGCGGCGGCTCTGACCTGTGGCGCTGCGGCGGCGTTGGCGGCCGCCACTCCGGCCCGAGGCCGCCAAGCCGAGTAGAGGCTCCTCTTCTTCGTCGTCGCCGTCGCTGCTGCCGTAGTCGCCCTCCTCGTCGCCGGCTCTTCCATCGTAGCCCAGCTGCGGCCCAGCCGCCGCCGCGCCGCCCCCGAGGCTGACCCTGACGGCGCCGCCCGGAACCCCCCTGGCGGCCCTGCTGCCGGGCACCGCCTCCGTCTCCAGCTGGAGCAGCTCCTCGTCGTCAGCCTCTTCCTCCTCCTCCCCGTCCTCTGGGCCGAGAACCGGCTCGGCCCCGGACTCCGCCATGAGGGGAAGAAGCAGCAGCGAGCGCTTCGGGCGAAAGGACTCCGGTTGCCTCTCCCTCCTCCTCCCTCTCGCGAAGTTGAGGGAAAACTCAGGGACCGGGCAGCATTGGATGAGGCGCGGTTGGGAGGGAGAGTTTGAGCGCGGGGGGCCTACTGCGCGTGCGCGCGCGGCTGGCGCGGGACGATGGGCGTGGGAAAGGGAGGAGGTAGGCAGGCAGGGCGGAAGCGCCTCACCTGAGAATTTAAAGGGCCAGCAACCCCTTGCTACAGGTGGTGGTGGTGGAGGAGGAAGGCCTGTCATCGCGGGGGAGGTGAAACTCAGTTTTATTATTATCCGTGCTTCCGCCGCCCCCCCAAAGAAACGTTTAGGGGTACTCTCATTTTCCTACTTATATTGAAATACTGCCCCTGGATGAGGCCAAACTTAGATTCACAAAATGTTTAGGGGTAGGCTTCATAGCTGCCAAGTTTTCCCTTTTCTCGCGAGGAAGCCTATTCAGCATAAGGGAAAATCCCTTTAAAAAAGGGATAACTTGGCAGCTATGGTAGGCTTACCTCCAGGGGAAAAAGCAATGATTATTATTTATACCAGGCACCCCCAAACTTCGGCCCTCCAGATGTTTTGGACTACAATTCCCATCTTCCCCGACCACTGGTCCTGTTAGCTAGGGATCATGGGAGTTGTAGGCCAAAACATCTGGAGGGCCGCAGTTTGGGGATACCTGATTTATACCCAGCCCATCTGGCTGGGTTTCCCCGACCACTCTGGGCAGCTTCCAACAGAATATTAAAAACACGATAAAACATCAAACATTAAAAACTTCCCTAAACAGGGCTGCCTTCAGGTGTCTTCTAAAAGTCAGATAGCTGTTTATTCCCTTTACATCTGATGAGAGGGAATTCCACAGGGCGGGCTCCACTACCGAGAAGGCCCCCTGACATTTCCCCAAATGTCTTCAGTGACTGGGGCAGGGGGCTCCGGTTTCTTAAGAAAAACATTTCTTCTGTGCGTGAGGAATTCAAATCTGTTATTTCCCATGGCTGGGCAACTGTTTAGCTGGCGAGCCCGCATTTGATGGAGAAGCATGTAGCCTAGCCTACCTCTCAGGGTCGTTGTGAGGATGAAATGGGGAGGAGGAGGCCATGTATACTACCACCTCAAGCTCCTTGGAAGGAAAATAGGTTGCTAATAAATAAACTGTAGTCCTCCCCCTTGCAATGCAGGCATCTGGACTAGATCATCCATGACAGATCCAATCTCTGCTTTAAACCTTCTAGGGAGGGAGAGACTGTTAAAGAACAATGCTGCAGTCCCACACACTTTTACATGGGAGTAAATCCTTTGGGTAGGGGCAGTGGAAGGCAAATGGGGAAGTGTCCCATCAAGCACAGTATACTCCAGGCATCCCCAAACTCCGGCCCTCCAAATGTTTTGGACTACAATTCCCATCATCCCTGACCACTGGTCCTGTTAGCTAGGGATCATGGGAGTTGTAGGCCAAAACATCTGGAGGGCCGCAGTTTGGGGATGCCTGGTATACTCCATGGGTAGGCAAACTAAGGCCCAGGGGCCGGATTCGGCCCAATCTCCTTCTAAATCCAGCACACGGACGGTCCGGGAATCACCCGTGTTTTTACATGAGTAGAATGTGTCCTTTTATTTAAAATGCATCTCTGGGTTATTCGTGGGGCCTTCCTGGTGTTTTTACATGAGTAGAATGTGTGCTTTTATTTAAAATGCATCTCTGGGTTATTTGTGGGGCATAGGATTTTTTTTTCCCTTTTCTTTTCAAAATACAGTCTGGCCCCCCACAAGGTCTGAGGGACAGTGGATCGGCCCCCTGCTGAAAAGGTTTGCTGACCCCTGGTATAATCTCAACCAGCCGCCACCTGCCTACCATCTTACTTACACACAGTCCAAGGGGTGGCACCTTCCTCCCCTTGGAGAATTCAACAGGGAGGAGAATGAAGACACAACTAGAAGTTGGCTTCCCGTGCCTGTCATTGACTTCCTGCCTTCTGTCTGACCAGTTCCAATAATCACCAGCCACCACAGGATATGAGTAATGCACAGAGTTGTATTGAAAGTAGTGGACATGCCCTAGGGGTAAATAATGGAATGATATACCTGTAAAATAGAAATTTTTATTAGTTGTATTTTAAAAGCTTTTTTCTGTTTATTTATGGAAGATGCTAGAGTTTTTGAGTAATGCATTCTATGAAAATGAATGATGCAGAAGTTTTGAAAACTGTAATTTTGTAAAAATTTCTATCCTGTCCTTTGCCCTAAAGAAGCCCAGGATGGCAAACAGCAAAACACTGCATTTAAAAAAATAATAAAACAATTAAAAACTCAAATTTTGCCACCGCTAATAATGTCACACCAGCAATGAACAGTGTATTTTAGTAATCAGTAAACAGGAATATTGCTAAATTCCTCCTGAATGTCAATAATGAGTGAGGAATATTAATACTGAGATCAACAGACACATCACCACCAGGGATGACATGCCATAAAGATGGAACCACTACGAAAAATCATGATTCGGTAATTCTTACATATATCATGCATTTATATGACTTAAATGAGATTTCATGCTAAGAAGTTTAACTTGTTGTACCTATAAGATATGTCAACTTTTATCTCTTTCTTTAGCCTTGTGTTCAGTCGTGGCAGTAGCAGGATTAAAGGCAATACAGCATAATGAAAATAAATTTGTGTGTGATTGAGTTGAGTTGTGTTGTAGGATGGCGCCCTCTTGTGATACATAGAAGTATTCAACACACACTGCAGGCAGCATTGCTGAACGGCATCATGAAGCAAAAATATTTCCTGTTTGAAAACAAATATATTTACATCACTAAATTCTGAGCACATTAATTCCACGTGATATGTTGTCAAATTATGATCGGGCCACAGATCTTCAAATTCTAAAAAAAAACAACAACACTGATCCCGTGCAAGGGATATACTCAAAACTACAAGAAAACAAGATTAGGACAACTTTAAAACTCAATTTTAATTTCCAGTCGTTAAAAATATAGCAATACAGGGAGGGGATGCACAAAACTAATAATTAAGAGGGGGAATGGAAAACCTTAGCATCATGGGTGTAGCCAAGAGGGGTAGCTGCCCCTCCCTAAATCAATAAAAATCAATACAGTAAAACTAACTGAGGTTCTACTCCAACAAAAGCCTACCCCCCCCAAATAAAAATCATGACTATGCCAATGCTTAGCATCCTTTAAGGATTCTGTCCACATGACCACTACACCCTGGGCACTTTTTGCTCATTTTGACGATCTTTTCAGACTAACGACTGAAAGCTCCTTGACAAAGTTTTCATTCAAATACACTCCAAACAAGACTTGGCGGCACCTTTTGTCTGCAGTACTTCCATCTGTTCTCTGTCCAGCCCCCTTCTTTAAAATGTTTGGCCTGAGAAGGAGACCTGTGAAATCTGAAAGGTTGCTCACTGTTGGTAACTTTGCCCAGCCCTGGACAAGATATAAAGCGATCAACAAATGCAATAAATTGCTGTGAACAGCCGTGAAATCTACTGATGAAGGGTTTAATAAATGAAATAAATAATAATAGTATTGCTACGGGAGTTTCTCTGCACCAAGGCTAAGGGAACCAGTAGGAGGGACCCACTGGCCCTCCAGATGTTGTCAAGAGACTCCAAGGATGAAGATACTATATTGTGGTCCAACATCTGTAGAGCGCCATCACTGACCTAACTGCGCGTGCGCAGAACGAAAGCCGCGTTCTGTGGAGCGGCGCCGTTCGGAAAGCGGGAGGCGAATCCCTTCCCCCTTCGTCCTCCTCTCCGATAGGGGGCGCCAGTCGCTCACGTTCTTGTAACGTCGACAGCGCCCCTCTGTCTCACTGCCCCTGACCGACGAAAGCGTCGCGCGCCCCGCGCGCATGCGCCCAGAAACCCAGCCCCCTCCCTCTCGCTCTACCGAGCGCCCGCCTCTTCATTCCCTCGCTTTCCTCCGCCATGAATTCGGAGAACTTCCTGGCCAGCGAGAGGCTCGTGAACGCGGCCTACGTGCGGCAGGGGTCGCAGGGGCGACGCGCGCACGAGCTCCGCTTGCGGGCCTTACTGGAGCAGGTAAAAAGCCGGGCCGTCGGGAAGTTGCTCGTCTTTTCTCCCCGCCACCCAGGGAAAGCGTGAGGTGGGGGCGTGGCCTCGTATCCGGAGGCTCCGCCCTCCCGCCAGCCTGCTTTTCAGGGCACGCCCCCCTGGAGGTGTCATTCTCCTCATGGAACAGGCATAGGCAAACTCTGCCCTCCAGATGTTTTGGGACTACAACTCCCATCATCCCTGACCACTGGTCCTGTTAGCTAGGGATGATGGGAATTGTAGTCCCAAAACATCTGGAGGGCAGAGTTTGCCTATGCCTGTCATGGAACATAGAAGGTAGGGAGCTGCCTAACAACTAAAAGCAAGGTTCTAGTCCTCATGGTCTGAATAAAAGGCTAATTTAAGGAGGAATGTAGTTGCCTGATACTATCTGACTTTTAGGAGACATCTGAAGGCAACCCTGTTTAGGGAAGTTTTTAATGTTTGATGTTTTATCATGTTTTTAATATTCTGCCGGGAGCTGCCCAGAGTGGTTGGGGAAACCCAGCCAGATGGGCAGGGTAAAAATAATAAAATATTATTATTACTGAGTCATTTAGTCCATCTAGCCCAGTATTGTCCACACTAGCTAGCAGCAGCTCTCCAGGGTTTAGACTCAACCTGGAGGTGCCATCAGGGACTCAACATGGCAAGACAGGCATTCTGCCACTGAGCTACGGCTCTTAGGCAGCCCTGGGCACAAAAGGACACCCCACCCCAGCTGTTCCATTTCAGAGCGTGGTTGCGGTGGGAGCGCCTCTGATTCAGTGGTGTAAAACTCTGGAGGCCAAAGGTGTAAAACTCTGGAGGTTGGAAGCTTCCCGCTGGTGCCTTGGCATAGTTTTAGGTACTGGCAGCCTTTGTCTCTTGGCAGTTAAGGGCAATTTACTCTGCCACACCTCCATCCAACACACTTTTGAAGTGTGTGACCCCACCCCCTCAAAAAAGAACCCCAGGAACTGTAGTTTTTTAAGGGTTCGGGATCTTGTAGCTCTGTGAGTGGGCAGCTATAGTGGGCAGCTATAGTTTCTCAAGGCTCTTTGGGGGAAGTCATGTGCTTTAAATGCTTGTTGGGTGCTCTTTAAATGTATGGTATGGATCTGATAATTGTCTACTCATAGAAGAAGCACACTACGAACAGTGAGGAGTTTTGTATCGTGTGTATTTTTTGATTTTCCATACCTAGCAAGACCCATCAAGATGCATAGGAGGAAAGGCAGGAAGTAATAATGCCTTATTTTTGGCAGAATTGTCAGAAACCTTTGTTCTGACTTGTTAGTTACCTCTGTTAGGTTTGGCCAGCTTAATATGTAACCTAATACTATTGAGTAAGCATTCATAGAAAGTCCCACTGAATTTGCTTGCTTATTCCCTACATACCTAAGACACTTTAATGAAGAAAATAACCTTGGATAATTTGCACAATCCTCAAAATAATGTGTGATCTCCATATGCACACTTAATTGTGAACATAGCTGGAGATAGCGTTAAGTTCATCCTTGTGTTTCTGGATTAGGTTTCCCTGTTAGCTTTGAAATTCAAGCAAAAGTGGTAGCTATATATTGGAAATGGTGCCTCAGTTCAGACAGTTTTTCACTATTTTCTAAACAAACTGTGGTTAAAATGAGCCATTATAACTGTGGTTATAATGAGCCATAGAAGGGAGTTCGAAATTTGCATTTGAGAGAGGGAAAGGATGTGTGTAAACCTGCTGCATGTTCACCTCCAAACTATGGGTACAGCACCTCAAATGAGCCAGTGTTGCAATCCTGCAAGGCAAATAGTGTGAGTTTGAACACCTTGATATTTTTCTGCATGAAACTAAATGACATTGGTGGGTTTAAAAATAAGTTTCTTTGCAGTACTTTGCAATAATAGGGAACTTTTCAATTAAAAACATGTTGTTGTTTTTTCAAGTTACAGTTTCATTTTTCCTTATTCTAGTTTAGCTTATCTAAGAAAATGAAACAACAACAATGTGTGAATGTATGTACCTTAACTGTATTGCATTTAATTGTACTGTTTTCTGAAGGGCAAATGTCCTGAAGATGGATGGGATGAAAGCACTATTGAACTTTTTCTCCATGAACTGGCAATTATGGACAGCAATAATTTCCTAGGCAACTGTGGTGTGGGTGAGAGGGAAGGGAGAGTGGCATCAGCGCTAGTAGCCCGCCGGCATTACAGGTAAATATGGCTTTTTTAATGCGACAAGTGACTTATTTCTCTTTTATACTTGTTTTCCCCCCATGAAGGAATGTGCATAACTAGGTAACAACTAGACCTTATATTCCCCAAAATGAGGGCTCTGCCATTGTATTGCTATATGTTTATGGGTGCTAGATTATACTGGTAATTAAGGTTTGGGGTGTGAAAGCTAGTTTTCTTGGAGGTGATAGCTAGACACAGACCCAGCGTGTATCTAAGCCAGGGGTCGGCAAGGTTTACCGGCCATGGGCAGGATCACTCCCATGGAGATCATCCGTGGGCCGGGCCGGCGCAGCGCGACACCAGAAATCACATCTGCATGTTCACGGCGCCGGAAATCGCTTCTGTGCATGCTCAGACACCAGAACATGCCTGCGTTGGCGCCTGGACATGCGCAAACGCAATTTCCAGTATCCGCATGTGCGCAGATGCAATTTCCAGCGCCACTTGGCGAGCCTCCATGCCGTGCTGTGACAGTTTAGCGCAGTGCGCAGGGGACTCGCCGAGCAAGCAGCTCAGTTTGGGGGCAGCTTGTGGGCTGGTAAAACGGTCTTCGTGGGTCGCATCCGGTCCATGGGCCGACCCCTGATCTAAGCCATGCACTAGACCTTGTTAAGCCAAGTATAAAAGCTAACTCAAATAATTTCCTTTTGAGGTGTTAGCCTAGGGATGAACCATTTAGGCAACACAAAGGATCGAAAGCATATCTCACTTGGAAATGAGTGGGTTTCCTTCCTTCCTCAAAGAAGTTTAGTTTAAAAGACAATGCTGGTGTTTTAGGAAAGGTTACAGTTTAGAATGGCAGTTGGGAGTTAAGCAACAGAGTTACTCGGCAGTGGGCTGGAGAGAGAGTCAGAAAGCAGGATGCCCATGTCTTAATCCAACACAGACTATGGAGAAGCCATAACCTCTTGCATTGCAATGCTGGAGATTCCTCTATGGTAGTCTTACGTTGTAAATATGTGCTTGGAAATTAAACAAAGGGTCTGCTGGTTTCTCTTTAAGGTTTCCAGACTCAAAAGAGAGCAGGGCAATTAAAGGCAAAGAAGTCCTGTCCTCTATTGAGTCTGGCAACCCTAACTGTATACCTGTTCTCTATTATCCTAAACAATAAGAGTGGGTTCATGGTTCCTGAAAAGAGAGACCATAATTACAGACAGGTCCTTTTCTCAGATGTTGTGTTCCTAATGCAAGTAGATTGCTTGTAAGAGCAGGATTTTATATCTTTTCGAACATATGAACCCCTGCTTGGTATGCTAAAAATGTGAAAATAATTTCTTTGCTGCTATGTTAACAAATATTAGCATAGTGAAATTGAATTTTTGGATGAAGAAATAAATGATGTATTCTTCTCTTCCACTTCAGCTTAATTAGTTTTACAGTGGAACATTTACCCTTCACCAGCACACTAATCAGAATTTCTTCTATCCCATATATTAGAACAAAAACATATTAAACATCAGTTACATGTATATATTGAATTATGGGAGTCGCATTTTTAAATGACCCTTATGACAGATTAATTGCGGCTAACATGAACAAAAGCCCATTAAAATTGATTTTATTCAAATGAAGCACAGCTTATGGGCAAACTCAGCTTTTAAGGGCCTAAAGTCCCAGGTCATCTGGCACTTGATTGAGCTGTTGTATAATTTACAGCCAACACATTTTTAAATATAAGCTTACTTTGCTGCTCCAAACAGTATGCATTTGTTGTTCCAGCTGTCATATCAGTAAAGTAAGAATTATAATTCTTACAGTGTTGGAATAATTGTAAGTGATAGAATGACCAAAGAGCTCCATGTTTTTTAGCATGGCCACTCCTTATATGTGGTTGCCCTCACCTAAGTCTTCTGTGTGTGTTAGAGAACTGGGGAAAATGGGACCAATAGGTCTCCTTTCCTGCTTGGCTTTGCAGAAGGCAGAATCAATGCAGAGACCTATTTTGCTTCTGTCCCCTTTGCAAGGAACCTCCCTGTGAAATGGAACGACACATCCTCTGAATTCAGGTCCTCTGGCATGCACAGAGGACTTTGACAGAGCTCGGGGTCTTGTTTTACCTTGCACAGCTGCTTAAGGAAGGCAAACATTGGGTTGAGGGACTTGTAATGTTTGGAATGTATTGAGGAACCATCAACTGCAAGAGTATCCTGTAGGAGCGGGAGACAGGGAACCTAGACAGTTTGTTTCATTCTGTGTCATGTAACCATGGAAGAGATATTGGCCACAGATCATGGTTAAGACCAGGCACCCCCAAACTTTGGCCCTCCAGATGTTTTGGACCACAATTCCCATCTTCCCCGTCCACTGGTCCTGTTAGCTAGGGATCATGGGAGTTGTAGGCCAAAACATCTGGAGGGCCACAGTTTGGGGGTGCCTGGTTAAGACAAAGAGACCTTAATCATGAACCTTGGCTCAGCTGGCATGGCACTCTGTGCTAAAAGGACCGCCAAGTAGCAAAGTGAATGCAAACTCCTCTACTGGAGTCAGCATGTTCACGTGGTGCAGGTAAACCAGAGTTTAGCATACCATGATAATGCAAACCAGGTCACTGGGGCCTTCCAGGAGCTCAGCATATCCTATCGTGTTTGCAGTCCAGGGCAGGCAGCAGAACTGGCTAAATTGCCAAGCTGCCATAGACAGCTGTTGGCTGCCTTCGAGTTGGTGGGTCGCAAGTTATGTAGGTCTAAATAACGGTAGATACAATAACTGAATTTACAGTAAGTCACATATTTTGAGGGTTAATGCCAGCACAATTCATGAAGTTGGTTCTAACTAAGTCATGGTGCAAGACTCTTTATCTGAGTATCGGTATTTTTATGTTAAAAGTTGCATTTCCCTCCCAACCTTCTGTTTCGTTTCCAGGTTGATCCATGGGATTGGAAGGTCAGGCGATATTTCTGCTGTTCAGCCAAAAGCTGCAGGCTCCAGTCTCTTGAACAAACTTACTAATTCAATTGCCTTGGATATTATAAAACTTGCCGGTAAGTGCGGAGCTAAGTGCATGTGTTCGCTTACAGGCACTTGCAATATTTTAAGAGCATTTGTTTTTCACATCTGATTTTTGTCTTTTACCTGCAGGTGTCAGGACTGCAAGTAGCTGTTTTGTGGTCCCCATGGCAACTGGCATGAGCCTAACATTATGCTTCCTAACCCTGCGGCACAAGAGACCAAAGGCAAAATACATTATCTGGCCCCGTATAGACCAGAAATCCTGTTTCAAGTCAATGATCACTGCAGGTAAAAGGGTTTGGGTGGAGCGCTGAGGATTCTTGTTGCTTGCTTAGCACAAGCGTTGAACATGTTGTTTGATTCTTGGTAAACCTCTAGCTGTTGATGCCTTCCTGGGACTGCAATAAAAGGAGGGGGGCTTGTCAAATACCTTGCAGTACATGACTAGAGGTTTTGTTTTCATTTGTTTTTTGCATGGAAGGTCAGAAATTGTGTAGTCCTGCAATATATATAACTTACTGGAAGCCTGAAACAAGCTATGATTTTAAGTAATTCTATGCAAAATTCACTTTCCTTCCTTCTCTTCTTCTATAGTTTTCTGGCTTCCCAGTTATCTTTGAAACACACAGACTCTTTTGTCCCTGGGTCATGTGTGAGGATTTTTCTAAAGCCACACAAACCTTACACTTCTCGGCAGAAATCATACTGATTTTCAATATTCTATTGCTCACCTTCTATTTGAAGTGTGAGAATGTTTGTGAACATTCTTGTAGCATCCTAGCAGCTTGTCCAGAGGCTGATTAAGAACTTGCAGACAAACAACTGTAGTAGAGATCCACAAAATCTGCAATAGCTGCTAAGAAGGAAAATAGCCAATAAGCTCCCGAAAGGATAACTTACAAAAAGTCTGTGAATTTTTTTTGAGATTTACGGCAAGTGTGATGTAAGCTGCCTCAACACCTTTACTATATTCTGCAGCATTTCTTTTCAGAGTGTTCAACCACTGTTGACACACTTAGAATATTATGTCCATCTTCCAGGTTTTTTTTGCTGGAAGCTGGACGTTCACTCCGTCTTGCGGGACATTGTGCTAACAATATTTTAAAAGTTTAGTCTAGAGAGAGTAGCCCTGTCTGCTATATCTTACGTTTGAATGTCAGGTCTTTCTCTTAATTTTAATTTTCCGTGGGATGTTGAATGACGAGTGCTAGTGAGATAATTTCCTGGACTGATGATACAATACCAGTTTATTTATTGATATGCATAGTGATTAATACTAAAGTTTAATACTAATTTTAATAGAATAGTTGTCTCTGTAGTGAGCAATGAGAATAAAATCAAACAAAGGAGGCACACTGGGGATAGAGTGAAGATTAAATTGTTAAGATTAAATTGTAGGAGAATCTAGGATGCGCACTCATACATTGTTTTTGTTGACCGGACTAGGTTTTGAGCCTGTGGTGGTAGAAAATGTATTAGAAGGTGACGAGCTGCGTACAGACCTCAAGGCAGTGGAAGCTATAATCCAGGACCTTGAGGCTGATAATATACTCTGTGTTCATTCTACCACATCATGTTTTGCTCCAAGGGTGCCTGACAGGTAAATAAAGCAACATGTAAACTTTTGGTAGCTATAATTTATATTGACTTTGAGGGTAGTAATGATGCTACTGCCTGTGATTGACTAAGCTTCCCTAATGTCCAAGAGGGATCAGACAACGGAGAAGGGTCTCTGGCTGTCATTGGTTGAGCTTCTCATGTCCTAGAATGAGTCACCGCAGGCAGAGGTACAGGAGGCAATAGAAAAGAGAGAGACAGGATCGTGAGCAGGCTTCAAAGTAATGGAAGCAGTGTTAGGGAGATGGGGATGGGAACTAAGAAAGAAAGAATGGGAATTGTCCAGAGCTGCGAGAAGGACCAAGAAACACGCTTTATCCAGGAAGGAAAGTGGAGAGAAAGTTGGCAGAAACAAGAGGTTCACGTGGCCAGGAACTCAGGAAGGAGGAAGGTTTAAATCAGGGGTTGGCAAACTATGGCCCGGGGGCCAGATGCGGCCCCCCAGGCTCGTAGATCCGGTCCGCGGACTCTGCCACCTGCCCGGTCAGTCCCCGCGCGCTGCAGATGCCTCGCCATGCAGGGACTGACTTCCGCGACGCTGGCACGGCTTCTGGGCAGGCGGCGACACTGGCATGGCTTCGAATTCGCTGCAGGAAGCTTCCAAAGCCTCACCGCCCCCGTGCTGAGGTAAACCCAGTGTGGCCATGGACGGGGAGGCCGGCAGGCCCATGGCAGGTCTGTGGGCATCGTGATGGGCGTGTCGCAGGGCTTCAACTGGAGCTTGGTGCGCCTGCTGGCCCTGCGCCTGGTGCCTGGCTCGGCGCTGCTGGTGGTGGCGCACTTGGCGGCCGCGCTGGAACAGATGGAGGGTGAGCTGTGTGCTGCCTGCCTGGCACTCCATGTGCACCGACCTGTCCTCGGATGACAGGCCACAGCACGTGGTGCATGCTGCCTGGGAGCTCCGCGGGGACAGGCCGATGGAGCAGCTGCTGCTTATCAACAACGTCAGTGAGTGGGCGGTGCCGAGACGCGCTCCTGAGCGCGTGCAGAGTGCGTTTCTCCTCCAGGTCCAGAGGCAGCTGCGGGACCAGCTTGCAGGGTATTTATATTTTTCAAAATATAGTCCGGCCCCCCCACAAGGTCTAAGGGACTGTGGACTGTCCCCCTGATGAAAAAGTTTGCTGACCCCTGGTTTAAATGTTAACAGATGTAATTGACACAGTCTGCCAGATATTTGGTGGAGGTCTATGATTGAGATATGTTTTATGGTCTGGTTTTAAGCTGACTGTATCCTTGCTAGAGTGAGAGTTCAACCACAAGACTAGGGGAATCTCTTTGTACAGCTCTTATGATACTATTCTAGACTACAGGTAAGGAATGTTTGAATGCTCTCTCATATTAAAGCGAAACCTCCTGCACTTAAAAAGCTAGCATTTTATAGGTAAGGTTCTGTTGCGCTGGCTTATTTGTGCAGAGAAATCTTAAATGTCAGAATAATGCAATATTTGCATATTAGTCTTCAACAATTCATGGAAAGACAGGAGGGAGTTCCTGACTAGGATATGAATATTACCAGGTGGAACAAAAGTCAGACAAACGATTTTTTATCATACCTGCTTTAGATTAATGATCCTCCACAACTGTACTTTGGAGTAAAGTTATTCTTGCAAATTGCTTTTCCTGAGGGTCTCTAATTAGGATGGATATCATCTTTAGCTGTTAGAATTATTTGATAAGCAACTTCTTTAATGTCTACTGTTTCTGCTACCTCTCTGTTGATGTTCATTTGGTAAGCTTATAGGAAGTGTTGACTAACTGTGCAATCCTAATCATGTCTACTCTGAAGTAAGTAAGTTCTGTTGAATTCAGTGGGGCTCACACCTGCGTAGGTGGAGCTAGGATTGCAGCCTAAGCCATTCCATTCCAAGCAGTTAAAACAACAGTAATTAACAATATTTTTAATTCCGTAAAAACTCATTTTGTGAACTCTTCATCTGTGGCTGTCAGCAAAAAATTGTTTGAAACACATTTGAACTCCACAAAATATAACACTGTATTTTCTACTCAAAGTTGAACCATATTCCAATTTTGTGGGTAAATGATTTGGGCTTGTGGATGTGAGACAAAGAGTCGGCTGAGAAACTAATAAATTGTGATTGCGATTGCAGAGGGTAAGAAAATTTATCCTCTAAATTGGATTGTCTTTCAAGTAGTGGTGGTGGTGGTAAAAATGATCTGTGGTATAAACTGTGTAAATAACTTCCTTCATGCATGCAAATATGTATCTGCAGTTATGTAATGAGGAGCACAGGCAAGAGTTTTACAGGTTTAGTGATTTCTATTAACACATTTGAGGTGGCGCTGTGGGTTAAACCACAGAGTCTAGGGCTTGCTGATCAGAAGTTTGGCGGTTCGAATCCCTGCAACGGGGTGAGCTCCCGTTGCTCGGTCCCAGCTCCTGCCCACCTAGCAGTTCGAAAGCACGTCAAAATGCAAGTAGATAAATAGGGACCGCTCCGGCGGGAAGGTAAACGGTGTTTCCGTGCGTTGCTCTGGTTCGCCAGAAGCGGCTTTGTCATGTTGGCCACATGACCCGGAAGCTGTCTGCAGACAAACGCTGGCTCCCTCGGCCTATAGAGCGAGATGAGCGCCGCAACCCCAGAGTCGGACACGACTGGACCTGATGGTCAGGGGCCCCTTTACCCTTTACCTTTATTAACACATTTACCACTGTCACATATTATAGCAATGGTCAAAAGCTTCTCCTAGCGTAAGGTAGTCTTCCTCTCTATTTTTTAGACCTTTATCTTGCCTTACTTCTTCTTTTTTCTTCCTCATTTCCATAATACCT
Organism: Zootoca vivipara; assembly: GCF_965207765.1. Classification (NCBI taxonomy): domain Eukaryota; kingdom Metazoa; phylum Chordata; class Lepidosauria; order Squamata; family Lacertidae; genus Zootoca; species Zootoca vivipara. The sequence continues at coordinate 10,251,279 of NC_142583.1, read as the reverse complement.
TTTTTATTTTTTCAATTCAGTTGTTTCAAAAAATGGCAGATCCATAGGATTTTGCATCCTGTGATCTTAATCCAGAGTGTTCTGCATATGATCCTTGGCCTAGCTGTATATTATGGGGTAGATAGGATAGTAGCTTTAGACTGCGTCCAAGGAACTTCCAGGGTTTCACAGAAAGCCTAGTGGAAGGGATATTCTCCAGCGAATGTATCAGTTATGACTGACAAGTTTCCCTGCAAAACAGTTTGTGTGCCAGTACCCATCTTCTCCCACAGTGCATCATAGCTGCCAAGTATCCCGTATCCGCCGGGAAAACCCCTTTTTTCTCACCGTTTCCCGGCGGTCTCCCGTTTGGCAGAGAATCCCGGCATTGTCCCTTAAATTCGATTCTTCCTGGCGGCCATTTTTCTGGTGCCGCTTTGCCCTTCTATGGGCACCAGAAAATGGCGGCGCCGGCGCCGGAAGTCGCTTCCGCGCATGACCGGAAGTTGCGTCACGCGACTTCCGGTGGTACTTCGCCCTTCTATGGGCATCAGAAAATGGCGGCGCCGGCGCCGGAAGTCACTTTTACGTGTTTCCGGTCATGCGCGGAAGCGACTTCCAGCGCTGGCGCCGCCATTTTCTGGTGCCCATAGAAGGGCGAAGCGCCACCGGAAGTTGCGTCACGCAACGTCCGGTCGTGCGCGCGCTGCCGATCCCGGATCTTTACGATCCGGACTTGGCAGCTATGCAGTGCATGGGTGTGTGGGTGTCTGGTATGTCCAAAATTTCATGGCAGGGAAGCTAGGAAAGTATTTGCTAAAGGCAAAAAGTTTGAAAATGTAGGGGAAAGATGATAAAGATCAACTGAAACAGCAACCCCACCCCCCAAGCATTGAACTGTTGGATTGTGACCTCAGTGTCAAGTACTAGTTGGAATTTGCAGTCCTCCTCTAGAAGTCTTTGCATTTAGAAATATAAGGTAAAGGTACCCCTGACCTTTAGGTCCAGTTGCAGATGAGTCTGGGGTTGCACGCTCATCTCGCTCTATAGGCCGAGGGAGCCGGCTTTTGTCCGCAGACAGCTTCTGGGTCATGTGGCCAGCATGACTAAGCTGCTTCTGGCGAACCAGAGCAGCGCACGGAAACGCTGTTAACCTTCCCGCCAGAGCGGTACCTATTTATCTACTTGCACTTTGACATGGTTTCGAACTGCTAGGTGGGCAGGAGCTGGGACCCAGCAACGGGATTTCACCCTGTCGCGGGGATTCGAACCGCCGACCTTCCGATCGGCAAGCCCTAGGCTCTGTAGTTTAACCCATAGCGCTACCCATGTCCTATTTAGAAATATAGTCAAATATAAAAGTTGAACTTCTGAGTAAGAATCTTTTTTTTCTTTTACTGTAAATTAGTTTCGGCTAGACTGAATTGGTTTTTTAAATATATTGTTGACTTATTGATTTAATATACATTTGTACAAGTATGTGGTAAAAGGATATAAAGGTAAAGGTAAAGGGGCCCCTGACCATCAGGTCCAGTCGTGTCCAACTCTGGGTTTGCGGTCTAATAATTCTGTCTTTGTGCCGTGAATGTTGTCTAAACTGAGTTGGAATTTTTTTTCTAAATTGAACCAGGGATGTGAAAATAAAAATAACCTAATCTCAGGCCATTGCAATTTGCCGTTCATTTCTCTGCTGCCAGTACATTGTTGTGCGCTGTCTCATTCCTGAAACTATGAATTTAAAATATTCAATGGCATTTGAAGGGCCTTTTTTTAATTAAAGGGCTGCTGTCAACCCCTGAAGGTCACACATTTATCTTTTCAACAGGATTGCCCCCATTGCTGCAACCTTAGAAAATATATTTCAACTTTGCTATAACTTTTTGTCTAGGTATCAGATGAAATGGCATTTCCTTTTATAACTTTTATGTGGTCATTTCTTCCAGCACTATTCCTTTGCATGCAAAGACTATTTAAACCCCCATGTTAGGGACCCCTGCCCGAGGAAAGTGCAGGCATAATTGTATTACTTCCTCCAAAGTTTCAGACTTCATAGAATTATTTCTCGGGAGCACCTATCTCCTCGCTCACTTGTTCTACCCTTAGACTGCAATCCTATACAGTATTCACTTACTTAGGAGTAAGCCCCATTGAACTCTTCCTTCTCAGTAAGCATGTATAAGATCACACAATTACAATGCAAACCATCTTTTCCAAACACTTGTGAGATAGCAATGCAATGGCATACATACATATGAAATACCCACAATGGCTTTTAAAACACTGTGTTGTAACTGAGCAAATGCTTTCCCCATGACCTTTGCTAGGACCACCATGAATCAAATTGTTTCGAGGGCTGGATTTGACTCAGGATTGCTAGCCCTGTTTGTAAACCGTCAAATGGGCCTGTGCATTATGTATGCAACAGGCTTAGGAAAGGCAGAGAGGAAGAGAGGTGCCTTTCTTAAAAACATTGCTGTAGTGTAGCTCTTATGTGGTACATTCCAGCTCAGTCCCTGAGATCATCTGGCAAAGCAATGTTTCAGAACCTCAGCTGGCTTCATTTGGAAGTTGGGCATTTAGTGTTGCTACTTGCTGGTCCCACATTGTGCAATTCTATTTTAGAAGAGACTCAGCTGTCATTCTCACTGCTAATTTCCAGGCGGCTTTTGAAGACGTTTTTTATGCCAGCACGCCTGTTCAGTTTTTAAAACGTTTTCAATACGAGCCACTCATTTCTATGCTTATTTTCTATTGTTTTGATAGTACTTTATGTTTCATTGTGCTTGCAAATATTGTTTAACGCCACCTTGGCTCTTGTATGGGTGGCGGCTGTCTATAAATATTTTTATAAACAAAGGAGGTGCCTATCTATATAAAATAAAGCACACAGCAGATGGTTTTAAAACATCCTTTTCCTCCTGCATTTCACTTTAAATATGTTTGAGAGTCGCCCTTTGAATCTCTTCGAACTCTGGCATCTCTGCAACCTTGCTGTTCAGAGCTCCTGCAACCAAGAGCAAAAGTAATTGAGGTTCGTGCAAGGAGGGCATCCTAGTCTATAACATCAGACTTAACGATTGCTGCCTGAACTCCCAGACCATTAAATGTCAAGGAAGGCGGTGGTTCAGTTGCTATGCAGCCGCCTACCTTGCATTGGCTTCTGAAGCAGGGCGTGCTTAGTAAATGGGCTGTAACATTTTTTAAAACTATAATATTTGGAATGTTTTGACTTGGGGTTGACACTGGTTTGTAGGCAAGCACTGATCACCCCACACTTTGGGAAAAGGAGGAGGGAGCAGGCATGTGAACCTGCAGCTTGTGTCTGCTTCTTGTTAAACTGCCACCATACTGCAGTTTGGCATTGTGTCTGAACATTACTGGGCTACAATGAGCTTCATAGCTGCACGAGGATTTGACCCCAAGCCTCTCTGATACATGTTCAACATGCTATCTACTGCACCAGTATTTCCCAGGCTTATAATAATCATGTATCCCTTTTGAGACTTTAGTCTTACCGGTGTACCTCTTTTGCGGCAAAGATAATTTGGGGGATAGTTTTCATAATACTATTTTTTCTCTGATAGTGTGTGGCTGTGTGCTGTGTACCCTTTGGAACCCTTTCTCCTATCCCCCCCCCACTGGTACTTTAAATAATAAGCTGACTTTTGCAGTTCAGACTTTGTAACTCCTCCACTTGCTTCACTACAGTAGTAAAGACCTGCTACAGAACAGAGTGAATTTTGGATTAGTCGCTTGTGCACATAGATTACCAGCTCATTTAAACTAAGGCTGCAGGAAGAGAATGATAATTTTAATTGCTGCCAAATTAGCTGGGATTGGATTTATAGCTCAGGGGCGAGCGGCGCAATTTTTCATCTCTTGGGCCAGGGTGGATTAAAAATGGATGATTTTATATAAATGGATTTTTGAATAAATGAAATTATATCAAGTGCTCCCTAAAATAACTTGGTTTTAAGTTGTATCTGAGTTAGAAAAAAGCCATTAGAATCTACATTTATATTCTCTTAAAACCAAATTCGTTATCCCCCTGCTAAATACAGTGCATTGAACCTAAGCCTGATTTCCTATGTAAAAGAATGAATGAGAAGCAAAAAAAAAGTGTCATGAAGTTGAGCATTACACAGATGGCACAATAGGTTATGAATCGTATTAATTATTGTGCAAATTGTACATATGTAGGCAGTCCAGTAGGCAGGATGTTATGGAGGTACACTGTTCTTGGTAGCACTGCAGCTGTACAGTGACTCAGACAAAACAATTGGGACATCAGTTTTCTTTCCTTCTCCTGTGTGCTCCCCACACTGATTTTGAGGGGTCCCAGGGGGCTGGAGGGGTCAGGTGAAGAAGCACCAATGGAACTGCATACGTAATTGGATATGGCCCTTAATTTCACAGCTGTTCCCGTAACTAGACCTAGATTCTGTAGTATAAAAGACATGGGAGCTGCATCCTAAGATCTTTGGGTACTGTTCAGGTATTTTAGCTGTTCTAGCATTCAATTAGTAGGCATACTTTCCCCCTGCCCCCGAAAATGCCCTAATTAGAAAGTTGAATTTTTTTTTGTTTAAATCATTTCAATATGTCCTGAACTTTTAAATTTTCACAACAGACTTTATATCAGGCATAGGCAAACTCGGCCCTCCAAATGTTTTGGCACTACAACTCCCATCATCCCTAGCTAACAGGACCAGTGGTCAGGGATGGTGGGAGTTGTAGTCCCAAAACATCTGGAGGGCTGAGTTTGCCTATGCCTGCTTTATATGTTTGGTCCCCATTGAGGTCGAAATCTAGATGGATGGGAAGGTTGTGATTTGAAAAGAAAAAAAGAAATGGAATGCCGCTAAATAATTACAACTATCTTTTTCCACTACAGTGGTATCTTGGTTGTTGAATGGCTTGGCTCCCGAGCAAATCAGCTCCCAAACGCCGCAAACCCAGAAGTGAGTGTTCCAGTTTGTGAACGAACTCCTGCACTCAATCGGAAGCCGCGCCTTGGTTTTTGAATGGTTCCGGGAGTCGAATGGACTCCCGGAACAGATTAAGTTCGTCAGCGAAGGTACCACTGTATTGGACCGTAAAATAACTGAATTCTTAGTCCAAATACTGATTAGAAAAATAGATAAGACTGCAACTTTAGCTAACATCTAAATAACTCTTGAACTAATACCATAGTCTCAGCGCTTTGGTCTCAAACAGCGTGAAACTTAGGAAGTTGCAAAAGCATTTGGTGGTATGCTCATCTGTTCAAAGTCAACCCCAAATATGTCATCGGGTTTCCATAATCCCCTTGCGGCTATTTGAACTGTGGTCAAAGTTTCTATCCCATCTTAAGCAGTAGGAGCTCTGCTTTGTTTCCCTTACGTTTCCTTTTAATTCATTTCAGTCTTTCCTCCCAGGTCCCTTCTATTACTTTTCTGTCCTTGATTGTGTTTGCCCAAATTTCAATTTTATATTTGCAGATTGGAAGAATTGGCTGAGATTTGTGCAAGATACGACATCCCCCACATTGTCAATAATGCATATGGAGTCCAGTCCTCCAAATGTATGCATCTCATTCAGCAGGTAAGGGGCATTTACCTCTTATCTTGGACGTTGTGTCTCTAGATTAACCAGAGTTTCACACCAGACTTTGAAACTTGGCGCTTTCTAGCTGGCAATGTTGTGTTTCCCTCTGTTATTTATCTATACTCTCTTACTAGTCACAAATTTTCCTGAGAGAATGGGAGTGGAAGGAGCAGGGACAATAGCTGCTAAAGAGAGAGAAGATAAACCTAGAATGTGGAATGGTCATTCCGTGATCCACACCAGTTTTCTCATTCTTCAGAATTCTGAAGTGTCAGAGCCTGACTTGTGTGAGGAGAGTAAAAGGCTCTTGACCTGGATGGGTTAATAGTGCTCAACAGAAAAGGAGCTGTCATGGTACTTAAAAGCGAATGGGGAAATTAAATTAAATCAAGCACACAGCTTTGGGAGAATATGCTATGCAGTGACTAGATAGCGCAGTGGCTAATGAAATGAGTTGTGAGCCAGGAAATACCTGATGCAAGTTATGGAGTCTGAACTTTTAAAACGCTGCATTTGGAAAAATGTGATTCTTGTCCTGTGGCCAATAAAGGCATATGGCAAAACAAGGGATGCATCAAGATATTTGGAGTGGAGAATTCACCTTGGTGTGGGGTCTGTTTCCCTGTATCCCTTATGTCACAGCACCCACAGACTTGCTTTAGCAAGGAATCCTAGGAAAGCTGCAACCTCTCTTTCTCTTACCTTTTTTTTTTTGCAAAATTTAAATACTGCTTGATTGTAAGGAAACCTTGATAAGTGGTTTACAAAAATATGAAATAAAATGTTAACATTTCAATAAAAAAGTTACATAAAAAGTATTCAAACAGTGCCCATTCCACAGAGTTAGTCCAAGGAGGATGCCATAGTCTTGAAGGCCACAGAGAGACCAAGAAGCAGGAGCAAAATCACACTCAGTTCCACCCCACTCTCTGTAAAGGTCATCCATTAGGATGACTAAGGTTGACTAAGTCCCATGACCAGGCCTGAACCCAGTTTGGAATGGATCTAAATAATCAGTGTCACCCAAGAATGCTTGCAGCTGCTCCTATCCCCCAGCCTTTTCCATGGCCTTCCCCAAGTAAAGGAGTATTTGCAGTTTGTTGTTGTTGTTGTTGTTTAGTCGTTTAGTCGTGTCCGACTCTTCGTGACCCCATGGAGCTGGTCAATAGTTAATCCACTCCAAGGGGTACAGGGCTGGTTTATTTAGGAGAGGCTGTGCTACCATCTTCTTTCAAGGTAGCAGGTACCACACACCCTTCCACAATGAAGCTGTAAGCACCTTCTGATCCAACCCACTCTTCTAGAATTAGAAAGCCAGGGTAGACTCAGAGGACATGTAGCTGGGGATATACCTGAAAGCCCCTTGTCCACATCAACTGCTGAAACTGATCCCACAACACATCACGGACGATGGCATTGGATACTTCATCTGCAACTGTGACAACCGCAGAGCTAAGGTCACTCTGAAGTCAAGCAACTTTATCCTCAAAGTGTGCAGCCACTTGGACACAGCAGGTCCTCAAATGCTCTAACAGCCCCACGGTGGAAGTAAGTAACCTATAAGGTAAAGGTAAAGGGACCCCTGACAGTTAAGTCCACTCACGAACGACTCTGGAGTTGTGGCGCTCATCTCACTTTATAGGCCGAGAGAGCCGGTGTTTGTCCGCTCCGCAGACAGTTTTTCTGGGTCAAGCGGCCAGCATGACTTAAGTCGCTTCTGGCGCAACGGAATACCGACAACAGAGCAGCGCATGGAAACGCCGTTTAGCTTCCCGTCGGAGCGGTACCTATTAATCTACTTGCACTTTTTGGCGTGCTTTTGAACTGCTAGGTTGGCAGGAGCAGGGACTGAGCAACGGGAGCTCACCCTGTCGTGGGGATTCGAGCCGCCGACCTTTTGATTGGCAAGCCCACGGCTCAGTGGTTTAGACCACAACACCACCTGCGTCCCTATAAGTAACCTATAGACTGTCTAAAATAACTCACCAGCCGGCTACAGTGCAGGCTGCAAAATGAGTCTTCTTTGTAGCCTACACTGCATGATTATGTGCACTAACCAGGGTTTGTTTGGCTGCAGAGCAAGTCTTGTGGCCACTTGCTTCATCCAGCTTGCTTCATAGCCCGAAGCTGCCTAGAATACCAAGGAGCCATTTCAGCTCCACAATGCCAAGGGAGTCATTGTTCAGGAGCGATTGTGTCAACCATATTTCATCTCACCATTCCATCGCAAAACCAGGGCTTCTACAGGATCACCAGCTTTCTCCACTGGATGATCCCTCCAGAACATTCAGGAACCCTCAGTTTCCTGAATCAGTCTCCTGGGGAATAGGGCATCTGAATGGGCCCCCACCCTTGCAGGGAGGAATTGCTGCTATCAGTCCAAACTTTGCACATGCACGCATGCACCTGCAATATGATGCCAGGGTATGTGAGGATAATAATATTGACATGAGAGATCTTTTGTAAAGATATATACATGTCTTAAAAGACTGAAAAGGTGCTATATAAATACTAGGTGTTTGTTGTTGTTGTTTATTAATGTGATTCCTGCATATGAATTGGCTTCCATCTTAATTTTTCTAAACCAACGGGCAGCTCAGCCCACAAATCAGTTAACCCAATACTGTATTAAGGCCATTTCGAGCTCTCGGGTATGGTTTCCCCAATTTGGGGGGCTTTTGCCACCAGTACTTCTTCATGCAAAACGACGTCACCATTTGTGAAACTTCCTTTGTTGCAAAATTTGAGCTCCTTCAAATTGTTGAGCTGCTCAGATTTGCCATTGTTGTCTCTGTGTGATTGTGCTGATGTATAGGTTATGGACACACAGCCAGAAGCAGCAGATTGAGTAAACACCTGCCCTTTAGCAGCATGTGATGGGGATGCCTGCTGAGGCAGGAGTCTTGTGCCCCTTTCCAACTGCCTATCTTGAGTATGAGTATAAATACTGTGGAACTTTTCTGCATCAGTAGTCCTTGTCTAGCCATCTGGCTAGCCAGTTTTCACAAGCTTTCTGCTTTCTTGATCTCCCCCCTTCCTCCATTTGGGAGGGTGACCCCTATGTTAAGATAGGCCAGACTTCTTGGGATTTTAGGAATGTGGCTTAGATTGTTGCCGAAATCTGTTTGTTAAGGATATTTTAATGACATACGTAGTTATGGAGTCTGAACTTTTAAAACGCTGCATTTGGGAAAATGCGATTCTTGTCCTGTGGCCAATAAAGGCATATGGCAAAACAAGGAATGCATCAAGATATTTGGAGTGGAGAATTCACCTTGGTGTGGGGTCTGTTTCCCTGTATCCTGACGAGCTGGAATGTGTCCAGAAGAGGGCAACCAAAATGGTCAAAGGCCTGGAAACGATGCCTTATGAGGAACGGCTTAGGGAGCTGGGTATGTTTAGCCTGGAGAAGAGAAGGTTAAGGGGTGATATGATAGCCATGTTCAAATATATGAAAGGATGTCATATGGAGGAAGGAGAAAGATTGTTTTCTGCTGCTCCAGAGAAGCGGACACGGAGCAATGGATTCAAACTTCAAGAAAGAAGATTCCACCTAAACATTAGAAAGAACTTCCTGACAGTAAGAGCTGTTCGGCAGTGGAATTTGCTACCAAGGAGTGTGGTGGAGTCTCCTTTGGAGGTCTTTAAGCAGAGGCTTGATAGCCATATGTCAAGAATGCTTTGATGGTGTTTCCTGCTTGGCAGGGGGTTGGACTGGATGGCCCTTGTGGTCTCTTCCAACTCTATGATTCTATGATTCTATCCCTTATGTCACAGCACCCATGACGCCTTCCTTCCCTAACTGCATTTTAGAGTTCAACATACACTGATATCAACCTACTCCAGCTGCTGGCATTAGATTCTGTTGGATGAGAAAACAAGCTAGCACCAACACACGCAGAACAAAACCAGAATTAATACCAACAAGATAAGGGTTGTGGGAATTTGCTTTGGGGTAGGCATGCACCCTCAGGGGTGGATCCTGATTTGCAAAACATGGTTTGGGGAGGGACGGTCGTATGGCGGCTGCACCATATAGAACCGAGCGGGGTGGGGGGAGTCTTGATGTGTCAGGACAGAAAATTCCAGAGATAAAGAATTATCTAATGAAAGAACTTGAAGATGAGAGACCTCTGTAGCACAGACTTGTTATTAAATTGCCTGAGGAAGGTAAGAACTGGCGCTGGGAGACCAGGTGGGGTTTGTGCCAACCCTACCTTTGTTTTCCTCAAGACTGCCCCTCAGGCCTTGAATGCCAGAAACGAGATGCGTGTAAAGACAGTAGCGTGGCAGACAATGAACAAGATATAGGCCGGACAGTCACCACTCTTCCCATCCTCACAAACATATTTTCAGAGCTGGTTGCAGCCAAATTAACATTTGTATTGTGGAAAGCTCCACTGTTACATATGAACGCTGAGATCAAAATGTGAAGAACAATTTAACTTTCTACATCACCTATAATGGAAATAATAAATCACTCCTAATGATAGCCTTGTCAAGAAAATACTGAGTAGCACAATTGGTCCATTAGTCCACTGGGTTGCACACTGCTTTCTGTTTTGCTCCTGTTTGTTTATGATTTATGTTAAGACATTCAAAGGGATCACTTTTACTTATATTTTTATATGTTTTCTGCTTAGCACAATTTATAGTAAATGTGTGGGTTCTTGGGGTGGTAGCCAACTAAGTTGTACTCAGAGTTGACCTATTAAAGTTAATATATAACTTAGTTGTGCTCATTTATCTCAGTGGATCTACTCAAAACATAGCTGAATGTCACTCTAAAGCTCAATACAGGCAGGGTGGTAGTGTTGGTAGATGGTTGACCACACCTGGGAGATGAGTGTTCAAACCTTTTTGAATAGATTTCCACTCCTTGAGGGTCAAGTTCACAGACTGGAGGTGCTGTTAGATGCAGCACTGGATGGCTCTGTGTGCAATTCTACGTACAATTCAAAGGACTGGTTTTACCCTAACCTATAAAGCCCTGTGTAGCTTGAGATCAACTCTGGAGCAATGCATCCTCTGATGCTATCTGAGATGGTCGTTGTCTTGAGTTCTCCCACCAGATGGGAAGAAGTAGGTGGGGAACAGGAGAACAGGTCCTTTTCTGTGTTGGCACCCTGCTTGTGGAGCACACACCATAGGACTGCACACTTGGTGCCTACAATGAGTTTTTGGCTCTAAGGTGGCGGTGGGGGACGACATGTTTATCTGCACAGATGTTTTAACTTAGTGTATGCTGTTCTGTTGTTTTATTCCTTGCTGATTGTAGGATCTTAGCTGGATTATTTTATTCTGCTGCTGTTCTATCTTAGCTTGTTTTCTATTCTTAAAATGCTAGCTGCCTCATAAGTCGCCTTGGTGAGGTGGGCTAGAAATATGGTAATAAATATTTCTGTTAAAAGACTCGCACTTCCTAAGCAGTTCAGCCTGAGAATGCAGATTAATTTAGAGAAGGTGATTCTCCAACTGTAAATTGAGATTATGCATTCGTGATTTTACAGAAAGGTCTCTTAGTGAACAGGAATTTTGTGGCTAAAACCTCATGGCACATTTTGGAAAATAGTAGTGTTGCAAGAGACCCATCCTGTGGTTTTAATCTTTATTGTTTGACGTGGTTTTCCAAAACAGTTTTTAACAAGGAACAAAGGAGCCCCTGTAAAGAAACCTGGGCACAATCTACCAGACACTTCTCCTGTAACAAGCTCCATTGACATGAATGGGAATTGTGCAAGAGCCTGATAAGAGACTTAGCTGCCTTTGGTTCTTTCCCTCCCTCAACTGTCACTGAGCAGGAGTCATTTTATCAGGCTACTGCGGAGGCAAGGCCACTCTCAGTGTCAGTTCGGTTCTGCTGGCGACACACTTCTTTTTGGTTCCTCCTCTCATTTCCATTCCAGCTGCGCATTCTAAAAAACTTCAAGACATTTAAGAACCAATGCCTGAGTTTCCTTTCTTTCCTCTTCCTTCCCTATCTCTTTTTCTTCTGGAGGCAGACTGTTGTTTTTTAGTGAGCTGTAAGTTGCTCTGGGAGCCTTTGCAGCTGAAGAGTAGCAGGAAGTACTGTAGCTTTAAATAAATAAGTGCTAAGAAGGACTGACAATTCAAATTTTCCTGGTAGGTTGTACTGATGGTTGGTGGCATTGACTAATACTTTGTCCATATGCCTACTGGGTTTATTTATTTCTTAATTAGCCTGCAAAAGAGAACCATAAAACAAATATAAAACAGATCAAAAACATCAGAAACAAAAAAAAAAGCAATTATCGTAGCAACAGTAAAAATACAAAAAGCAGTAGATATAAAATCAGTTAAAACTGGGTTTTTAAAAGACCAACTCCTTGTTTATCACATAGATTAAGGATCGGTCTCCTCGGTTCTCATCTTGGTTCTGTGTCTATCTTTTTAGGGAGCACGAAGAGGTCGAATTGATGCTTTTGTGCAAAGTTTGGACAAAAACTTCATGGTTCCAGTAGGTGGCGCTATCATTGCTGGCTTCAGTGACTCCTTCATACAGGAGATCAGCAAAATGTACCCAGGTATATAGTTTTTAAATGGATTTTTCTTCAGGAAACAACCCTGAAAGAAACTCAGATAGCTTATTCTCCCCAATGAGAAAAGAAATGATTTATATCTTATTTCTCTCTTCCCCACCCCCAGGAAGAGCATCCGCCTCTCCTTCATTAGATGTTCTCATTACATTGCTGACCTTGGGCACAAAGGGGTATCAACAGCTGCTAAAAGAAAGAAAGGTAATATTTCAAAATTAACTGATGGCAAATTACATCTTAAGTTGTAATAAGCATGTAACAAACATTTTTTGGAGCCTCGGCTGCAATAGGCACATGAAGCTTTCTTGTTTGGCTTGTAGCTATGTCTTTGTCTTTGTTTTGTTTTTAAATGGGCTGACAACCAAGGCTCAGTACAGTCGTACCTTGGATCCAGAACACCTTGCGAGTGAACATTTTGGCTCCTGAATGCCGCAAACCCAGAAGCGAGTGTTTGCAAACGTTTTTTGGAACCCGAACGTCAGACTGATGGGCTGCGGGAGCTTCCTGCAGCCCATTGGAAGCCTCGCCTTCGTTTCCGAACATTTAGGAAGTCGAACGGACTTCTGGAATGGATTCCGTTCAACTTCGGAGGTACCACTGGTTATGCCACATTTCTACAATGGGCTGGTATGCATGCAAAGTTCATCCATAGTTCAGCACTACATGGATGAGACTCAGTGAGGCTGAGGCCCTCCCCGCTCTCCTTGCTTTCTCCCATGTACAAACCAGGAATGCTCAAACCAGGAATCTTGACTTACAATGAACAATGGTAGCTTGCCAATCAAACCAAATTCAGATCATGGGTTATGAAAGAAACTCAAATAGCTTGTTCTCCCCAATGAGAAAAGAAATGATTTATATCTTATTTCTCTCTTCCCCACCCCCAGGAAGAACATCGGCCTCCAGCTTCTTTAGCAAACGGTTGTTTGTTCTAAACCTTGTTCACAAATAGCACTAAGCTGAGATTCTTTGAAACTAAAAGTTAACTTGGCTGAAGTCTAGGGCTGGGTGATACCTGGTTTTCAACATTGTGATATATCACCAGCTAAACGTTGTGATATACCAATATATCACGATGTCTGAAATAAGGATGGAGCTATGTAGAAGCATTGGCTGGCTTCACAGTTTTTCTCACATCATGATTTTTGCCGGCACCTGCTCTTGTGATTCGCTGCCCCCTGCAGGAGGCAGGGGAGAGCTGAGCCGGCAGAGTTAACGAGAAAATCATTGCTGGCTTCACGGTTTCCCCCGCATTGTGATTTTTGCATAGCGCGCGCACACACACATCATGATTCAGGTTATATTGCCAGGTCAAAAATTATGAAACAGAAATTATGTGGACTTTAAGCCGGTTTTGGACGATATATCGCCCTGCCCTACTGAAGTCTCCCATGAGAGCCTGATGCTTTGCTCAGGCTTGCCCATGTAGTTCTAAGCCATGGTTTAGCATTACATTCTGACCGACCTGGTGTCTTCTACCTGGTGAGTCACAAGGCTGTGGGTGCAGTGGTGGTCCCCCTCCCCCCCATTGAGCCCCTTCCATTCTATCTGGGGTTTGAATTATGGTCTTAGACTATAATAGGTTAGACTAAGAGACATACCCAAGACCACCCAATAAGATTTTTCTGATAATAGGATTACCTAGCCCTCTGATTTCAAATTTGCAAGTATCTTTTCCCCCCCATGCTTGCCTTGATTTGCTGTCACTTTGGTTTCTCTGCATTAAGTGCCTGACTGCTCAAATGAAAAAAAAACTGTGTGCTGGGTCTGCGTGAGACTGTTGAAAAAGAGAGCTGTGTGTTAATGCAGCGTGTCGTGGACATGTCTCGGTCACATGTTTGGGGAATGGGAGCTTGCAGCAGAAACTGCAAGCAACCACCCAGCACTTCCCTGCCTGAAATGATGAGAGTAATTCAGGAATGTCCCTGCAAACCAACACCAAGTCTTGCAGTTGAGATGCCATCACCTTGTGATGAATGAGGCTGCAACAAGGCCTAATAAGATCAATAGGGTATGATTTCCCTCATTGATTCCTAGCTAAAAATAATCAAACAGGTCCACAAGCACAGCCTCAGTGCAACAACCAGCACTGCGCAGGGGAAAAAGATTTGTGAGTGTTGTGATGCACTTGGAAGTTGCAGAGGGACTATTTGGTCAACAACCCATAAATCACACCAGAACATCTTTAAACTCTAGGAAACACAAAAACGACAATTGGAAGTACAATTTTAATTCGGCATCCTTGCTGTGTGTCTCGCTCATAATAGAATCTCCTAAATTTGTTCATAACTTTGTAAAACTACTAAGTTGAGACCTAGCTGTGTCACTGCCCTTTCTTGGACTGCAACACTTCAGGGAGTGTGTTTGTATGTGGGAGAGGGTGCTTAATAGAGTGGTTCTCAAGTACTGGGGTTTTTTTAAGGGTCTGTTCTGGGAGTATTGTTAGGCTAACAGAACTTGGGACATCAAAATGCAACTGGGACCTAGAGGAAGAAGAAGAAAATAAAAGGGTAGCCAGATTATACTTGCAAGGTTTCCTCTGCTTTAACTGAAGTGCATTTGTGGAAATCTGACTAATCTCTAATAATTGACCTGAATTGGCAGTACATCAGCAAATACTGTATCATTGCTTTCCCCCGCTCTAGCGTGATGTGGGAGATCTTCTGATTTGCTGATGTAAGGGATTCTTGACAAATGCATGTTACTTCAGTTCTCGCATCTCTGAACTCTTGAATATTTAATATATTATTTTATTGTTTTGCAAGCTTAGAGCTATTCTTGTGTTAGGCAGAAGCAAAGTGACTTGCTGTTACCTAACATAGAAGGCGCTCTAATTCATGCCTAATTTGTCTGTGCCGTTGTGCGGTTGCTCTGTGTAAGCAAAAAAAAAAAAAAACCCAACCTGTGGCCTGCAGACAAATGGTTGAATATGACATGTGGTGCTGCCTCCTCATTTGCCGCTACAATAAGAAGGTCAAGATATACTGTGTCTAGGTCGGTAGTTTTTTAGCAGTGCATGTCACGAGATATAAATAAGATAAGCGTCATGTGAATCTAGAGTACCCCACATGCACGCATATACGAAGGAAGCCACTCTACATCAAAGCATGATTCACTGCTTTGATCTTAACACCTCCCAAAGTGTGTATGTGTGTGTGTGTGTTGGCATGTGAGGAAAGCTGGTGTCAATTCTGCCGTGACTGCATCAGATGGGATGGGATCTGTCAGTCACTCCTGCTGAAAATGCATGGCAGATTTAGCTACCATACTCAGAGGACGGCTGCCTATTTCATCTCTGCATGAGTCATTGTACAGGGTTTGCTTCCTTTGAGAGCCAGGAGGCACAGGCAGATCAGTGACTCGTGTTGAAGAAGCAGGGAGGGAAAGCTCCTGCAAGGGCAATATGTTCTTACTCTTACATGTTAAAGGTACTAGTTACAGGTAGGTAGCCGTGTTGGTCTGATGTAGTCGGAAAAAAAATAAAAAAAAATCCTTCCAGTAGCACCTTAGAGACCAACTAAGTTTGTCATAGGTATGAGCTTTTGTGTGCATGCATCTGAAGAAGGTTTCTGAAGAAGTGTGCATGCACACAAAAGCTCATACCTATGACAAACTTAGTTGGTCTCTAAGGTGCTACTGGAAGGATTTTTTTTATGTTAAAGGTAATCAGAGAAGAGGGAAATGCGCTTCAGTCTTTAATACAGAAATGTTGAGGCTAGTCTGGCCAGAAATTTGAGGGGCAACGGTCTAGGTACCAGCAGGAACAGCTAATTTGTAATTGTTCCATGAAAGCCCCATAGTGGCACCTTGGCATGAAATTACTGGTAAGTGAAATTCCTAATGATTCTTCCCAAATATACTATTACCATTTAAATATGAAAACAGCTGTACTGTTCCAGTCCACATACACACAGGTTTCAAAAGTCAGTCTATACTTCTATAAAGTTGAGGCTTAGTGTCAGTACTTAGGGTTGTATTGAATGTAGAGCTGTGCTAAGGTTCTGTCAGCATAAGGATTTTGCTTGTGCAATGGACCCTTCTCCCCCCACTACCCCCCAAAATCATTCCGTTCTGGTGTTTTCTCAAACCTTCCAAAGAATATTTGGGGATAGCATAGATAGAGTGCACTTGAGGGGGAGGAGGAAGAAAGTCTCATTGCCCTAGCAGGAATTAATGTGCTGGCTTCTGCCAGTGCAACGGGTCAACTGAATATGGACCACAGGAACTAAGGATAATTTTGCTGGGAACCACAAATAATTTGGCTTTGGTAGATGACAAAGTTCAATGAAGACCATATATCTTTAAAAATGATTAATATGTCACTCATTTGTTATTGCTTTGGTTAATATAACAAATAAAGAATTAGATGTGAAGAAGCAAATCTAAGCAACCCAACCATAAATTTTCGCTGAAAAAGTAGTTCTGCCCCATAAGCGTTATTTTCTAAATGTTGTGAATCAGTTTCTTGTTTCAGATTTGTTGTAGAAATAAGAACTATCACCTCGATTTTCTTCTTTGTTTAGTGTACTTTGAATGTGTGTGTTCCTGAATGGTAAAATTTAATAGTGGTGGTTTATTGCCTTTTGCTCTGTGAAAGCTGAGGCACAGCTATTATGTTCTCAGCAGGAGCTATTTATAGCTTGACATTGACTGCTCTTTTCTATATTGGTTCCACTACACCTACTCAAAAAAAGAGAAGCCAGGCTATTAAAAAAAAAATCAGAATAATTTTCTCCCTTTTCTTGCCTTATCCTCATGTCAAATCTTATTGCAGGTTATTTGAGCTTGCATCAATAAAGAGCCTGGGCAGTGTCTTGCAGAGGGGAGGTTAATCTCTCTGCAGCAGAACCTGATAGCTCGGCCCAGATTCCTCCTCCCGCTCCATGATGCAAAGGAACATGTTTCATGCTCTCCACCTCAGTGAGCAATAAATGGATCAATGACAGCCTTTTGCAAGGCCAGAGAAAGTACTGGAGGCTTCCAGTGCTTTTGTAATACTGTTGACAAATTCTGTCCTCCATCACGGAGAGCACGTGTTGCGGGGGGAGCTCCAGAAACTGCCTCCTTGTTGTTGGGACGGGACCGTTTGGCTAGCCACACACCCCCATTGGATGCCCCTCGGTTGCTGGGGTAGAATTTGGCTTCCTGGGAGTCTGATTGGCAACCGAGGGGCTATTTAAACCGCTGCACGTCACGTGGAGCTTCCTCTTTATCGCGACGTGCACCGGATCATCCGCCTTCCCTCCCTGTATTTAGGGTTGTTCTTTTGACCTTGCTATGCCTGTTTAGGGGTCGTCTGTTTTGGAGCAGGGACACGGTAGGAATTTTGCCATTTGGCAGATTGGCTGGTACCGCTTGGTTTTTGCCTACTGTGTAGCAAATTTTCACAACTTTGTAAAGTTGGCGGTTAGGCATTGGTGCCCCTCCATTGCTGCTACTAGGGAATTCCGTTAAAGGAATCCAGGGGCTCGCCTTGCTTTCGTCCGAACCCTGTCACAGGGCTAGAGCCACGCCAGAGTCCCTGGGAGCACCTGGGGTGAGCTGGGAGACAGAACACAGCTCTGTGCTCCCCCAGAATGTTTTCCCTTACTGACCTCTGGTGGAATCCAGTTGTCAGTCGTGTTCCTGCCACCGTGCAGGTTCAGGTAGTCGGAAACCAATGGCTAAGCAACCACTCACATGCTGAAATCGATAAAGTTGTGGCCAAATTATTGCCAAAAAACCTTAAACAAATATTCTGTGTCCTCTGTGTCTTACTTTGGGGGGTGGTTTGGGGGGGTTTTCACACACAAATAAACAGGCTGCCTAGTGGGGAAGCAAGCAGCCACATGATATGGCTAGGGAGTGTTTTGCCCTAAGGTAGCACCCATCCCCTAAAACAGCATTCCATCCTTCTCCCATCCCATATATAACCACCCAGTGTGCTCCACGGCTGAGCAGATAGTTGAATGCAGGTATTGCTAGCCCCACCTAGCCTTACCCACTGTACTGCACTGCCTATCTTAGTAGTTTCGTGCAACATGGGTGCAATGGAGGAGCAGTGTTGTGCTTTTGTCAGTAATCTGTCTTGACTGATTGAGATGACGCAGGATCCAAACTCCCCACTTGTCTGTGTGGAATAGCCCTTCCACATCTGCACAGGTGGAGAAAGATCACTTCCTTCCAGCAGCCATTATTATGGTAGTGCTGGGGTGATACTTGAAAAGGAAGCAGGTGCTTTACTTACCCTATGGGTAAGTAAAGCACCTGTGCATTGCACTTTGGATCCCAACCATTCATTTGCTGGGTTTTTTTTCCAAGCTCCACTTAATATTTTGGAAAGTCTAGTTAGATGAAACACTAAACCAGGCATCCCCAAACTGCGGCCCTCCAGATGTTTTGGCCTACAACTCCCATGATCCCTAGCTAACAGGACCAGTGGTCGGGGAAGATGGGAATTGTAGTCCAAAACATCTGGAGGGCCGAAGTTTGGGGGTGCCTGCACTAAACCATGGGTAGGCAAACTAAGGCCCAGGGGACTGATCTGGCCCAATCACCTTCTAAATCTGGACCACGGACAGTCCGGGAATCAGCGTGTTTTTACATGAGTAGAATGTGTGCTTTTATTTAAAATGCATCTCTGGGTTATTTGTGGGGCAAAGGAATTTGTTCTCTTTTTCAAAATATAGTCCGCCCCCCCACAAGGTCTGAGGGACAGTGGACTGGCCCCCTGCTGAAAAAGTTTGCTGACCCCTGCACTAAACCATGGTTGGCATTATGAACATGCACCAGGCACAAGACTCTGGCTCTCTAATCTTGGCATACGGGGAACGGAGGAAGGCAAAGAGAAAATGTTGGATTCCGTTTTGTGGTCCATTGGTTTGCCACTTCATCTAGATCAGGCATCCCCAAACTACGGCCCTCCAGATGTTTTGGCCTACAACTCCCATGATCCCTAGCTAACAGGACCAGTGGTCGGGGAAGATGGGAATTGTAGTCCAAAACATCTGGAGGGCCGAAGTTTGGGGATGCCTTATCTAGATAGACAAACTTTGCCACAAAAAGTGATTAGAAGTTTCTAATCTTGGCACACAAAAAAAGGAATGGAAGGGGGATGGGGAAGCAGGTGACCCCAAAGCTCATTCTCATATTGCCAAACCATGGCTTCTCAGTACATCAGAGTAGCATATGGTTCTGTTCTAGCAATTTGTGAATATCTCTGGGTTACTAGTTATTGAAATCCATACTCGTTTAAGAGCTGTGGATATGCCACACATTTTGGAGTTAACATTTTTTTTTGTTTTTTCCTCAAATGCTGCTGCTCTAGCATAAAGCATTGTTTTACTTGGCTTTTTAATCTAATCTCTTCACTTCCCCCGTTGGAAATTTAGCTGGCATTTCAGTGCTTAAGTTGTTCAATACTCTTCTAGTATGATAAGATCCTTTTGTGTCTCGAGTTAAATATAGCACTTGCAATGTAGAAAAATCAATGGAATTCAGTTACATTTCTCTTAAGTAAAACTTGCGTCTGGAGTCCTCGTAAATTCCTCACAGAGTAGCCAGGTTTTCTAATAGAGGTTAGATATGGATTTGGCCTCACAAAAAGTATTGCCGGATACATGGCACTACTTATTTATTGTACAGTAAACTGCTTAGTTAGCAGCTTGTAAGATCTAGATGCTTATTAAAATGGGGGGGGGGAATAATTCTGAAAGGCAGATCATTTAATAAATTACGGGTGTTTACTGTTTCGTTCCCCCTTGTTTCACCATGTCACTTCAGCCAGCCAGCCACAATTAATTAATAGCTTTAATGTCCTGGTTTTAAATTAGCTGGTTTTACTGCTGCAAAAAGCTCCTAAAAGCTCTGCTCTGAAAGCCGCTTTGTTTGGGCTTCCTTGTGGTATTAGGGATTAGCCAAAGTGTGTAGAGGAGGGAGAGGATTGCTGCCAAATCCACTACCCAGGAGTGGGACATAATGTTGGTTCTATGAGAGGAGGCTGGTCTAATCCCTGCCCTGCCTCCAAAGCTTTTCGTGCCACTACACTGTCTGAGAAATTAATTTGATTTGAACTCAGGGCTCATCCAGACTTCCTTTGTGCTGTGTTTCCAGGCACATGTCTGCGTCCTATGTTTTTGTCTTTTCTTTTGTTGTCCTGGTGCTTTCCCCAGGAAAATCCGTGTTTTGCTGCTGAATCAGAGTGGTAAAACACAGATTTCCCGGGGGGGGGGGAGCACCTACTTTGGGAGACAAGCTTTACCTGGGACTGGCTAAGTTTCCCCGGTCTTTGGCTATACCCTTCCAGCTGGTCCCTGTAAAAATATGCAAGAAGACACTGCTGTTTGTTTCCTCAGTGCTGTTAGATTAGCCAGAAGCTCCTGGTCTTTGGCGACCTCAAACCTGCTTGCTGCTGCTCTTGTTTTAATGGGTTAATCTAAATATTAAGTAGGAAATATTAGGTAGCAAACTTGAAGACACAAATTTCCGGTGAAGAATAGCAAAAAAAAGAAAAAAGAACTAAGTTGATCCCCCTTCTCTCCCCCTAGGAAATGTTTTCCTACCTTTCGGAGAATGTGAAGAAATTAGCGGAAGCTTACAATGAGAGACTGCTGGAAACCCCTCACAACCCCATATCCTTAGGTAATTAGGGTGTTGTGGGATGGTTGCATCTGCAGAGAAGAAATCTGCGGTGTAATAAAGCAGAGGGTGATTGTGTCATGCATAGCTGCCAAGTTCCGGCCTGAGAAATAAGGGACTGGACCGGAAGTAGCGCAGCAGAAGTTGCGCTGCAGCCATTTTGTAACTGGGCAAAGCAGCATCAAAAGTCGCTTCTGAGCATGCTCCACCCAGTTCCCAAATGGCCACCGCACCAGAATAAACCGGGGGGGGGGAATCCATTTTTTCGGCTGGGAACAGCTGGAAAAACGGGGGTTTCCCGGGGAATACGGGAGACTTGGCAGCTATGTGTCATGGCAAATGTGGTTTGTGATTTTTACTTCTGAACAATCCAGGGAAAGTTTTGTTGTTGTTGTTAATGGGAATTATAGAAATGTTGAAAATAAATAAATAGGCTGATCCCCCCCCCTATGAATGGGACACTTAGGCATCTCTCTCTCTCATACATACACACACACACACACACACACAGAGAGAGAGAGAGAGAGAGAGAGAGAGAGAGAGAGAGAGAGAGAGAGAGAGAGAGAGAGAGAGAGAGAAAACACTTTTCCAAAACTTTCTACTAGTGTTTGCTGTAGAAAGGAATTATTATAAATTTCAGTAACCTTGTTAACTTGTATTTTCAGCTATGTCACTCAGAGAGCTAGATAAACAAAGTGGTGCAGCTGTTACGCAGCTTGGATCTATGCTTTTCACCAGACAAGTGTCTGGCGCAAGGTAAGTACAGTACCGTACTTCCGTTAGCGTCTCAGATTCAAAAACGCATTGAAGCAAGTTTTCTGGGAGCAAGTGTCGCCTCCGTTGGAGCCAGTCTCAAAACTGGCCCAAAAGATATGCAGAGGTTGGCAGGACAGAGGTTGCATGCATGTTTACTCTGAAGCAAATCCCACTGATTTCAGTGGCACTCACTCCCAGGTGAGGGCAGCTGGAATCCAAAGCTTCCTTATGTGGGCGGGGGAGGCCCGTTGGTAGCATCCTGCCCGCAGAAAGTCGCAAAGTGTGGCATTCCAAGGGCAGGGCTGAGCTGGCCCTGGATCTCCTGGATCCCAAGTTGGTCTCACAGCCCGTGACTGCCAGCATTGGTGGTTGAGACTCTTAGTAGGTTTCCCTCCTTTAAGTCACCATAATTACCCCTGAAAAGTTCAACAAGTTAGGTTGTTCTGTGTTTTATTTCTGGGTGTATTTCTGTACAGTACGTAACTTTTTCTCCTCCCTTTCAGGGTCGTTCCCCTTGGGTCTCAGCAAACAGTGAGTGGTTACACTTTCAAAGGCTTCATGGCCCACACAAACGAATACCACTGTGCCTACCTCAATGCTGCTTCAGCCATTGGAATGACGAAAGAAGATGTCGATGTGTTCTTGAAAAGACTTGATAAGTGCTTGAAGGCTCTAAGTAAAGGAAAGAACGATAAAAAAGGTTCCCCGGCACTGAATGAAGAAGAGGCCTCTGGTATGGAAAAGTGCAATTTAGTCGAAGAAGGTGACCGAAAATAGCTTAAGGAAGATGCTTCCCAACTTAGGGTGTCCAGCACTTATATCAAGGTCATCTAGTGCAACTGCAGTAAAATTAATGGGGGGGGGGTAATCAAAATGTAAGCGATGCAGGACACATTCCTGTGGTGCATTAATTCCATTTAAATGAATGGGAGGTGTGCAAGGGCGCCATTGGTGCTCTTGTGCAGCTCCCGTTCATTTCAGTGAGTCTTGCACTTTCCTCTTTATGTTTACACATTCGCATTTCCTTGCGAATGATAAAATATTGGAGCGTGGCTTTATTTTCACCTAAGAAACCAGTTCATAGGTTAGGGAGTTTTCCTTTCTGTATAACGCAGGTGCATTGCTTTTCAGCGATAAAAGGTTATTCTCTACCTTACGAGCTCCATTTTGCATGTGAGCAAAAACGATTTAACTGAAAAGGGATTTCATTTTTAATTCATCCATATTCCAATAGGCTTTGCTTTTTTTTTGACTGAACAGACCTCTTACAGATGGAAGCTTTATGGGTTCCCCTGTGATGGTGCCTTGCGTTCTATTTAGAGTTCGGGAGAAGCCAGCATGATGGG
This sequence comes from Zootoca vivipara, assembly GCF_965207765.1. Classification (NCBI taxonomy): domain Eukaryota; kingdom Metazoa; phylum Chordata; class Lepidosauria; order Squamata; family Lacertidae; genus Zootoca; species Zootoca vivipara. Next base: position 10,228,439 of record NC_142583.1, on the reverse strand, counting down.
CAGAGGTTGTTGGACTCCCAACTCCCATCAGCCACAACCGGCATAGTCGCCGTTCAGGGACATGGAAGTTGTGCAACAACATCTGGAGGATGCCATATTGACTACCACTGCTGTAGTGCCTCGAAAAGGGGACCATTTCTCCTGTGAGCTGATTTTAATATGCATGACAGTAACACCAAAATGTAATTCTGAAGTCTAGAGTTATCGTCAGAGCCAGCTAGCATTCCTTCCACTTCTGGGTTGGCCCCCTAGCATTGTAGCACTGCCTACGGTCAGCGAATTTAGAAGTTATCTCTGTGATGTGAGATTCAGGCAGAAGGAAATGGTAGCCATGGAAGTTGGGTATAAATTTACCCTTTATGTGCTAAAGAATATGTGGCAGTAGCTATTCCTGTTTGTGATCTTGTTACACTATACTAGGCGTCCCCAAACTTCGGCCCTCCAGATCAGGCCCCTGGGCCTTAGTTTGCCTACCCATGGTTTAGTGCAGGCACCCCCAAACTTCGGCCCTCCAGATGTTTTGGACTACAATTCCCATCCTCCCTGACCACTGGTCCTGTTAGCTAGGGATCATGGGAGTTGTAGGCCAAAACATCTGGAGGGCCGCAGTTTGGGGGCGCCTGCATTACACTATACTTACAACTGTAGTATATGTGTGATTGCCATTTATGCACAACAGAGTCAGGATACTTAGTGACTGATTCATAACTGTTGCAGCAGTAGTACGAAGTTGTTGTGCTATTGGCACATGTTTGTTTCTTGTTCTCTCTCTTGTGTCAGGAAAAGTCATCTAGATAACATTTGTGTGTTACGCATCTGTATTTTGCGGTCTGACATTCAAACTTGGTTATATGGGATGTTATGACATACGTAACTACACTCTTACCTTATTTGCTGCAACCTTGCTGTTCCCTTTTCACTCACAGAGCACCCTTAGGTGCGTCTTAAAGTGAAGCATCAACTTTTTATTATTAGGGAAGTAAGGTAAAAGATTGTGTAGTTCTGCCAGTGAGAACAAGAAGCTTCAAAGGTAACCCACACACAAGACTCAATACAAGGTTATTATGCATGCTGAAGAACCTCTGAATTCTTTAGACTTAAGAGCTTTAATTCAAATAATTGAGTTTGATTTGTAACAGGCTGCTGTAGACATGAGAATAAGTAATTACTATCAGTGCATGTTCTCAGGTAAATTTAGGTGGGCGCTCTGGTAATCTTAATTGAATAAATTATAAGTTTTTCCTTGGTTTTTTTTGTGGTGAATGTTTTCTACCCCCCACCTTGCCACCCACCAAAACTCACTTATTCCTGATTTGTTTATAATTTGTGAGAGGATGACTTAAAAGACCTCTTCGTTTATTTGTGCAATATCACCAGTTCAGTTGAGAACCCCGTGCTTAGGGCTGGTGTGCAGCTTTTATGGTAATGTGATAGCCTCTTTATAAAGTCTCTCACGAGGCAGCTTTCACCATAGTGGCAGCCAGTGACATTATGTGACAGCTCATGCTAATTGTGCAATTTTCTTAAGTAGGCAAATTCCCTTTAAGGCTATGAACATTTAGGAACTTTTAGCTTCCCTGCTATTTATATATTCATTTATTAGCGTTATATTCCACCTTTCCATCAGGCAGCTCAAGGGAGTGTACATGGTTCTCCTCTTCCTTCTTTAATCCCCACAACAACCCTGAGAGGTAGGTTAGGCTGAGAGGCAGTGACTGGTCACCCAGTAATCTTCCTGGCTGAGCGGAGATTTGAACGCTGGTCTCCTAGGCCCTAGTCTGACACTCATCCACTACACCATACTGCGCTTTAAACTAGATAGAGCAATATTCCCCAACCTTCAGATATTTTGGAATGCAGCTCCCATTAGCCCTGATTTTTTTGGCTGTTCCAGCTGGTCCTGATGGGAGCTGGAGGGTTATAAAAAAAACGATGACTGATGTGGAGAGCTGGAACAACTTCTGGAAAACGTTGGTTGGCCTACCGAAGCTGATAAATGGTTGGGTTAAATTCATGGAGGATAGTTGTATCTATAACTAATAGTCAAATTGCCCGATGTTTTATTCTTCATGCGGTGCTTGGGAGCTTTCCAGAGACATCCGATGGCTAGCCATAGTTGGAAATGAGCGAGTTGGATAGATCTCAATCTGCTCAAGCAAGGTGATTCTTACTGTCCCTTACCTACTGCACCGTTCCCAACTCCAGGCCACCTAAACTGTGTCAGATTGCCAGGGCTGGCTCCAGCAGTAGCAGATGGTTGCTGCTGTATACTGGGATGTAGAAGTGGAGGTGCGAGGTCAGCAAACTGCAAATGTGCCAGCCCTTCTGGATAGTTCCTAAATTTTATTTATTGTTTTTATTTATTTCATAAAATTTACAACCACTTGGTTGTAAACAAAAACTCAGAGTGGTTTACAAAACAGTAAAATTGGGGGAAATTTACAACCCTACTTTGAAATGTTGTTGTTGTTGTCGTTTAGTCGTGTCCGACTCTTCGTGACCCCATGGACCATAGCACGCCAGGCACTCCTCTCTTCCACTGCCTCCCGCAGTTTGGTCAAACTCATGTTTGTAGCTTCGAGAACAATGTCCAGCCACCTTGTCCTCTGTCGTCCCCTTCTCCTTGTGCCCTCCATCTTTCCCAACATCAGGGTCTTTTCCAGGGAGTCTTCTCTTCTCATGAGGTGGCCAAAGTACTGGAGCCTCAGCTTCACGATCTGTCCTTCCAGTGAGCACTCAGGGCTGGTTTCCTTAAGAATGGATAGGTTTGATCTTCTTGCAGTCCATGGGACTCTCAAGAGTCTCCTCCAGCACCATAGTTCAAAAGTTAAAATACAAACAAACAGCTCAACTTTCTAAACATGTGAGTAGGCCTGCCTACACAGGAAGCTTTTTTTTATCAGGTGCATAAAAAACTACAATTGGATCTCAAGAGGCAAGGAGTTCCAAAGTGCAGGTGCTGCCACACGAAACAATCAAATTCTTACAAATGCAGAACGGGTATTATGTGGCACTTGTCGGAGTGCCATTTCTGCCAATAAAATTGGCCAAGTAGCTATGTGTACGTCAAGGCGATTTCGTAGGTAAACCAGTCCCAGCTTATTAAGGGCTTTATATGCTAATAGTAACACCTTGAACTTGGCCCAATAGCAAATCGGCAACCAGCGCAGATCTCTGAGCACAGATGTTATATGTTGGCAAGGCCTTACCCTTGCCAGCAATTGTGCTGCAACATTCTGCACTAACTGCAGCTTCCGGATCAAGTGTGAGGGAAGCCCCACATAGAGCGCATTGCAGTGATGTAGTTTTGAAATAACCAACGCATGATCTCCTGTGGCAAGGCTTTCCTGGCCCAGGAATGGCCATAGCTGTCAAACCAGCCTCAGTTGGTAAAAGGCATTGATGTCCCTATAATGCTATATTCACAAATGTGAGTCCTTATAGTCCCAAGGATTATTGGTCATAAGGAGGGTGTTGACGGGTATAACTCCTCCTAGTTAGGGTGGTGTATGGGATGTGATTCCTGGGAGTTTGGGGAGGAGTAGCACCTGAAAACCTCAACTTCCATCTTTATAGAACAAGTTTCTAGTCCTTTATAGCGATGTAAAGTTCAGCATTTATAAATAATGTAGAAAGTAAGTGCCTTGAGGCTGTTAAGCTCTGTTAGGAGATCAAACAACAAAGGCGGTTCCTGGCTGCAGGTTTGCAATCTAAAAGGTATGGCACAAAAGAAATGAGAAAGGAAATGGAAAGCAGGCAAATTTAAGCCCCCATTCCTAAAGTTACATTACTGTAATTGTTTTTCGGCTACCAGCAGCTCTGTGTGTATGTGGGGGTGCCTTTAGTTGGGATCACAGTATGGGAGGAAAGGGTTAAGACAAGACAGTGTGCTGCAGTTCTAATAAAAATAGTGTCCCCCTCATGCCTGATGAAGACATATTCAGCGTTGCATCTACTTTTGTCCTTATACTGAATAGCAAACTTGGGAATGCAAGAAAATCCCTTTATTCAATGCAAAAAATTAATAAAAATGTATAAACATCTTTTTGGTTTTGGGAAGTTGCTGCAGCACAGAATATTGCGAAGAAATAAAAACCTACCGAATGCAGCAAGCAGCCTGTGAAGGAAGCAAAAAGGGCTGTGAATGTAAAAAGGTTGGCACTGCAGCTTAACATATGCAAGCCAAGAGATCTATACTGTGTAATCATCAGTTTTCGCAGAAAGGGATAAAGCCCAGAAGCTTACCAAATGCTCCCGCCTTACATCAGCATTTACAGTTGGTTGGGTTGCTGTATATTTCTTGAATTTCTACCCTGCTTTTCAGACAAGCTAATTCCAAAACAAAAATAATTCTAATGGGGGTAATCGGGAGAACATGTTTGTTTTATTTACAAAAGTTTATACTGCCTATTACAATCTGTCTCAAGGTAGTGTACGAGTTAAAATGATAAAATAAAGTCTCAGGAATATATATGTAAAATTCTACTGATATCGCCGGGGCCACCGTTAATTAATTCCTGGTCTTAAATCCCAGAAAAGGCTTGAGTGAACAGAGATGTGTTTATCAAACCCTAAAATATCATCAGTATCGGTGTTTGGAAGGGTTCTAAAGGGAAGTGACTCCATAGGAAGGGGGCTGCCTGGAAACAGGTTCTTCCCCTAGCTGTTGCTAACCTGCGTAACCTTAAATAGCCTCTGCAACCTAGCACAATGCTTGGATGATGCATCTTCCCCCAACCTTGGGTCTCCGGATGTTTCTGGACTCCCAATTCCAGCCAATATGGCCAATGACCAACTCCCACTCCCCTTGCCCCTTGTAGCATCTTTAGATGATTACATACAAAAAAAGTGAACAAGTGATTCGACAGCAAACTGGGGAGGAGGCCTAGGCAGGCCCCAGTTTATCTCTGGGAGCAGGGCCAAGGGACGCCGATTGGCTAGTTGGACCATTCCCTGGGGGATGCTTGCACCTAAGTCTGCCTACAGCTGGCTGATCTGCAGGCAGGCTGCAATTCTCCCCAGCAGAGTGCCAGATCGCGGACATGGACTTAGCCAGGCTGTGCCGCCTGACCATTCAAGGTAAGCAGACTTCTCTTATTCTGCCTTCCAGAGATGAATGAGCTTAATAAAAAGAATTCAGCGTGAAATGAAAGGAAAGTGAATCAAGGGCCCATCATTATCCTGGAACTCTTTTCCTTGTTCCCTGAAGTTTTTCATCTCATATCAGTCTTTTGGGTCCATAAACAAACTAGAGAATGGTACATCTTAAGGATGGTTTCTTAACTTGGGACAAGCTTCCTCAAACTCTGCCCTCCAGATGTTTTGAGACTACAATTCCCATCATCCCTGACCACTGGTCCTGCTAGCTAGGGATGATGGGAGTTGTAGTGCCAAAAACATCTGGAGGGCTGAGTTTGAGGAAGCCTGACTTAGGACAATTGATGCAGACCCTATGAAGGAAAAAAGGAATGATTGAGACAAGAATGAGGGATGCCAGCCTTTTTACCTAGGAGAGCTTCTGTGTCTAACAAGCAGGATTTCAACAGATTCATCTGCAAGAAGGGGGAAGCTTCACCTGCTGAATTCAGCTTTCAAGATATAGGAGGCCTATCAGATCAAAGTCTTGACCACTTTCAGAACTCTTTTGATTAATGGCAAATCTGGCCTCCCCTTCCCAAAATATTTATTTCACAGTCTCTTGTGTATGCACAGCCATTATCTCCGAACTCTGCGGAATGCATAGTTTGCTTCCTCACTGTTTGTAGGATTGACAGATAGATGAATATGAGAGCAACAAAATGACATCTGGAAAGCCAATTGATGGCCAGTTAAACTGTTCGGTTTCAGTAATTGAGAAAGAAAGTGCTCTAAGATTGTTTTCCTCCTCCCTCTCCTCGTGATATATCCCATTTGGCTCTTTACTGCAAGTCAACCTCCCCCCGCCCCCCGCCCCGGCTCCTTGTCAAGAAATACAGGTCAGCATTCCAAACAGCCGAATCCTAGGCAGTATTTAGGAGAATTTGCTTACTCTAGACAGAAATACTGCAGCAAAGAAGGCAATATATATAAAAAACGATCTTATCAGGGGAAAACAGGTGCTGTGGCCACCATATCAAGGTCACAAGCATTTTTTAAAACTGCTCTAAAAAATGTTTAACAGACATTTGCTCCTACCAAATGATTGGAGATTTGCTCACAGTGTGCGTTCAGGCCACAATCCTGCATACAATTGCTTTGGAAGTAAGCCCCATGTTAAGTCGCCCAGGGACAGAATCACAGCATGTTTTATAGCCCCAAATATATTTGTTTAACTCTGGAGTATTGAGAATTGAGCCCCGAGATTATTTTTTGGGAGAAGGGATATGCTTTAAATGTATGGAGTGTTTGCAGCCTCTGTCTGCAATCCTAATTCTTTTTACCTGGAAATAAACCCCATTGAATTAAATAGTCAATCAATCAATATACTTTATTCGACCGATAGTCAGAACAAAAACATTTCTCAATACAAAGATAAACATATAAAACTGCAGGCATCAGGGGGATACATAAAGTATAAAAATATAAAACTGAAGACATCAGCGGGATACATAAAAATATAAAACTGAAGACATCAGTGGGATACATAAAAATATAAAAATATAAAACTGAGGGCATCAGCAGGATACATAAATGGGGTATGACCGCACTACTAAACCTCCTACAGGTAACCCGCATCAAGACATTCGATTATACGTTTCCGACACTTGAGCGCCAGGAAAAGGAATTTAGCCACTGAGAAGGTTATTTTCCCAGTGGGCTTGTTTAGCAAATATGCTGCCTGCCGTTCTCTTAGTCGGGAACTAAACTGAGATAAATACGGGGCTATAAGACATTGCCTTAGATCATTATAAAAGGGACAACTCAGTAGAATGTGTTCTGTAGATTCTACCTCACTCAAGGCACAATGGCACATTCTCTGACCGTATGGGACTCCTCCAAATCTTCCCCTCAAAACCGCCGAATCAAGGACATTCAGTCTAGCCGCAGTAAGTAGTCTGCGGTATTCCACGTAGTGGATATCCGCCAGGTAACGGGCTGGTGCAGACCGATACACCTGCTCCCCTAAAAACATCCCAGATTTCACGCGGGCTATGTCCTCCTGTCTGGCGATATCCCCCAATCTCTGAGCGATCATCGCTTTAGCGTGACTGAACGTCATGGACTCAATATAAAGGGAGGACAGACCGCACTTTTGCACTTCCTCTACCACTTCCCTTTCCCATGGAGATTTAAAATTATCCCTCAGAATCAGGGGGGCCAAACCCATCGGTCTGAAACATAGTTTGAGCCATAGCCATAATTTCGCTTTCAGGGCCACATACGTAAAGGCTTGGCAACCGGTCTCCAATCTCATGATCGCACCCGCAACAGAAGGGGGGATCCTGAGGATGGCCCTGAGGAATTGTGATTGGATGGATTCCAATCTTACAAAGTCCCTACGCGTACCCAAGGCAATGCCCACCAAAAGTAGTGGGAGAACTTTCATTTTAAAGAGTCGCAGGGCAACATCCACTGTTTGTGCCTGTTTCTTGGAGTACAGGGATCTAATCAACAGAGCTGCTTTAGAAGCATTTGCGGCTATATATTCTCTGTGTGCCAAGAAGGACCTGTTTGATCGAACTATCTGACCCAGGTATTTGAAGCAACTAACCTGCTCTATGGGAATACCATTAATTGACCACAAATTAGGTTTTGGTCGAGCAGCAAAGACCATTATTTTGGTCTTGGCATAATTAAGATGGAGCTCGTGTTGGGTCACGTATTCATGAAGAGCTCGAAGCATCCTCCTTAACCCAATGGGGGAGGTTGCTAAAAGGGCGGCGTCATCCGCATACAGGAGGACATTCAAGGCTCTACCTGCTAATTTTGGCGGGTGGAAAGCAGCATTGGTCATATGGGCCACTAGTGAGTTAATATAGAAATTAAATAGGGCAGGGGCAAGCAAGCAGCCCTGTCTTACCCCTCTAGTGGTGGCAACCGGATTAGAGACTAGCCCCTTGCCATCTAGCCTAATTCTCAGGAAGGTATTTGTATGCAGATTCATAATCAGCAAAAGGAGGCGGCGGTCAATAGACGTCGCTGCCAGTTTTGTCCATAGCTGGTTCCTGGGGATTAGATCAAAGGCCTGCTTAAAGTCGATAAAGGCGACATGGAGGGCTTTTAGGCCTTTGCCAGCATATTTGTCGGCCAGATGGTTCAGGATTAGAATTTGGTCTGTTGTCGATCTTCCAGGGCGGAAACCCGCCTGTTCCTCTGCGATAATATTATTGCTCTCCATCCAGATCGTTAATTTATTGAGCAGAAACCTTGAGTAAATCTTCCCGATAACATTCAGCAAGCTGATTGGCCTAAAATTGGCCGGGTCAGTACGCGGCCCTTTCTTATGTATTAATACAATCAGTGCTGAGTTCCAGCTTGGGGGGAACTTCGCTGTTTTATTTATATGAGTATAAAGTGCTGCTAGAAGTGGGCACCACCAATCCTTATTAGCTTTGATAACATCAATGGATATAAGGTCATCTCCGGGTGCCTTGCCCGCCTTAAATTGGTCTATAAGTGTTTCCACTTCAGAGTAGGTAACTGGGTCCCACTCAGGCATGGGGGCCAAATCTGGTCTTTCTCCGCCAGCAGCATGGGCTGCATATAAATCAGCGAAAAAGCTCTCCCAGGTGTCAGCTGAAATTTGGGGTTCTATCCTTATCGACGGTCTGCCCAGATATTGGGAAATTTGATACCAAAAGGAGGAGGGATTTCTATTCTCTGCAGCTTTTAGAAGGTTGTTCCAGTTGTTTCTTTCTGCCGCAAGCTTCTTATCCTTTAATAGAGCTTTATATTTTCTCTTGAGGTTCATAAGGTGACTACTAGGCACGGGATCATTTGATGCCCTATATGCCAAGAATTCCTTATACAGACGGCTCTTAAAGTGTCTACATTCCTCATCGAACCACTTTTTATGAGGGAAATGATTACTATTCATTACCGTAACCCGAGCCATAGATGGTTTTAGCAGGTCTACTAGCTTATCATATATTGGCAGTGGCTCATCTGCCTGGATAAGGGAGTCCCTTGTCGCTTGAAGTTGGTCAGACCAAAGGAATTCATTTATCCGTTGAGCCATTTTGTCGGTCCATTTTGAGGCAATAGGCCTCATCTGCAGCTGATTGTTTGTTAAAGGCACACAGGAATACGTGTCCAGATTTCCAGCCAGGGTCAGGGAAAGTTCTAAGGGAAAATGATCACTTTCCAGCCTCGTTACCACCTTAAAGTTAGTGATTTTGGGAATCAACTCTACTGATGTCCAGATAAAATCAATGGTAGAGGCTCGGGAACCTGACCAGAAAGTAAATTCAGCTGGGTAATCAGAACTAAGAGCTCCGTTTAACAGATGAAAATTAAGGGCCAACAAGGTTTGCCTGCATTTAAGGCCTGCATATGTGGCAACACTGTCTTTGAAGTTCCTGGGTAAAAGGTCTGTAGTTAGGATGGATAATGGAGGGTATTTCTTGTATTTAGTAAATAAGGATTTATCAGAGTAAGACAATCGGCCATTAAAATCTCCTGCGACCAGGAAGGTGGCTTCAGAGTATTTATCGAGGAGAGTTTCGAGTGTCGACTGAATTTCCTTCCATCTCTGGTCAACCAGATTCTTCTTATAAACTGGGTGCAGGTAGACATTGATTACCACAAGCACTTCCTCTGCTGTTTGTAGCTTTACACCTAGCATGGATGACGATTGGATGTCGATTTGTTCCGCCTGGAGATTTAAGGCCAAGGAGACAAAGGTAGCCAGCCCACCTTGCGGCCTACCTGGTGATGACGGATGCTGTTTTGCACTCAGGTAGAAGCCCTTATACCCTGATAAAAAGAAGTCCTCACAAGCCCATGTCTCCTGCAGTAAAAGGATACGGTTGCTTTTTATGTAAGCAACAAAGGATGGGTCCATCAACTTAGGTTTAATACCAGCTACATTCCAGGATAAGAAAGTAAGTGACCTCCTGGTCACCCCTTTGGGTCATGCTGGCCCTTGCGGAATCTGCTCAGAGAAATCCACCTGGGAATGCATGCTACAAGGGGGAGCAATAGGCTGGAAGAAGGAAGTAATTGTAGCTTGCTTACCAGACAGTTTCCGAGCCTCACTTACTGCAGCAACAGCCAAAGACTGGGGCTTAATTATTGGTAACTGCAGGGGTAAGTCCTGATGCACAGGGGTATCACTTAGTGACAGATCCATGGCCTCTGCATCTAAGGTGGAGGGAGATGGACCTTTTAGGTCAACAGTTGCTGTAGGGAACATGCAATGTAAGGCAGGTGGAAGGCAACCTTTTCGGTTTGCCTCCAAAAGGGCGTTCAGCCGTGCCACAGCTTCCGAGTTTGACCAAAGGGCTGTCGAATCTCCCACTGGTTCCTGCACAGGCTTAGCATCCCCATGGAATGTACTGCCATATTGAAGATTGGGGGTTATTAAAGCAGGCTCCACTTGGGCTTCAGTAGGATGGTCTAAAATTGGGGGAGGATTCATCTTATTTATATGGGCATGGTCTTCTGAGTTACGGAGCCAGAGCAACAACTCGTCCAATCTGTCCGTTATCTCTGTTCGTTCAGATTTTGGCAGGTGGGAAAAGGATAAAAGTAATTCATGCTCTATGGAGTTCTCCAAATGGGTAGCCTTCGTCAGTGGCGGAAGGGGGACATCAATCCAGCTGATTAGGTCTGCAACCAGGGGAGTTGGAGTCGTGGTAACTGGTAGGCCCTCGGGCTTAACTGCTTTCTTTTTGAGCAAGCAGTTAGGTAAAAGAGGGTATATCTTGGTATTAGCAAAAACTCTTGTAGCAAAAATTCCAAAATTGATTAAATATCTTCTTATGGACATAATACGTGTAGGGAACCTTTTGGATTCAAATGAGAGCAGCACTCTCTGCATCTGAGGCCTGCTGCTAACATGATCAATATGGATCAAATCAATAGAGTAAGGATTTACCCCCAAAAGTCCAGCTAGATGCCTCCTTATCTCACTCTTGTAATACCAGTTAATCACCTGGCCTCTGAAGGGGCAAACTGTTAGGCAGATTTTGGTAGCTTGCAGCAACAGTTTATGGGAAGGTATAGAATGTTGTTCTTCCTTATTTTGTTCATTTTCATGGTTGCAAGCAGCCTGAGGGGTTATGCGAGGTGTGTGAGGTAAAACAGGTGCTCTGGGCATTTGTGTAGTTCTAGTCTCTGGTAATGCCTCCTGAGGACTGTCTTTACCTTTTAGTGATACAAGAGAAATAATCTTCTCTAAGGATCCTCGGATGTCTCTTATATATTTAAAGATACAGTCCACCGTTTTTGCAACAAGGTCTAAAGTGGTCGAATGTTCAGATAATGCACCAGCGAGGCAGCTTTCTTGATCTTTAATACAGTCTTTTGAGTGGATATCAGTGATTGTAGATCTTCTTAAATTGATGTTATTATTACTTGAAGAGTTAGCATCCAGGTTATCAAAAGGTTCTTTCAGGGTGACTTCCTCATCAGTCATCTCTGCTAGCGGGGCGAAAGTGTTCGAAACCGGAATATTAAAAGTATCCTTTGTCCTTTCAAAGGAAGGTTCACTAATTTTAGTTTGCTTGGCAAGAGGCAGGCACCCCAGTTCCTCTATGTCCTCTATATCTCTGGAACGTTTCCCAATTCCTCTCCTATTATCAGCAGTGCTGCGCGGTTGTTGAGTCATTTCTCTCTTCATGCAGCTGCCCCCAGGCTTCCAGGTCAGTGGATATCTCCCAGATAACCTCGTAAATACTAAACTAACTAAAGTACTAGCTTAAAAAGTAAAATAAAAAACTAAAAAACTAAAAACTAAAAAAGCCTAAAGGGTACCAAGGCGATACCGAATTTAACAAATTTCTATAGTAATTAAAAACAGTCTTTTAAAAAGATAGATCGGAGAGCTCACGCTGACTGGGTGCCGTTCGCCATCTTTTCGCTGCCGGAGAAGACAGCAATCCAGCTCGTTAAAACTGATTTACAACGCCGACTTCACAAGTATCAACAGTGTGAATTCCTGGCGTTATCAACAGAGCAACCTCAATCCGTCTTCGAGAAGTTTGAAGGGATATAAGGCCACTAATTAAACTTAAAAGAAGAGCTCTAATAAAACTTAAAAAGAGGAGCTCCGGCAAGCACGTCTTACCTCGACGCCATCTTGCAGCTCCCCCGAATTAAATAGTAGATCTGAGTAGACGTAGTTAGGATTACACTGATGGCGGATAAAGGAAGTGGCAATGACAGAATATTACAAGTGCAGGTGGGACCTGGTAACTCTGGGACACCTTTTTGGGGGGGTTGGTTTTGAACTTCACTAATTTCCACAGCCTGATACTGACTGCCTTACAAGAATGCAGTTTTGCTGTTAATACCTGTAAAACTACACAGGATCAGCAGTCTTAAATTACAATAGCGGCGTGTTACCTCCACATTCTAAGGACGCGAGTGGCGCTGTGGGTTGAACCACAGAGCCTACGGCTTGCCGATCGGAAGGTCGGCGGTTCGAATCCCTGCAACAGGGTGAGCTCCTGTTGCTCGGTCCCTGCTCCTGCCAACCTAGCAGTTTGAAAGCATGCCAAAAAGTGCAAGTAGATTAATAGGTACTGCTCCAACGGGAAGCTAAACGGCGTTTCTGTGTGCTGCCAGAAGCGGCTTAGTCATGCAGGCCACACGACCTGGAAGCTGTACGCCGGCTCCCTCGGCCAATAATGCGAGATGAGCAACCCCAGAGTCGGTCACAACCGGACCTAAAGGTCAGGGGTCCCTTTACCTTTTTCTCTCCACATTCTAGATGTACACATGATGCCAAAAGTGCTGCAAGGCCAGGAAATTTTGCTACTTAAAAGTGTAGAAAAAGGGAGCCAAATATAAATGATATCACGTCAGCAGATTTCTTATTTAATGTATTCTGGAGAAAACAGTTACACAATATCAAAAGAGACGGCAACTTCCGTTTCTAATTGCCAAAACTGAGCGGACAACCGATGGTGTTCCATAGATCATATTGAGTGGCCTCTTCCCACTTAACCTCTTATCTGTCTGTCTTTCCATCCATCTGTCTGCTTGCTTGCATGCTTATTAATAATAGTCATAGAAGTGGAACCGTATAAGCATCTGTTATATGGCTTCCTTTTGCAAAGGCTGCTGGGGCTCTGAAACCAATTAGGTCACTCAGAGCAGTCCTGGATGAGTCTCATTTCTGGTCAACAGTGTACAGCTGAGAATCAACTTCAGAATATGTGATTCCATCACCTTTAGGTCTGTGTCAGCTCCCAATATGGGAGCTGCTCAGAGTGTTGGCTAACACCTCTAAACCATAATCAATTTAGGAGCAGGATTTAGGACCACCTGCTTCCACATTATCCTTTTCTTCTAGGATAGGTGTAGAGAACAGTTGGGCCGCCGCTAAATGTTGATAAACGACAACTCAGCCAACTTGGCTAAAGGCCAATGATGATGGAACTTGTCATTCTCAGCATCCAGAGGGCCATGATTCCCTATACCTTCCCATGTGAGATCTGCCAGGGAGGTTGTGCTCAGTATTCCAGAACCATCTAAACCAGGGGTCAGCAAACTTTTTCAGCAGGGGGGGGGGGCAGTCCACTGTCCCTCAGACCTTGTGGGAGGGCCGGACTATATTTTTTAAAAAAGAAAATGAACCAATTCCTATGCCCCACAAATAACCCAAAGATGCATTTTAAATAAAAGCACACATTCTACTCATGTAAAAAACACCAGGCAGGCCCCACAAAGAGATGCATTTTAAATAAAAGGGCACATTCTACTCATGTAAAAACACACTGATTCCCGGACCATCCGCGGGCCAGATTTAGAAGGCGATTGGGTCGAATCCAGCCCCCAGGCCTTGGTTTTCCTACCCATGATCTAAACTCTGGAAGGCAGGTAAGTGGGGCAGGGCTTTTGCTGTTGTGACCCTTAGATTCTGGAAATAGATCCTTTGAGAGGCAGGTCTAACTTCTTTGCCACTAACCTTTTCAAGACTGGTGGGCCTTTAGTCTAAATCAGTGCTTTTTTAAAAAAAAAATGTTTGGGGTACTCTCATTTTCCTACTCATATTGCAACACTGCCCCTCAATGAGGCCAAAATTAGATTCACAAAATGTTTAGGGGTATGCGTACCCCTGTGTTGCCCCAGAAAGAAAAAAAATCACTTGTCTAAATTAACTTGTTTTAATTTTAAATTGCACTTTAATTGTGCTGATCCTTTTAATTATGGTGCGCTTGTTCCATTTTTTAAAATATAACAAGCTTCTGGAGCAGTGCTGTTTGGCCTGTGCTTTGATTTGTGTGAATGGAAGTTGCCAGTGTGCAGACAAAGCCCTGGACATGTGAGGTTTTCTTTTTCTTTCATCTGTAATCATTCACTTGAGCTTAATAGTGGAGATGGTTATACATCAAATTCTATGGAAATGTGTGAAACAACTACCTGGATGGAAAGCAGGTATAGTCGTCGTCGTGATCAATCCTGAAAAGCAATTACAGGACACATAGATTTATAGGACAGCAACAGCCTTGTGAAGCAAATTTGATTTCATGTTTTTATTTTAGTCGATAAACAATAAATTGCAAAATGCCAGGACTTCAACTTGCACACTGTTTAACAAAGTAGAAGTCGATAAGGAGTTCAGAACTGGTTATGCTGGGGATGGCTAACTTCTTTTGCTTGGGGTGCCACAGACTCGCCGGGTCAATAGGAGAAAAAGGATGCGAGATGGAGATCAAATGCCTTTCCACAATCTGTTCCGACACACCCTTTTCCGTTCCCTACCACTGACGGAGCTGAGGTTTACAGTGGCAGGCCTCCTCTTCTGAACACAGGGTTAGGCAATCTGCAGGATCCAATGGCCCCTTGGAGCCATCTTTCCCAGAGCTTATGGTTTGCTCCTTAAGCGCTGGAATGCACTTTCAACCTGGGTGAAAGCATTTATGGGTAACGTCTCAGAGGCTGCCACACAGACGCTTCCAGGACATACTTTCATTTGCTTTGGGAGGGATTCTGGAGGTTCAAAAAGTGGTGCTCTTACATTAAAGATTTCAGCTAACAGCCTAAACCCAGAAAATTGTGGCTGGTGGCTTAAGGGCAGTCAGTAAGGATGAGGAGGTTCTTCGGCTGATCGCCGAAGAATTGATGCTTTTGAATTATGGTGCTGGAGGAGACTCTTGAGAGTCCCATGGACTGCAAGAAGATCAAACCTATCCATTCTTAAGGAAATCAGCCCTGAGTGCTCCCTGGAAGGACAGATCGTGAAGCTGAGGCTCCAATACTTTGGCCACCTCATGAGAAGAGAAGAATCCTTGGAAAAGACCCTGATGTTGGGAAAGATTGAGGGCACTAGGAGAAGGGGACGACAGAGGACAAGATGGTTGGACAGTGTTCTCGAAGCTACGAACATGAGTTTGACCAAACTGCGGGAGGCAGTGCAAGACAGGAGTGCCTGGCGTGCTATGGTCCATGGGGTCACGAAGAGTCGGACACGACTAAACGACTAAACAACAACAACAAGGATGAGGAAGTAGGGGTAGGAACAAATACATGTAGTCCAACCTGCTTGAATCTTCTCAACTCTGCCTTAAGATGTATACATTTAAATCTCATCCTGTGATATTTGTGCTCGATAGTCCGAACGCTGAATGGAAATAACTGGTTTGCTTCTTGCAAAGCAGTTGGACAGAGCACCGAGTGTACATAGATGGACCTTTATCTCTGCTACGCAGCAGACTTGTATTTTTGAAGCAAATGCTGAGAATTCAGGCAAGAGGCCTGGGACATCTCCTAAGGGACTAAGCCTCCAAGGAGGCAGCCAGTCCCATAAAATCCTTCAAGAAAGGGAGAAAACACCCCAAATTGGGTCAAGGCACATTGCACAAGCAGAGCTCTATTCTCTCTGGAGTTCTTGCCATCCAAGGTAAAGGGTAAAGGGACCCCTGACCATTAGGTCCAGTCGTGACCGACTCTGGGGTTGCGCGCTCATCTCGCATTATTGGCTGAGGGAGCCAGCGTACAGCTTCCAGGTCATGTGGCCAGCATGACAAAGTCGCTTCTGGCAAACCAGAGCAGCACATGGAAACGCCGTTTACCTTCCCGCTGTAGCGGTTCCTATTTATCTATTTGCATTTTGACATGCTTTCGAACTGCTAGGTTGGCAGGAGCTGGGACCAAGCAACGGGAGCTCACCCCGTCACAGGGATTCGAACCGCCGACCTTCTGATCAGCAAGCCCTAGGCTCAGTGGTTTAACCCACAGCACCACCTGGGTCCCCTGCCATCCAAGGTATCACTGCACACTTTGGAATGATTATCCCCTTCTTCCGGCAGCTCTTGAACAACAGCCCACACTGTTCATGAGAGTCCCATCACAAGCGGGAGAGACTTTGTCCGGTTCACAGTGGAATCCAGCACCATGGGAGTGCTGTGTGTCTTAGCATTTGGTGTAAGCCACCCTAGAAGTTCTACTGAAGGGAAGCATGCAACTATTCTAAATAAATAAACCACAACCAACCAAGAAATACCAAGAAGAGTTAAGCTGAAAGTGTTTGGTGATGGCGTGCCCTCCAATGGGCGCTCTATTTCTTTTGATTTTGACATTTCTGGGTTGCAACTTGATTTGAGTCGCTGAACCCATAGGTGTTTCCTACTTAATATATTCATTTCATAGGAAGAATGCGTTGCTGGTCTTAATTCCTTCTGACAGAAGCTAGAATAGAAACACACTTGTGGAGACAGCAAAGTGAGAACTGAGCAGAGGCAGCAGCCGTTGCGCACACCGACTTTGGAGCCAGCCTCGCCCAATTCATTGTGATTTATTTCCAATTAAACTGGCACAGGATAGGCCAAGAGATGCTCCAGAAGATGCCGCTTCTCAAGTCAGATACTTCTAAGCACTGCTGCTTTCCAACAACTCTAGTTGTGCGGGTTGCATACTGACTTCAGCAACCTCTTCCTTGTAGTTTGAGTGCCAGGAAAGCTATTACTATTCCTGAGAAGCTAGGCAGATAAGTCATAAGTAAAGAACAAAATGTGCAGTCAGATTATGAAGAGTGCTTCCTAGAAGCTGTGCTTAAAAAATCCAAACAATAGATGTAGCAGCCTGGTGGCGGTGGTATTATTTTACTGTTATTCCTGTTATTTGTATATAATAATCTGCATGCATGGTGTTTTGCAGAGTCGGAAAGGGCAGGCACAAGTCACAAAGAGCTCAATCTTCTGTTTCAACCATTTTTCATCGTCTAGAATTTTGTCCAATTATAAGCCATTTGTGGCACTTTATAGCTGACATTTTCCAAAGGCGCTTTTCAGTTCCATGCTTGTTTGACAGTAAGAAGTGCAGAACAGCACTGTGGTCTACAATATGCAGAGCAAAGGGATGGAAGTATTGCTCAAGACTCCCAGTAGCTCCCGTTTACGTACTATGTTTTGTTTGTTTGTTGTTGTTGTTGTTTAGTCGTTTAGTCGTGTCCGACTCTTCGTGACCCCATGGACCATAGCACGCCAGGCACTCCTGTCTTCCACTGCCTCCCGCAGTTTGGTCCAACTCATGTTCATAGCTTCGAGAACACTGTCCAACCATCTCGTCCTCTGTCGTCCCCTTCTCCTAGTGCCCTCCATCTTTCCCAACACCAGGGTCTTTTCCAAGGATTCTTCTCTTCTCATGAGGTGGCCAAAGCATTGGAGCCTCAGCTTCACGATCTGTCCTTCCAGTGAGCACTCAGGGCCGATTTCCTTAAGAATGGATAGGTTTGATCTTCTTGCAGTCCATGGGACTCTCAAGAGTCTCCTCCAGCACCATAATTCAAAAGCATCAATGTTTTGTTTGGTGGGTCTCAAGTTCTTCAAACCTTCATTGGAATAACGAAGAGTGCAATCCTGTACATTTGTACTCCAAAGTAATTCCTGTTAACAAGGAAGGTGCAACAATCATTAATCTTGGCTAGGCACAGTTGCACCTGCAACCTTATTGCTCACACCATCCACAGTTGAAGGCAGGGAGAGGTGAGTCGGGTATGCACTATGCCAGGCATCCCCAAACTGCGGCCCTCCAGATGTTTTGGCCTACAACTCCCATGATCCCTAGCTAAGAGGACCAGTGGTCAGGGATGATGGGGACTGTAGTCCAAAACATCTGGAGGGCCGAAGTCTGGGGGTGCCTGCACTATGCCATCCTGGAGCTGCTGTGACAACACAACCCCCGAAAACTCTGCCAAGTTCTGCATTTGACCAGTAAAATAGGAGACAAACAAGAATTGTGCAAAATGTTGATTTGCTAGAAAAGTAACCACAAACTAAAAAGTTTATGTTGGTGACAAAAAGCATAGCTGCTTTCTGTTTATAACAACCAAAACAGTTTGAAGAAGAAAGATGCAATTATATATAAAAGCAGGGGGGGGGGGGGGAAGAAACCCTGCTAAATACTAAAACATCAGTTAGACGTTAACTCTCTCTCTCTCTCTCTCTCTCTCTCTCTCTCTCTCTCTCTCTCTCTCTCTCTCTCTCTCTCTCGTGTATATACAGTATATTTGAGGGTGCTCTTATCTTATGCTCTCCGTTATGTTTCTGAGAGACACCAGAGTCCTCCGGCCCTCATTTTGGAAACCACTCTCTTATGTAATTGAAGCAGAGGCCCAAGGAATCTCACAGCTGATCTTTGCACCATCAGATGCAGGTGCTCTCTGCTCTGTATGCTGAATGACGCTTTCAAAGTAAGCCCATTTCCTAGCAAGTGCTTCATCATTTCACCCCTGTAACCCTGTTTATTGTCTGAAAGAGGGCATTTTGATTACAAAGGCATCTTAGGAGTGAAAATATGGCAGCCTCTTGGAATGTGCTGCCATTGATCTTTAATCTGCAGTGGCCATTCCTTGAGCGCTCTTCCACAATGGGGCCTCTCCGGCAGAAATGTGGCTACGGGGGGGAAACATGCGAGCCGAGTGCCAATGTTGCTCTTTTCTCCTCATGAAAAGCCTGAAATTGCTTTGTGTAAATGTGTGGAAAATGCTGATATTTTGTTTCTATAAATATCTCGCCTCCCGCGTGCCATATTTCATTTGTGCGGTTTCCTAGGCGTATTTGGCTTCTTATCATCAGGGCTCAGGGTGTGGAATACAAATGAGCTTCCCCTGCTATGAGTTTACCCGGAAACCAGCTCTTGGAACATTGAGGAAGGCTGTGTGTTCGCTGAGTGAAATGAACTATTGACTGAATCAAATTTCACTGAAACACAGGAGATTAGAAAACATACAGTTCTGGTATAAACAGCCAAGATTATATTCAAGCTCCTTTTTTCTCAGCACGCCAAGAAACATGCGGGCAGGTTTTTGCTCCTATCCAATTACTGCTCTTACCCTTTTACTTTTGCCATAAATTCCTCCTCGTGTGAAGGTTCATGGATGAGCCCAATCTAGTACTTTTCAAACCATATTCCTGCGAATTCCTCAGCAGTTTATCAGGGATTTCCCTGACTGAGAAGATCAGTAGCAGCAAGCAAATTGTCCTGAAAGACAACTTGCCTGCTGCTGTTACCAAATCTTGCTGCTCCATGCAAGAATGCTGAATCCTTGAAACCTGATATGCAGAACTGTGTCCCATAACTGCCCGTTCCATATTTCAGGCTTGTAACTCTACATTCAATTGAGATAGTATATAACAAGCAAACATACTTGTGCTGAATAATGAGAAATATTATCTGGTTGGAAATGGGAGATATCAGAATGAAAGTTGATGTGTAGGCTTAAGTCACAATTATGCATTTGATGTTCAAACACTAGCTCAGTCTACACGCCTGTTTTCAAGAGGCCCAGGAAAGATGATATAAAACACACTGCAATGTGATATTTCCCTGCAGCACTGAGAGATCGGAATTAAAGCTGCCACATACTTTGGCAAAGTGGATCTTCAATTTACGGTAAGATTTAACACCAGCTAGAAGCCCCCCCCACCCCCCCCAACATGTTCATTTTCAAAAGGTGGCAGGGAAAAGATGCAAAATAAATATGAAGTAAAGCAGCTCAAAGATTGCGCATTACTAGCATTACTAGCATTGAGTCATCCAAACTGAGAGCCATCATCACATCTTGTGGAGGGGAATTCCACAGCTTAATTATGTATTGTGTGAAATACTTCCTTCTATCTGCCCACTATAGGGACAGGACTAATGTCCTTAGTTAGGCTCTCTGTGAGAAATTGGGAACCATGTGAAATGCTCTTTCATAACTTGGATTCATTTATTCAATTATTATTTTCTGCAGTGACAAATCTTTTAACAGACTAAGTGAAAATGCTGTTTCAAGACAGATATATTTTCTTAAGCAAGGATTGCCTGCACTTTGTACACAAATCTTGCAAGTATTTGTGTTGCTAAATCCATATTATTCCTTACCACTGCTTAGTGCTGCATCATAGGGCTTAAACTCTCTCCCCCCCCCGTCCCAAGCCAGTTGTTCTAAGCAAGCAAACATCTGGAGGGCCGCAGTTTGGGGATGCCTGCTATAGCTTGTTTAGCTTATACGTAAATCCGACACTGCATGTGTGAAAACGTACTTCTATACACTGTTCGTATTTTTGTTTCCAAAAGAAAAAAGAGTGACAGACATTATTTTATTGTTTTAAGATGCCAAGGGAACATTGTTATGCATGACGTGCAAACACTTTAAGCAAGCAAACAAGCAAATCCTTCGAATGGCCATCCTGAGGGAATTGAACTCTGGAGAAAGGCATAGCAGCTCCTGTGTCATCTTTCAAGGCTACTTCAGCTAGGAAAAAAAAAGCTGACTTTAGGGAGAAATGCTCTTTTAGCTTTAGTAGCAGAAATGGTATACAACACAGATCATTAAAAGTAATAGGATTGCTCCCTGTTGGGACGCAGCATGTGTCTGTTTGTATGGGTGGTAAAGACCAAGGGAACACAGTTAAGATTAAAACATTATTGTTCTCTCCCAGATCTAAATAAAGAATACAATTGCAAGAGTAAATGTACTTGTACCTCACAGCACCTGAATCCTGTCATAGGGAAGTACTGAACACCTTGTTGATGTTGACGTATCTTTGCATGTCTTTCTGGTCTAGATAAATTCACCACCCTATTTGTGAGGAGAGAAAATGGGGGGTAATTTCACCAAATTTCTCCAACTGTTTCTCAGGGGTGGGGGAGACCACGGCTGACCTCAGACATTTTGGCACCTGAGGCGAACCAGAAAATGACGCCCTGCTCCCCGCCAAGGAAGAAGGGGTGAGTGAAGATCTACAACAGGAACAAGGAGGGGAATCAAGATCTACAACTGGATCTGCTGCCCTGTGGATCCTGCCACCTGAGGTGATTGCCTCACCTTGCCTCATGCATGGGCCAGCCCTGGCAGTGACTATAGCACAGCACCTTCCTCATTCACAAGTGGTATTGTGCTGTTGTGGTTTTTCCTGTCGCTACAAGCGACAACAATAGCAGCCTGACCACCATTTTGCCTTTCCCATGGTGGCTTGATCCGAGCATCGTTCCAACGCATTGTGTGTGTGTGTGTGTGTGTGTTGGTGGTGTCAGGTGTTTAAATGGCAGCTGACACCCCCCCCCCAAAAAAATGCTGGAAAATAATCAGAGGTACTTATGCAAAGGGACCCAGGTGGCGTTGTGGTTAAACCACTGAGCCTAGGGCTTGCTGATCAGAAGGTCGGCGGTTCGAATCCCTGTGACGGGGTGAGCTCCCGTTGCTCGGTCCCAGCTCCTGCCAACCTAGCAGTTCGAAAGCACGTCAAAATGCAAATAGATAAATAGAAACCACTACAGCAGGAAGGTAAACGGCGTTTCCATGTGCTGCTCTGGTTTGCCAGAAGCGGCTTTGTCATGCTGGCCACATGACCTGGAAGCTATACGCCGGCTCCCTCGGCCAATAATGCGAGATGAGCGTGCAACCCCAGAGTCGTTCATGACTGGACCTAATGGTCAGGGGTCCCTTTACCTTTACTTATGCAAAATGGCCTTTGCTCCTATGTGGGCTCAGAAAAAAAGAACTCCGAAAGATTCTCAGAAAAGTTTCTTCTAAGAAATTTCAGCTCTGCTCTACTTTAGATGCCAGCCAGTATGCTTGGTCTCCATCAAAACAATAAATAGGTAGAATTAAAAAAAAAAGTTACACATTTGGCATGGGAAACAATAATATGTGGTGAACAGGTGTGAGCAGTAATGAGCATTGCTGATGCCTCTGCCCTTTGCAGATGATGGGGATGCCGTTGTAACAATGTGTTTTGGCAACATACCCTCCCATTAATCTGTGTTTCTGGAACAGAATACTTAACCCAAAATGTACTTTCTGTTCATAGTCTGAAGAAGTGCAAAGGAGGACACAGATATTCCTTCGTAGTTAGTTGTGTAGTAGAGGAGTCCCACAAAGGGTGGGGCAATGTGTTTTAAACCATATTTTAAACCATATGTAAATAAAGAAATAGATAATATTTTGCAAGGACTTTTTAAAATTTATTTTTACAAATACAATTTTATCCTTGCATTTAAAGAAATAAAAACCCATTGCATTTATTCTTGATGAGATTTTTCAACTCTGGGAAGGAGTTGATGTGTAATTTGTTTTAAATAGTTTTTAATATTACTGAAAATTGAACTGTAAATTGCTGTAACCCACCCTGGGACACTGTGGTGAAGGGCAGGTAAAAAAAAAAATCAGTACCACTACCACCACATTAATAACAATTTTCCTGAGAAATGCCTTTATTTCTAGTCAAAGCGTGTTAATAATAATGGGAACATCTACATCCTATATGTCCTATGCCCTTTTAAAATGTGATTTTTATTGGAGGGGCTATTGAGTTGCTGTTTTTATTTTTATTATTTTGTGGTTTTATATCTTGATTTTATTCTGTGAACTGCCTTGAGACAGTTGTTTTTGTTTTTATTATGTATTTTGTGGTTTTATATCGTTCGTTTGAGATACTGTACAGTATTCACAAACATACGTGGGAGAGCGTTAAGACAGGTCTGCTTTCTAACATGCCCCCTTCCCTTGCTCACATGTGTGCATGCGAGAGAAGTGGCAGAGAAGTGTTAGCAATGTACTTCAACATCTGCAGTGAGATATCACAATGCAGCTGCAGGTCCATGTTTCAGAATCTCTCACCTTCAGCAGCTATAGGTGAAAAGATCTCTTCTTCTTCTTCTTCTTCTTCTTCTTCTTCTTCTTCTTCTTCTTCTTCTTCTTCTTCTTCTTCTTCTTCTTCTTCTTCTTCTTCTTCTTCTTCTTCTTCTCGTCACCCTAGAATCATAGAGTTGGAAGAGACCACAAGGGCCATCCAGTCCAACCCCCTGCCAAGCAGGAAACACCATCAAAGCATTCTTGACACACGCCTGTCAAGCCTCTGCTTAAAGACCTCCAAAGAAGGAGACTCCACCACACTCCTTGGTAGCAAATTCCACTGCCGAACAGCTCTTACTGTCAGGAAGTTCTTCCTAATGTTTAGGTGGAATCTTCTATCTTGTAGTTTGAATCCATTGCTCCGTGTCTGCTTCTCTGGAGCAGCAGAAAACAACCTTTCTCCCTCCTCTATATGACATCCTTTTATATAGTTGAACATGGCTATCATATCACCCCTTAACCTTCTCGTCTCCAGGCTAAACATACCCAGCTCCCTAAGCCATCGTTTCCAGACCTTTGACCATTTTGGTTGCCCTTCTCTGGACACGTTCCAGCTTGTCAGTATCTCTCTTGAACTGTGGTGCCCAGAACTGGACACAGTACTCCAGGTGAGGTCTGACCAGAGCAGAATACAGTGGTATCTATTACTTCCCTAGATCTAGATGCTACACTCCTATTGATGCAGCCCAGAAATGCATTGGCTTTTTTAGCTGCTGCATCACACTGTTGACTCATGTCAAGTTTGTGGTCTACCAAGACTCCTAGACCCTTTTCACATGTACTGCTCTCAAGCCAGGTGTCTCCCATCCTGTATTTGTGCCTTTCACTTTTTTTTTGCCCAAGTGTAGTACTTTACATTTCTCCTTGTTTCTCCCTACCTGTCTAACCCTGAAAAATATGGGCTGCTTCAGAAAATATGGGCTACATATAGGCTATTTCCCTACATCTCTCAAAGAGATTCACGTTTCATTCAACTGAAAAGTGGTTTTGAATGACACCTCCCCTCTCCCCTTGTTCTTTCCTCCGCTCGGCACTCGCAGGTGTAGCTGGAGGCCAGGGAAAGGCTCCTACTTATTCGCAGGTGAATGAAGAACGAGACATACAATATTCTTTACGTGCCTCTCAGTGTGCAGGCAAGCCGACGGCATCACATTCAGAGCGGAGTCATATTACTTTGCTCCCCTGCGTGTGAGAAAAGTTGTCTGAAAAAGTCATTTGTTTCCCGCGGGAGGAAAGGCAGAAAGCAGTTATGTACGTTAAAACGAAACAAACAAAACAAAACCCCACCTCCATGGATGTGTGAAATGCTCCAAACAATTCACATAACAACACATGGCTCCTGAAAACTGCACCGTCATGCTCCAGTTGTTGGTTCTCTTTTTTTGAATTGTACTGCATTATTAAGTATTATTAAGTATTTATTATTCATATAGCACCACCACCACATAATGCATTTTTGCTGCACCTGCCTGGAGAGTTTTAGGCCCTGGTCCTTAAGCATAGATCTGAATAGCACCACAATAGAATGACAAAAGCAAAGCACTGGAGCCCTTGAATTAGTGGTCACATATTTGTGCTCCCCCCACCACCACCCACAAGAGCAAGTTTAAAAGCCCATAATGATCCTGCCACCTTGGATGTGAACTGCCCTTCCAAGGGAATCTTGCCTGGTGCCCGCACCCTAATATTTTCAGCACCAAGTGAGCGTTTCGGAATAAGATCAATGTGTAAAATAATGGCACGGAACTCTGCGTAATCCAATAAATGTATGACTCAATTCATTGTACAGTACTCAAGTTATTGTTTTATTCTGTTCTGTTCTGTTCTGAAAACTGAGTAATAACATACTTACAAAAAAGGCATTTGCAGTAAAACTGCATAATTTTTTAAAAGTCTAAAAATGCAGATGGGGAGTCATTTAAAAACTGAAGCATGAGCATCATAATAGAAGCAATAAAAATGTTGATCACTGACTCCTACATACAAAGTATTTGCTAGGCAGACATTAACATTGTCTGTTAGGTAGGCATCCTCCTTGCATGGCAGAAGGAAGGAAGGAAGGGCCTAACTGAGCATGATGTGAGAGATTTGTGTTTGGGATCTCCTGCGACTTTTGTGTAAGCAAGAGGCTGCTTTGAACATCAGTGTACTGTACTGGTGCTCAGTGAGAGGGTGTTTAACCCTTTCCCCAACCTAAACTGCTCCCAGAAGCTGCTTTTTGCTCTGCAGCAATGCATTTGCAGCATGGTTGTCCTGAGACTGATACAGCACAGACTTACTTTATCCCAGAAGTGACAGGCACCATACGTCAGAATCTGTTGTGAGCTATCGTAGCTCAAATCAGCCCCTCCAGATGTTTCAAGCCCATTCACATTTAACAGCTACTTGGGAGTGATCGAAATTAAACCACTAGGCAAATGGAAGACTGAAACCATTTCAGACAGCTGACCCCATATTGGAGAAACAGAAATAACCCTACAATTCTATGGTTCTTGGTGATACGGTAGTATTGAGGAGAGGGAAATGAGTAGAAATGACAAGCGGCAGGAACAAAGAAGATTGTTGAGATGATCTCCATAACATGCATATTAGAAGGTTCCCTGACAATATCAAGCTAGAGCCAAATAAGATAATAATAATAATAATAATAATAATAATAATAATAATAATAATAGAAATTTATTTATACCCCACCCTCCCCAGCCAGGACCGGGCTCAGGGCAGCTAACATCAAAGTAAGTAAAGGTAAAGGGCCCCCTGACCATCAGGTCCAGTCGTGTCCGACTCTGGGGTTGCGGCGCTCATCTTGCTCTATAGGCCGAGGGAGCCGGCGTTTGTCCACAGACAGCTTCCAGGTCATGTGGCCAACATGACAAAGCCACTTCTGGCGAACCAGAGCAGCGCACGGAAACGCCGTTTACCTTCCCGCCGGAGCGGTCCCTATTTATCTACTTGCATTTTGGTGTGCTTTCGAACTGCCAGGTGGGCAGGAGCTGGGACTGAGCAATGGGAGCTCACCCCGTCGCAGGGATTCGAACCACCGACCTTCTGATCAGCAAGCCCTAGACTCTGTGGTTTAACCCACAGCGCCACCTGGGTCCCTAACATCAAAGTATGATACATTAAAAACATAAATCAAACTATTGATTAAAATACAGCTTAAAATCAAATTTGGAGCAGAATAAAATCAGATGGCAACCCGCGGATTATAACTATAACTATATAACTATAATGTGATGATAAAAATGTGTGAATGTATCACTACATATTTTGCCTTTTGCTGTTAGTAGCCATAGGACTCCTTGATTTAGATCAGGACTTTAGCATGGAGAAGGAGGGCCTTCCCCACTTCAGGACTTTTCTTCCAGTGAACATCATCCCTTCTCAAAGCCACTATTTATCCTAGTAGAAATACACACCCGTGTGGGTAGGTTTCTCCTACTGGCTTAATCAGCAGCTTTGGGATCAATTTCCACTGGGAAACCAGCATGGAAGGAAAGGTTAAACCTTTGCAGAATGTTTCCTCACCAGAATTCAAAGAGGCAGCTGTGGTTGCTATATTGTTAAGTTCCAGTTTGAATGGTTTTGTGTGATTTTTAACTGTAATTATTTTATCTGTATGTAATTGTGTATGCTATTGTGGCAATCTGCCCTGGGACCTAAGGTGAAGGCCTGGTAAAAAAATACTGTAAATAAATAAATGGCAGAATGAAAATAAAAAAGATGGGGATGCGCTCAGTGCGTCTGTCATGTCTAGTCGGGCCTTCACTTTTGCTAACAGAACCGAAAAGACAAAATAGATTAAAGGACTGACAATGAAACGGAAAATATGATAGTGCCATCATATAAAGGCATGGTGCAGCCATATTTAAAGCATTTTGGTTGCACCCTCAAAAAATTTACATAAAACTTCCAAAGGTCCAAAAAGTGCAGCAAATGATGATAATAAAGGATCACCAAAAGGACAACCGATAAAGAATAGATCATTTGTGGCTTCTTTTTCTAAAAAAGAAGACAGTAAACCGGGCACAGGATAAAAGAGGTCTGCAAAATGATGAACAGTGTGGGAAGTTTAAATAGAGGGGAATCATTCCCATTCACAATATTAGAACTTGACGTCATCTCGTAAAATTGATTGACAGTAAAGTTCCCAGCAGATGACAGTTTAGTACGTTTTTGTGTGATACAGGATTAACTTATGAATTAATTGCCACAAGATGTCATTATGACAGTCGCTAAAAAGGCTCTTATATAAACCAGATAAATGCACTAATTATTTTAGTTTAAAATGACAGCTCCATATTTACAGTGACCTCCACCTGTCCTTTGGCTGGGCACTTTTGGAAACAATGCAAAAGTGAATGCAAAACAATGAACTTGATATAGTCCAGAGAGGTAATCTCTACATTTCCTGTAAATTTTCAGTAACTGTGAAGAAATCAACAGAAGTATTTTAAAGCACCATTAAGGTATTATGGCTGCTTAGCTCCTGGTTGTGGGATGAACTGCATTGTGACAGTTTAAAGATGAACAATAAATACACCATGAGCTACAGCCTAGTACAGTACTGAGATTCTTGGCACAGGGAAAGCCTGGTACCATGCGCACACAGCAGCCATTACAGCACCATTAGCAGAGAGGCACATGGGGCATCTCCAACCTGCAAGCTAGTTTTGGCTCGCCAGGAGATCCATCCTAGCCTGCAAGGCCATTCCCACTCCCCCAAACCTCAATTTCCAGTGTTGATGCCATGGCAGTGTGCCTTTGAAGACCAGTTGCTGGAAATCATGAATGGGGAGAATGCTTTTGCACTCAAGGTCAACATGCAAGCTTCATTCTCATAGGCATCTAGTTGGTCACTGTGAGAACAGGATGCTGGACTGGATCTAGGAGTCTTGGTAGACCACAAACTTGACATGACTCAACAGTGTGATGCAGCAGCTTAAAAAGCCAATGCAATTCTGGGCTGCATCAATAGGAATATAGCATCTAGATCGGACATCCCCAAACTGCGGCCCTCCAGATGTTTTGGCCTACAGCTCCCATGATCCCTAGCTAAGAGAACCAGTGGTCAGGGATTATGGGAATTGTAGTCCAAAACATCTGGAGGGCCGAAGTTTGGGGATGCCTGATCTAGATCAAGGGAAGTAATAGTACCACTGTATTCTGCTCTGGTCAGACCTCACCTGGAGTACCGTGTCGAGTTCTGGGCACCACAGTTCAAGAAGGATACTGACAAGCTGGAACGTGTCCAGAGGAGGGCAACCAAAATGGTCAAAGGCCTGGAAACGATGCCTTATGAGGAACGGCTTAGGGAGCTGGGTATGTTTAGCCTGGAGAAGAGAAGGTTAAGGGGTGATATGATAGCCATGTTCAAATATATAAAAGGATGTCATATAGAAGAGGGTGAAAGGTTGTTTTCTGCTGCTCCAGAGAAGCAGACACGGAGCAATAGATTCAAGCTACAAGAAAGAAGATTCCACCTAAACATTAGGAAGAACTTCCTGACAGTAAGAGCTGTTTGGCAGTGGAATTTGCTTCCAAGGAGTGTGGTGGAGTCTCCTTCTTTGGAGGTCTTTAAGCAGAGGCATATGTCAAGAATGCTTTGATGGTGTTTCCTGCTTGGCAGGGGGTTGGACTGGATGGCCCTTCTGGTCTCTTCCAACTCTATGATTCTGTGGTCTGATCCAGCAGGGCTCTTTGTATGTTTAGACCGTGTGAGTCAGTTGCTCATCAAATATATAACTACCCTGATGTGAGGAGTGGACTGCACTGTGAAAATTGTGATTGTAACCCTAGACTCACTCACCTAGGAGTAAATCCCAATGGGATTAACTGTAGAGTAAGAGATGTCTGGGATTGCTGTTTGCAGAATACTGCAGGGCATGAAGATCAAGTCATGTGCTGTTCCTCCACCTGGATGCATCTGCTCAGAAAGGTGGGACCTGAACCAATTGCATTCAAGTTACAAGAAAGGAGATTCCAACTAAATATATCAGGAAGAACTTTCTGACAGCAAGAAGTGGAACAGTCTCCCTCAAGAGGTGGTGAACTCTGTTTCCTTGGAGGTTTTTAAGCAGAGGTTGGAAGGCCATCTGTCATGGTGTATGATTCTGTAACATGTTTCTCGACATGTCATTTGAAATGAACATTACCTGATGAGGTCTTTAAGAGGGCTCACCCTCATTTACATGCAAGTCCCCCTTTGCCTCAAATGATCTTGCACCTCTTTCAGGTCAGGCAAAGAAATACTGTCATTATTATGGATTTGTCATGATCTGAGATATCTCTCTGTAACAAGCCAAGATTTGCCCTCGTTTATAATTTTCTGTGAAATTAGCGGGGCTTTTTTCCAGCTGGAACTCACCAGAACTCTGTCCCGGCACCTCTCATGTGGGTGCTATTGGAGGTGTTCGTGGTGAGTTCCGGCACCTCTTTTTATAGAAAAATAGCATTGGAAATTAGATTGGTCTGTCTGAACAAACTTGAATCAAAAATATGTAGTAGTGAGAAAGGCTTTTGCAGGCAAAATAAAGAACAGCAGCAAGTATACTCAAGAGGGAGAACGAACGAGTAAGGCTTTGCATTGATATAGTGAACAATGTTTGTCAAGACTAATCTGAAATCTGATATTGTGGAGTAAAAGGATTATCATGTCATTTGCATTCCACCCTTCTTCCAATAAACTCAAGGTGGTCTACCCAATCCATTTTTATCCTCACAACAGACCTGTAAGGTTGATTAGAGCAAGTGGGAATGACTGGGCCAGTATCACACCGTGAGCTTTGTTGCTCAGGAGGAATTTGAACCCATGTTTCCCAGATCCGAATCTGACACCTTTCCTCACCCAAGTCCATTTACAGTGGTACCTCGGGTTACAAACAATTCGGGTTACAGACTCCCCTAACCCGGAAGTAGTACCTCGGGTTAAGAACTTTACCTCAGGATGAGAACAGAAATTGTGCGGCGGCGGCGGCGGCAGGAGGCCCCATGAGCTAAAGTTGTACCTCAGGTTAAGAACGGTTTCAGGTTCAGAACGGACCTCCAGAATGTATTAAGTTCATAACCGGAGGTACCACTGTAATAAGAGCCTGCAATAGATACTAGGCATTAATGGATATTTGCCTGCTGTAATAAATATCAACCTGTTTCTCTGCTTCATGTCCATAAATAAAACCAAACCCGGAGTACCACAATTTAAGAAGGATATTGACGAGCTGGAATATGTGCAGAGGAGGGCAACCAAGATGATTGAGCAACCAAGATGGAAACCAAGCCGTAGGCAAACTTGGCCCTCCAGATGTTTTGGGACTACAACTCCCATCATCCCTGACCACCGGTCCTGTTAGCTAGGGATGTTGGGAGTTGTAGTCCCAAACATCCCAAAACATCTGGAGGGCCAAGTTTGTCTATGCCTGCATAAGGCTATGTTTAGCCCGGAAAAGAAGAGACTGAGAGGTGATATGATAGCCTTTTTGAAGTATCTAAAGGGCTGTCACGCGGAGGATGGAGGAAGTGTGTTTTCTCCTGCTTCGGAGGCTAGAACCCAAACCAATGGATTAAAATTAAAAGGAGATTCTGACTAATCACCAGGAAGAACTTTCTGACCGTAAGAGCTGTTTGACAGTGAAATGGACTCCCTTGGAAGGTGGTGGCCTCTCATTCATTGGAGCTTTTAAAGCAGAGGTTGGATGGCCATTTGTCATGCATCATCTAATTGAGATTCCTGCATTGCAGGGGTTGGACTAAATGACCCTCAGTGCCCCTTCCAACACTGCAATGCTATGATTGTTACAAGTCGCCCTGAATTATGCTCAGTGAGACATCACACCCTTAATGCCATCCTTGCACAAGACTTTGGTAATACGGCGCCCCCCTGAGTGAGGACAAAATTTAGTGCCCCTCCCTTAATAATTCTTATTTGCACAATAATATTTGGCATTACTATTTGGTACTTTGAGTCGGCACCTGTATAAATATCATCATCATCGTTATCCCCCACCGCTCAGGCAGCCCTCACTGCACTATGGGAACCTGCCCAGAATTTCCCCCCTGCCCCCCTGCTATGGGAATTTGCCCCATAACCCCACCAATGAGATGAACTATTGATTGGGCGGGGTGAGGTTGTAGGGCGGGGGTGGGGGACGGAGATGGGAAACTCCGATGGAGAGAGGATTGCGCAGGGTTGGTTGGTGGGTAGCCGGCGATTTCTTCAACTCTCCCTCTCCTTGGGCTGAATTATTCATGAGACCAAAAAAGAAAGGAAGGAAGGAAGGAAGAAAAGCAGAAAGGAAGGGGGGGAGAGGCCGAGGCGCTGATGTCAGTCCAGAGGAAGGAGCCTTAGTGCACAGCAGGAGCCTGGGCGCTGCTTCCAGTGCTGCAGAGAGGGAGAAAGAGAGAGGGAGGGCAGCTTTAAGGGTGCAGCATGCTGCCTGGCTCCCGTTCCAGCCTCTCCAGTAGCAGCGGCGGCGGCGGCTGCATCGCTCGGGCCAGGAGCGCAGCAGCAGGGCCAAAGGGGGACCACGCGGCGGAGGCGGCCGAGGGCGCACGATGGCTCGCTGGCGGGGCAGCGGCTCTCTCTGGCTCCTGGCGCTGGCGGCGGCGTGCCTGCTGCAGCGCGCCCAGGTGAGGAAGCCGCCGGTGCGGTGTCCCGCCATCTGCAGCTGCACCAAAGAGTCCACCATTTGCGTCGGAGCGGCGGCGGTGCCGCGGAGCCCCGGAGACATCAGCTCCTTGTAAGTCGAGCGCGCTAAGCAGGGTGATGGGTGGCGGTGGCGCGCAGCGCGGCGGGGGGGATGTGCGTCGTGCATGCTTTCCTTGAGATTCCTGCATTGCAGGAGGTTGCGCTGGATGACCCTCGGGGGTCCCCCGCCCCTCCTCCTCTGACACTCCGCGATTCTAGGATTCTGACGTTCGGAGGGTGTAAGCAAAAGCCAAGCACCAAACTCCCCCCGCCCTCCGGCTGCTCCATGCAAACAATGTGCATGGCAAGGGAGGTGCCCGCCTGGCGTTTCTGGAGATGCCTGTGGGATCGCGCATTGCTGGTTCAGCCGGGAGATGTTGTTTTAGAGGCGAGCAGAAAATGCTGCAGCAGGCAGTTCCAGAGATGACAAAGGCTGGAGAGGGGCGGGTGATGCGGGAGAAAAGGCCCAGCGTATAAAACTCAAAGAATTGGGGAGATGCAGCAAGTAAGTGGCCATGTTCTCAGTAGAGAGAGGGGAAGAAATGATTTTCAGCTGGTCTTAATCACCTTGGAACAAATAGGATTCAGGGTCCTGGAAGTTGAGAGTGAGTTCACTGCCTTTGGTAATCTAGGACTTTTCAACTTGCCTCGCTTTAAAATCTGCTAGGCTTCAAAATCCTTCAGCCAGTCAGTCTTCAATTCTGTTTCACTCACTGATTGCTTCTGTTCAGTCATATGTAATCCGTATCTACTGTACAGCTATAGCCCAAAGGCACACATATACTGTATTACAATGCATGTATGTAATAGGTAGGAAAATAAATCCAAAATATAAGGGGACAAAGAAAACAGATCCCGATTCACTTTTCAGACAGAGGCAGTCAAATGCACATAATATTTCGGATTAATTGATAAATACTGTATGGTGAAAGGAGACCATAGAAAACTTCCGGAGAAGCAGGTTAAGAACTGTAAGGAAGGTCATGGAAAAGCTGTTAAGAAAGAGAATCATAATGATGATGGTAATAATAAGGAAAAGTGTTGTAATTAGTTCCTATGGATTTTCCCTTGTATTTCCCCCTTCAGGAGCCTGGTAAATGGAACATTTTCTGAAATAAAAGAGAGAATGTTTTCACATTTGCCTTCCCTGCAGTTGCTGTAAGTATTAAATTTTATTTTATTTTATATAAAATGAGATGATCAAAGCTATTGCCTGCGAAGAGTTTGGGACTTTGAAATAACTGTTTCCAAATCACAGACTGAGACCCATGATTGGTGAACGTTAATTTTTAAAACCAAGTAAAGAGCTAAGGAGTCATTGCTTTGAAAGGAAAGGAAAGGTTAGTGCAGAATCCAAAATAAATTGACATGCAATGGTAAAGCTTATTCTCAAATCCAGATTTATGTTTTATTTTTGTATAGAGGTGCACATTACAAACATTTCTCTAGTTTGACATTCGTTTGAAGGCTTATGCTAAAATATTGGAAGGAAATTCTGCTCCAACAGCAATGCTACATTGTTGAGAAGCACCAAAAGAAATTGGATTCTTAAACACCACCACCACAAGTAACACCTTTTTTAGTATACCTACTTAACAACTTCCTTCTTATATCTCTGCAATAACAGTATAATTCCCTATTTGGTTCCTTCCATATACAAGTTGGCATGAATATGCACAGTACCCACCAAGCTTTCGAATCGCAATTCACATTGTTGTCTCAAACTCCTTGGGCCTTCCTTTCATCTGAGAAAGAGCAGGTGCCTCCCAGGCTCTCACTCATGGGGGGAAAGGAGACAGGAGCCTGCTTGATGGCTTGGCAGTTGCCAAAATCTACACCCAACACTGCAATTTTATCTTGGTTTGGGAGTTATTGGTGAAGTTGACTAAACAGCAGCCGTGCGGTCTGCCCTGCCCACCCACTCCTAACAACCAATGCAGATGACCTGGTGAACCAGCCACAAAACTTGCATGGCCCACAGACTGGAAAACAGGTCATGTATATGCTCCCGATTCTAGATGACTCTCTCGGGAGCAATGCAGTGACCTGCCAAGCCATGCAATCAATGCACTGTGTTACACAACAGTTAACAAAGGGATAGACTGAGATTATTGTTGTGAACTGTGAAGATCAGCATCTTAACCTTCCTGTACAATACTATCCAATGCCCTTCAGGTTATAAGTAATTGGGGACCCAGGTGGCGCTGTGGGTTAAACCTCAGAGCCTAGGGCTTGCTGATCAGAAGGTCAGCGCTTCGAATCCCTGTGACGGGGTGAGCTCCCGTTGCCCGGTCCCAGCTCCTGCCAACCTAGCAGTTCGAAAGCACGTCAAAATGCAAGTAGATAAATAGGAACCGCTACAGCGGGAAGGTAAATGGGGTTTCCGTGTGCTGCTCTGGTTCGCCAGAAGTGGCTTTGTCATGCTGGCCACATGACCTGGAAGCTATACGTCGGCTCCCTCGGCCAATAATGCGAGATGAGCGCGCAACCCCAGAGTCGGTCATGACTGGACCTAATGGTCAGGGGTCCCTTTACCTTTACCTTTACAATACTAACCAATGCCCTTCAGGTTATAAGTAATTGTGGTTGACTTTCGTCTGACTTTACTGAAACTTTTGCAATCATTATCCGTTTTATGATTTGGGGGTGCCGTAATATTTGCCCTCCTTTTTTGCGATAACTGTATTTGTGTGTGTGTGTGTGTGTGTGTGTGTGTAACCAATAAATTGTAGAACTTTACAAAAGAATCAGCACATCGCAGGTTGCAAGCACCAGCAGATGCTCAATTTGTGCTGACATCAGTCGGCTTCTAGCAAGCACCTGCTGTAATCTGCTGAAGTCTTCTTATGAATTATAGTCCATCTCCCCATATATAGTGCCCAGTTCCACCCAAGCTGGAACTAGGAAATCTGGTCAAAATTTCAACTTTGGGAAGAATTCAGTGGTCACGGTAGAAATTAATAGTAACTGTGGGAGAGTGGCAATTTACCCTTAGAGGTTTGTTCCACAAGCACCTCTGTCCTAGCTTGTACCTCTGTGGACTTTTGGTCTACAATTGCTTTACACCAGGAAGAGAGCTGGAATATACCCATCTGAGGATAAGGATGGCACCATCCATCTTTGCTTCCCTTTCCCTTGTGGGTGGAGAGAAGTCCCTAGAAATGTGTTTATGGCCTGAAAGGTGGGAGAGTCCCTGCAGGTTTGTTGTGTACTACAGAGTTGTAGCGCAATTCTGCTCTTTTATGCATTTCTGCTGCACTGGGCTGGGTTGGAGGATGGATGGCAGCTAACAGATTGAGGTTGAATCCTGACAAGACTGTTTGCGGGGGACAGGAGGCGGGCAGGTGTGGAGGACTCCCCGGTCCTGAATGGGGAAACTGTGCCCCTGAAGGACCAGGTGCGCAGCCTGGGAGTAATTTTGGACTCACAGCTGTCCATGGAGGTGCAGGTCAATTCTGTGTCCAGGGCAGCTGTCTATCGGCTCCATCTGGTACGCAGGCTGAGACCCTACCTGCCTGCACACTGTCTCACCAGAGTGGTGCATGCTCTAGTTATCTCCCGCTTGGACTACGGCAATGCGCTCTATGTGGGGCTACCTTTGAAGGTGATCCAGAAACTAAAACTAATCCAGAATGCGACAGCTAGACTGGTGACTGGGAGCGACCGCCAAGACCACATAACACCGGTCTTGAAAGATCTACATTGGCTCCCAGTACGTTTCCGAGCACAATTCAAAGTGTTGGTGCTGACCTTTAAAGCCCTAAATGGCCTCGGTCCAGTATACCTGAAGGAGCGTCTCCACCCCCATCATTCTGCCCGGACACTGAGGTCCAGTACCGAACTGAGGGCCTTCTGGCGGTTCCCTCGTTGCGAGAAGCCAAGTTGCAGGGAACCAGGCAGAGGGCCTTCTCGGTAGTGGCACCCACCCTGTGGAATGCCCTCCCACCAGATGTCAAAGAGAAAAACAGCTACCAGATTTTTAGAAGACATCTGAAGGCAGCCCTGTTTAGGGATGCTTTTAATATTTAATTGATTATTTTATTTTGTTTTTCTGTTGGAAGCCACCCAGAGTGGCTGGGGAAACCCAGCCAGATGGGCGGGGTATAAATAAATAAATAAATAAATAAATAAATAAATACTACTATGATGAGCTACTCTTTTCTAGTAGTCATAGATTCTGTTCCTCTTATTCTGCTATCCAGTGTGGCAAGACCAAAGTCTTTTTAATCCAATAGCGCGCAGGCATAGACAAACTCGGCCCTCCAGATGTTTGGGACTACAATTCCCACCATCCCTAGCTAACAGGGCCAGTGGTCAGGGATGATGGGAATTGTAGTCCCAAAACATCTGGAGGGCCAGAGTTTGCCTATGCTTGCAATAGGGTCATGTCTTGCCACTCTGCCAAGGTGGTCCTGGCTTGTTCTATCAAGGGCTGAGAGCATTTTCTATACAAATCATTATATCAACATTCATATCAATATCTTCTATGGTTATTAAACGATGCTATATTTTGGCATTGATTTTTTTTTGTAACGTTTTACTCAGCTCTCTATCTTTTTTAACTATAAAACATTAAACGACACTATAGGAATCCAAGTCAGCAGAAATGCTAGATGAATGTTTGACAGTGATGTAGAACTGTGACTTATCTATCAATCAACCTGTCCAATGCATTCCATCGTGGCTTCCCAACACTCTGCCACACCCCAGTGTGGTAAAGAAACAGAACCCCGGGTACAACTGTGCAGACAGAAGGGGGAGGCAGAACACTCAGTAAGGGGGCCATAATCCATTGTTCAGCTGAGTTGACCTCTCCCTCCTCCAGCTGCCACCACAAGGCTACCTAAGGACCATCTTTCCCTGAAAGGGGGTGGAGGGGAAGACAGAACAGCCTGGTGAGTTGCCCAAATTTTATCTCCTGGTGTTCCAGCTAAAGTGGTCTCTCCCTGAACTGCCAGCCTATGGCTACACAAAAAACATCTTGCCCTAGGAGAGGAGAGATCTAACTATATCCTAAATAAATAAAATAAAATCCTATATTTAAAATAACTGGCTATCATTCATTCCTATGGAGGGGGGGGGGAGTAAATCACTGCACTTGAGGACAGCATTCTGGTGGGCAACCAACATCCCCAGTCCCTCTAATATTGAGGTGGCCTAGCTATCACATACAAGGCACACCCTGGAAGAAGAAGAAGAGTTTGGATATGATATCCCGCTTTATCACTACCCTAAGGAGTCTCAAAGCGGCCAACATTCTCCTTTCCCTTCCTCCTCCACAACAAACACTCTGTGAGGTGAGTGGGGCTGAGAGACTTCAAAGAAGTGTGACTAGCCCAAGGTCACCCAGCAGCTGCATGTGGAGGAGCGGGGACGCGAACTCGGTTCCCCAGATTACCAGTCTACCGCTCTTAACCACTACACCACACTGGAAGGGAGCAAGGTTCCACTTTCTCCACTTTCCTGCCATTCACAAAGTTGAAAGATTCAGGACAGGGAAAAGGAAGTATTTCTTCATGCAGCACACAGTTAAGATATGGAACTCGCTCCCACAGAAGGCAGTGGTGGCCACCAGCTTGTATGGTTTTAGAAGAGAATTGGACAAATTCATGGAGGATAGAGCCAGTGTGGTGTAGTGGTTAAGAGTGGTAGACTCGTAACCTGGGGAGCCGGGTTCGCGTCTCCGCTCCTCCACATGCAGCTGCTGGGTGACCTTGGGCTAGTCACACTTCTCTGAAGTCTCTCAGCCCCACTCACCTCACAGAGTGCTTGTTGTGGGGGAGGAAGGGAAAGGAGAATGTTAGCCGCTTTGAGACTCCTTCGGGTAGTGATAAAGCAGGATATCAAATCCAAACTCTTCTTCTTCTACTGGTGGCTACTAGCCAGAATGGCTATGCTCTGCCTCCACTGTGAGGGGCAGTATGCTTCTGAATACTAGTTGCTGGAAACCACAGGAGGGGAGACTTTTCTTGTGCTCCTTCCTACTCGTGGGCTTCCCACAAGTAGCTGGCTGGTCGCTGTGTGCTGGACTAGATGGGACATTGGCCTGATCCAGCAGGCTCTTGTGTTCTACTACTTACAGTCATATTTGAAATCAAAGCAATGCGTGCTTAGTTGCGCACCAAAGCAGGGTGTGAGAGAGAGAGTATTAAATGCTCATTGATGACTTGCTAATGGTTCTTTTTATGTAATCTGAAGAAACCTGCTAAGGGAAATTCAGCTTTGTCTAACATTTCTTCACAGTGCTTTAAATTGTACGGTGGCCTTTTAAAAACATCCCCCTCCTTACTGTTTGCATTCCATTTTTTAGACTGCTGAATTCTAACTCGTTTACTATCATACGGGATGATGCCTTTGGTGGTCTGTTCCATCTCGAGTACTTGTAAGTTTCTTTTTTTTTGTTTAATGTAGTAAACTAGGATGTCTTAACTGGATGAAGCTACTCTGATGATTTACCAGTACGCTGTCCTTGAAGGAAATTTTCTTTAGGTGGCATTACATGTTGTGACTCATGCGGGGCAAGTGGATGCGTGAGAACATTCTCATATTTCTGCTTTCCACTGCAAGATATAATGTGCATACTAGGAACTAATACAGTTCCCCAGCGGGAGATGCTTGGGCTCCAGAAACAGGGAGCTCTCGTGCATTTCTCCGCAGGAAATGTACATGAATTCCCATTTAGCACATTGCAACTTACAGTGGAAAGCTGACGTGCAATATTGCTTGCTTTTCCCTTTCTTCAGCACTTAATGTCTAATTATTTCCAGAGGGCTAGCTATGCTTGTCTGTTTCAGCAAAACCAAGAGTCTTGCGGCACCTTCAAGTTTGCTAGCCTTTAAGGTGCCACGTAGCTCTTTGTCATTAAGCACCTTATAAGGTTTTGCACTAAACCGGAGAAGTTCCAGATTACTTTGGAAATATATTTTGTGTTACGTTTCATGTGTTAAGAGTCAGGACTCCACGCACTGCAAAAGGGCTTTGAATGGTCTTTTCACAAACAACAAGCCTGATGCCACATTGGAAACTGCTTTTAAAATGGAAGGGACTTTCAAAAGCAGACTGTGGTACGGCATGGGGCGGGGCAGTGTCTGCTGGTTTTTTTGTTTTTTTTTAAATCCCACTGAGCATGCTCAGGCCCTTTAGTTTGCCTGACATAGCTCTTTGGATCCCAGCCAACGTGATACGGTAATGATTAAGAGCTGGTGATTAATTTGGCACCTCATTCCAGCTGAGATGTATTGTGTGTGGACTCAATAGGAGAGCATTTAAAGCTCACGAAATGTGCCAAATTACTGTGAGTTAAATGAGGGAGTTTTGCAGAAAAATGAGGAATTTGACCCAAGCAAATATATGTTTTCTAAGTGAAGTCGTGTGCTCTGTTGCATCCCGATCGATGCCTTGCCCCCTCTGTGCCATAGAATTAATGTCAAAAGTAGCGAGTAAGGGTGGCAGGAATAGCTACAGCGCTTAATATTACCACTGCACGGTACTGTTGCTGCTTACATTTAAAAAATGGAAAGACGTCCTCAGCTGTGGTGTGTCATTAGCCAATGCTGCCCTTAACTTAACTTCGGTAGCCTCTTAGAACCAGGTGCCTTCTGATTAAACAAAAAAAGATGACCCCACCTTCTCATTGACCTCCTTTTCCTTCTATATCCTAACCACAAAATCAAAATGCTCACGGGCATAAATCTCATGGCTGCTTCAGGAGGCCAATCCATTTTACATATGGTTTTGGATTAAGTTAATGCCACGATGACAGGGCAAGGTTACAGATTGGGTACAAAAGGCAAATGCTGCCCAAACATGATTTATGCTGTTCTTCCATAACAAAGATCCAACCCTATTCATATTTTAAATGTGCCAAACCCCTGGTTTTATGCCGAATAGTCTTAACTTGCTGCTGGTTGTTGTTGCTTTTGATAAGAAATCGATTTTTTTAGTAACATAGCCTACTTTAGCTGTGCTTTACACATTTTATGAACTTCTTTGTGTGGTGCTTTGAGTTGACTTAATAAAAAAAAGTAAGGTATAAATGTTGAAATCAGTAAGTCCTTTTCAGTCCTACTGATTTCAGTAGGAGAGATAATCACATGGTTTAATATCTCCCTTTGGAACCAGTAGGACTTAAAAGTTCTGGGTCATGAATTTCCTTTTGTATTGGTTCTAGAATTTTGCAGCTTCAACTCAGGAGAGTGAGGTTACAAATGTGTGAAGAAATATAACAGCATGCTTACTCAGAAATATGTCCCATTATATTCACTGAGGCTTACTCTCTAGGTGTCCACAGGAGTACAGCTGGGAAGGCAATGTATTCATTATGCTGCGAGCTCCTGGTTGCCTTCATTTCTTTTGCACCTAGTGCCGCTTAAAAATGTATGTTTACAGTTTTCTTCCACGAGCAGGAAACATTCCAAAAACAAAAGTGCGGCCAAATGCTTGTGCTGCCAGTCGAGAAACATCACCAGTCCAACATGGCATGTTATGAACCTAGGCCAAGTGGCAAAGAGTTAGCTACTGTCTAGTTGGGACTATTTAAGCAGTAGATATGTCTGACTAAGGGACCCAGGTGGCGCTGTGGGTTAAACCACTGAGCCTAGGGCTTGCTGATCAGAAGGTCGGCGGTTCGAATCCCTGCAACGGGGTGAGCTCCCGTTGCTTGGTCCCAGCTCCTGCCAACCTAGCAGCTCAAAAGCACGTCAAAATGCAAGTAGATAAATAGAGACCGCTCCGGCGGGAAGGTAAACAGCGTTTCTGCGTGCTGCCAGAAGCGGCTTAGTCATGCTGGCCACATGACCTGGAAGCTGTACGCCGGCTCCCTCGGCCAATAACGCGAGATGAGCACGCAACCCCAGAGTCGGTCATGACTGGACATAATGGTCAGGGGTCCCTTTACGTCTGACTCACAGGGGCAGTTGTTACATAACAAGCAATAAAAGCATATTGTAGCCTGACCCAAAGCCTAGCAAGAGCCCGGCTGCTCACACAAAGCTCCTGAGGGTGACTCTCATGCGTGCACTGAAATGAGCAGTTTGGTTAACGGAGGTTTTTGTTAATCAGACCACAGCAGACACTTAAGCCAAGAAAAGGGGACTAATTGGTGCTATTTTTCTAGAAAAAGAGGTACCGGAACTCATGGCAATGGCACCCACATGAGAGGTGCCGGAATAGAGTTTCAGCGCGTTCTGTCTGCAAAAAAAAGTCCTGGGAATTATGCTGTTCACCTTTTATTCAGTATTTGGTTTTGTTCTTCTACCAGACGAACTAAAACATTCTCTTTAACACGTGTCTTTCAATCAAATCTTTCTGCATAGATTTATTGAAGGAAACAGGGTAGAAACCATTTCAAGAAATGCATTTCGTGGCCTTCGAGATTTGACACACCTGTAAGTCTTTTAATGCTACTTTGAATTATTTTTATCTTGCCCCAAACTAAGTTTTCCAGTACCTGCACTGTAGGTACGACTATGGTATATTTCTCACTTCACTGCATAAGCTGCAGTGGGCTATGCAAAAATGTGAAACAAGAAATGTTCTAGCCCTCATTGTTGGATAAAGTCCTTTTTTGTTAAGACTGAAGAATCAAATGAACTTAGAATAGGGGGTGGGAGGCAATGTATTCTGTGTTCTTCATGTGCTCTGCAAGACACTTAGATTTGCACTCTCCTCTTTCACCCTCATTAAAAGGTTCTTTAATTCCTCCTCACTTTCTGCCATCAAGGTTGTGCCATCTGCATATCTGAGGTTGTTGCTATTTCTTCCGGCAATCTTAATTCTGGCTTGGGATTCATCTAGTCCAGCCTTTCGCATGATGAATTCTGCATATAAGTTAAATAAGCAGGGAGACAATATACAACCTTGTCGTACTCCTTTCCCAATTTTGAATCAGTTAGTTGTTCCATATCCAGTTCTAACTGTAGCTTCTTGTCCCACATAGAGATTTCTCAGGAGACAGATGAGGTGATCAGGCACTCCCATTTCTTTAAGAACTTGCCATAGTTTGCTGTAGTCGACACAGTCAAAGGCTTTTGCATAGTCGATGAAGCAGAAGGAGACATTTTTCTGGAACTCTCTAGCTTTCTCCATAATCCAGCGCATGTTTGCTATTTGGTCTCTGCTTCCTCTGCCTCTTCGAAATCCAGCTTGCACTTCTGGGAGTTCTTGGTCCACATACTGCTGAAGCCTGCCTTGTAGAATTTTGAGCATAACCTTGCTAGCGTGTGAAATGAGTGCAATTGTGCGGTACAAGCAAGTTAGCAGCTTGTTAGCAAGGAATTAGCAAGAAGCACTGCAATAGCACTCATATGGCCCTGTTGCTGGTACTAGTGAGATTGGCTTTAGAGAGGCAAGTTGTTATACATACATACATACATATGTCATCTTTCCACAATTCAGACCATGCTCAAAAGGCAGCTTACAACATGAAATATATATATATAACTACAACATAACAAAAGTAGTCATAAACAATAAATAAAGGATCAAAAATACACAACCAAACTGAACAATTGCCACATAAATCACAACAAGATCTAAAGTAAAGATACAAAAAAACCCAACATCAACACCTTCCCAACAAACCCCCAGACAATACCCCAGCCCAAGAGTCTGTCCAGCAGCTTCAGCTTTTGTAGCTGGAGTCAGTAAGGGCCCCATCCTCCCAGGCCAGGTGAAAAAGGCCTGCAAAACAGGACTCACAGCCAAGATGGTTTCAGGATCAACTAATTCCCATTCACAACCATCACTCTCTGCAATAGCCAGGAAGGAACCCAGTTCATATCTGTCCTCCCTCCCTCACAGCTCCATGTTCCAAAAGCTGCTTTTATATCTCTTATTGCCTTCTGTCTTCCCTGAGATGTCACCAGCAGATGATCATTGGCTATTTTTTTCATTCAACAGAATTCCTGCAGCCTCTCCTATAGTGGGGTAGGACAGCTGGAAAAATAAATAAATCACATCTGACAACCAATGTGCTCCTTTGGTTTCAGACAGTAAATGGGTAGACGAGTCTGAAACTAGTTTG
Source organism: Zootoca vivipara (assembly GCF_965207765.1). Taxonomy (NCBI): domain Eukaryota; kingdom Metazoa; phylum Chordata; class Lepidosauria; order Squamata; family Lacertidae; genus Zootoca; species Zootoca vivipara. The sequence goes on along the minus strand of NC_142583.1, from coordinate 10,185,524 downwards.
GCCAGAATCGAGTTTACACTTCCAGAGTTAACGCTAAATACATCACTTCTGGGAAATGAGCCACCATAGCTGCTTGAGGGCCGAGGAAAATTTGGGTCCAGCATTGATGCCAATGTACTGTAGTAGATGTCCTTCTCTGGATTCTGCAAGTGCCACCGCACCACAAAATTATCAAGGTTTGAATTGTTTCCTGGTTTCGGAATACCTTCCTACTAGTGTAGAATTTCACTCTCCCCACCTTACTTCAGACAGGTGTTCATATAGGCTACATTTTCCCAGTGTTTGCCTGTTAGTTTCTGCATTATATTTGAGCTTTCACCCGACTTAAAAGCCACTTCCAGAAACATAGTGGAATATAACACAAGTTTAGCTCAATTTCTGTGTCGTTTGTGAAAAGATTTTTTTCCCCCTGTAAGCAAACGGCACAGAAACAAGTTCTAAACCTGCACTACATTCTGCTATGTTTCCAGAAGTTGCTTTTTCATTGCGTGAAATCTCAGATACAATTTGGAAATTAGCAGTTAAGGAAACATCGAGAAAACTGAATAAACTTCCATGTGAATGCAGACAGAGACACTTGGAACCCGGCATCATTATCCAGTTAAATGGCTATTCATTGCCATTTTTTTTAAAAAAAGAAGCCAATCCTCTTTTTAATTTGAAGCACTGTTGTGGGTGAGGGTGTGGCTTAATGAGGCAGCCAATGAGCATTTTCTGTTGAAAGCAGGAATAACTTGCTCCTAAAGTTGATTGTGTGAGAGAGGCTGGGCATGTGGCCTAGAAGGAGTGAATGCAAATTCACAGTGGGCTCATTACTGTACTTAAAATATGTAATTCTATATGCAACCTTTGTCGGTGTACTTTCTTCATCCTAAGCCACAAAAACAGAACGAAATCTGTTTGATGGCACCTTGAGACGAGTTTTTGCAAAGCTTGTTATTACAAACTTATAAACAAAAGCAGCGACTTTCTATTCTCATGAATTAAGTGAAGAGTGTTTAGGATTTCCATTAACTTTCAAGGGTTTTACGTAATTCATTCATAATCCTATTAGTCATTGTCAACATTGGGAATTGGGCAACATCCAACGGTTAACATTAGCTAAGTGCTGCTCTATTTAGTGATTATCATCTCTTCAACTATTTTAACACCTAACTTTACTTTTTCCAGTTCTTTGGCCAATAACCAGATTAAAGCTTTGCCAAGGGATGTCTTCGGTGATTTAGATTCTCTGATTGAACTGTAAGTAAAGCCAAACAAACCATTTGTGTTGTTGTTGTTATTGCAAGCCTGTCTTTGTGTGGGTTTCTAAACTCCGTGTTTGGAATTCGGAATACTGTTTGAGATTCTGATTCTGAAAACAAATACATCAACTGGCACTTGCTTTCTGGCAGCCTGATTCCAGATTGCCAAGTGAAATATTTTTCATTACCTTTTTGCTATTGATCTCATGATAGCAATAGTCATGGTAATTAATTCTTCTGCATGGGTGTTTTATGTAACATTTGGGGGCGTGTGACCACCCACTTTTAAATTATATATCGCTAAGTAAATATATATATATATATATATATATATTCTCAAGTAACATGTACGTCACTTGAGTTGCCATCTCTTAATTATTCAGCACTTGATGACTGAAAGCTGAATATATGAAATGATCCCACGAAAAGAATGTGCCCTTATCTGACACAAAGAAACATGTGCAAACTAGGGGCATATGCACATTTTACTGACTCAAAAGCCCACCAAACTTTTTTCAGATCTCACTAGACACCTTAGAATTCCAGCCCATTGACAGCATTTCCAGTGTACTTCTGAACAAATTTGATGTTAAATTGAATTACTTTTTTTTTACTTTCCCCCATATTTCTTTTAAACCAAAAGCAGTATTGACAAGCTGCCACTCAGGACTGAAGAAGGGCATGTAGAGATAGGCTGCTTAACTCTTTCCTTCATGATATCCTTCAACTCAAAATTGCCCACCTTGCAAGGGGGAAGATATGGGGGAATCCTTCATCTTTTCACCCAAGCATGGGGAAGTAGCTGGGCGTGTATGTGGAATTTTAAGTGGACAAAATGCAGGAATGGAAAGGGGTTTAGCAGCCCCCTTCCCCTTCCTCCTCCAGCTGATCTTCAGTTCTCCATTCCAGTCTCTGGGGAAAACAAATAAGGGTGGGAAAAGAGACCAGCAGAAGTCTAGTATAGTTGACTGACTTGGTTTCGAAAAAGTATAAGTGAATCAGGGATGCAGTCCTCACAGCCATACTCTGTTTCCAGTGTCACACCAGTCACAATGCCCTAGTTTAAGCGCTTATTCAACAGTGCATTTTTGTAAAAGGGCAGATATACCAAAAGCCGCATTCAGCAGTAACCTTTTAGAGATCGACTTGGAAAGAGGCTCTGTTCCAAAATTTTAAATGTACTCAAATGTTTCGGTGCATGGTCTGGTTTTTTTTTTAATGTCGCTAGAAATGCTCGTGATATTTCGTGGTTTATGCAAGAACAGCTGGCATGATGGGGCAGGGAAGTGCAATGGTGGAGGCTGGGGCTATGTGGTGCTGGTGTCAGGAAAGCAATACTGTCCCGCTACGCCAGCCGCTCCTGGGTTTCTGCCACCTAATATCACCAAAAATCACAACGGAGGAGAAAATAAATGACTCTCCCATACAGGAAATCTATATTGCATTTACTGTTAGATAGAAAGAAAGATGGGACTCGGGTGGCGCTGTGGGTTAAACCACAGAGCCTAGGGCTTGTCGATCAGAAGGTCGGCGGTTCGAATCCCCGCCACGGGGTGAGCTCCCATTGCTCGGTCCCTGCTCCTGCCAGCGTCAAAGTGCAAGTAGATAAATAGGTACCACTCCAAGCTCTAGTTCGCCAGAAGCGGCTTTGTCATGCTGGCCACATGACCTGGAAGCTGTACGCCGGCTCCCTCGGCCAATAAAGCGAGATGAGCGCCGCACCCCCAGAGTTGGTCACGACTGGACCTAATGGTCAGGGGTCTCTTTACCTTTACAGTCGTACCTCGGGTTACGAACATCTCGGGTTATGAATAACCCGGGTTACGAACTTCGCAAACCCGGAAGTATCTTCGTCGCGTGCGTGCGCAGAAGCGCCGCGCGCCTTTGCGCATGCGCAAAGTGCGAAAATAGCGCTTTGCGCATGCGCAAAGCGGCGGTTCGGGCCCTTTTCGGGTTACGAACTTTTCGGGTTACAAACTGCGACCCGGAACGGATCGCGTTCGTAACCCGAGGTACCACTGTACCTAAATAGATAGATAGATAGAGTGCTTTTTCCGCAGGGCAACATGCATGCTGTCAATCATCCCACCCACATTTTACATTTACCACAACCCTGTGAGGTAGCTGACGCTAAGAGAGAAAGTGACTTGTTCAAGGTTACCCATAAAAGAGTTCATTGGAGGAAGTGGGTAATAAAAATATGGTAACCTTCAGCTACCAATATAATAATCCTTGGAAAGTATTATATTAGATCTCATAAATAATGGGAAACGATTGTTCCAACAAATTAATAAGTGTGCTCTTTAGGTTATGCACAATATACTTTGTATTCACAGATGTATTTACAGCATAGAGTTATCTCAACAAATTTGCAGCATGTTACAATCTAATACGTATTTCACCTGTACAACCTCCACTCATTTCAACATCACCACCTCCCCACCCCACCCCATGTAGAAAAGCAGGGTCTGTGGGCTGTAAACTTTTTGACCAGGATCAGTTTTGAACTGTTCTAATGTTCTTTGAATTAAGTATTACAAGTAACTTGAAGAAATATTTGACTGTTGGCTCAATAACAACCTTTTCACATCTGTTTATTTTTTTTATGTGTCCTTTTAGAGATTTAAGGGGAAATAAGTTTGAATGTGACTGCAAAGCCAAGTGGTTGTTTTTGTGGTTAAAGATGACAAATTCCACCGTTTCTGATGTCCTGTGTGTTGGTCCAGCAGAATTTCAGGACAAGAAGTTAAACGATGTCTCAAGTTTTGATGATGAGTGCACCACTACAGGTATATTTTATAGCAAATGAATAATGAGAGGTCTGAGCTATGCAAGTCCACGAACCAAGAACGCTGATAAGGTGTTTTCCCAGACCGTTGTTCTGTTAGCATTGACACAAATGTCCCATTTTTAATTGTCCCATTTTATTATTTACATGGAAAGTGATGACAGATCAGTTAAAAAGCTAATCCTTGTTTCTCAAAAATCCACTCCTTTGTGTATAAAATGTTCTCCTTCTTCCTAATTCTTAATCTTCTTCTACATCCCTGCTTCCTGATACCTTCTGTTCTGTTGTTTTTCTGAAACACTTACTAGTAAGCCTTACTTCTAACTAAACATATGTAGTATTGCATTGTTAGAATGGATTTGTCTTCCTGGATCTGCTCAAAGGAAGGTAAGACAAGACTAATGATAGAATTAAAGGTTATGGACAACATGGCTCTGTTGGCAAAAACCATGCTCTAGTGACTCATTCCCAGTAGCATGTAGTGACACTATTACCCGGTGTCATCACTTTACCACAACTGTATATTTTCCCTCTCTTGCTACTGGCAGCTAATGTAGAGAAGTGGAGTGGGGAAACAGTTTAGGGACCGCATGCTGTGCAATGCGTCTCGCTCAGTGTTGCAGCGCACAGGGGAGAACTAAATATAGACAGTGATGTTTTCAACACCAACCCCGTGTCCTTCTGTCACATCTAGTTCAACTTTAAGTTCCCCGTTTTGCTAGTATGAACCTGGATTCAAAGAGTGGACGGCTTTTTCTCCCAGCATGTGAAGTCAAAGCTTCAAGTGCCATTTAATACTGAATAATAATAATAATAATAATAATAATAATAATAATAATAATAATGTATTTGTACCCCTCCCATCTGGCTAGGTTTCCCCAGCCACTCTGGGCAGCTTCCAACAAAAGATTAAAAAATCAGTCATTAAAAACTTTCCTAAATGCAGCAGGCACACAAACCCACAAAAAATTCTCCTCTCTTTCACATGCATGCATTCCTCTTTTAATACTCTGATATCAGCAATAGTAGAATAGCAGCATTTGTTCCCATAGAATAGTAGGAGAAGGAAATTCTTGGCAAGTCATTCACGTACCTTGGACATCAAAAAACTCTCCCTGCCCCCCCCCATTTGTTCAGGTTTCATAATGGCAAAGGGCTTTGTGCTCTCCAGCATTACAAGAGGAAACTGTCAGAGCTGAGAAATCTTCTTTAGGGGGCAAGATAAAGGTAGATTAGTCTTACTATAAACTCCCAAGACAAAATGCGAAATGCAAGTAAGGAGGCAGGGAGATTTAAGTGTTCAGTGGGAAATCTTACGAGTCCCAGAAAATGTACCAAAAGTAAAGACCGAAATAAACTGACATCAGAATGAGAAAGTATTGAAATTTCCCTGGAGTGTATGAAGAAAAAGTGTATATGCATAGGCAAAGCCTGTTGCTATTGGTATGTCTTTACTTTTTGTAGAGAGCCATGCTTAGGCCATGCAATTATTATCAGTGGTGTATCAACAATGGTAAACTAACTGTTGCGTGTTTAGTAGAGTTACGGCTTTTGTCATTTACTTCTCCAGAAGTGTGTAGTGATTATTTTGAGTTCAGTAGGGGATGTGCATAAATACTGGTGACTGTTAGATTTCACATGACGGCGTGAAGACTCTTTACTAACAGAGGTCTTCTGCATTGACCGGTCAACATGCCTAGTCTTCCAAGTGCTGTTGAGGTGTATGTACAGGTGGACAATGTCAACCAGAAAGTATGTATATTGGTATGTCAATGTAAATAGGGGATTGGGCGCATTGCCTGGCTGTTGCGCAAAACTGACACAAATGCTGTGCTTATTCGCTGAACCACGTTTGAAACATTTCTGATACTTTCACGTTCTCTAGCATTTGCTGACCGTTGTCTTCACTCACCAGACAATGTGTAAAATTCCCTGTTGATGCTGTCAGTTGGTGCACATTCTCCTAGTGCCTTCATGTGAATGTGCACAATCACCTGTGTTTATATGCATTCACCAGTCAATTAATTGATGCTGCATACAGTGGTACCTCTTGTTGCGAACGGGTTCCGTTCCGGAGGCCCGTTCGCAACATGAAAAGGAGCATCCTGAAGCACTGCATCTGCGCACGTGCGTGATGCAATGCGGCGCTTCTGTGCATGCGCAAAGCACGATTTAGCGCTTCTGCGCATGTGCTCCGGTTACGGACACGCCAAACCCGGAAGTAACCCGTTCTGGGACTTCCAGGTTCGGCACGTTCGTAACCTAAAAAGATGCAACCCGCGGTGGACGTATCATGAGGTATGACCTCACCTATTTCGAGGCCATAGTTAAGATCATATTCTGTGAGTTGCAATTCTTTGGTTCAAGACCAGGCTCAACCATGTGGGACAGGCATCCCCAAACTTCGGCCCTTCAGATGTTTTGGACTACAATTCCCATCTTCCCCGACCACTGGTCCTGTTTGCTAGGGATCATGGGAGTTGTAGGCCAAAACATCTGGAGGGCCGCAGTTTGGGGATGCCTGATGTGGGATGTCTTTAAGCAAGTAACTACCTCTCACCACCACTACTGTTCATGGGCATAATATATTGGCCTATTATGCTGCAAGGATTATGGAAAATGTGGGGAAAGTAGTATATAAATACTAAAAATTATTACCGTTTATATTTACTCCATGTATTGTAACCTGCAAATATTAGACAGCCAACTTCAGGCTGGTGGCCTGTAGTCTTTGGTGGGTTGAAACTTGCATAGTATCTGATTAAAGGCTTCTTGAACATGGCAGTCAGAGGGGCATCATCCAGCCACACAGTTGTTACTTCACATGAGAGTGTTGGATAAAATCAGCAAAGTATGTTACAGTTTTCGAAACAACTGCAGGAGAAGGAAAATGCTGAGGAAGCAAAGCAATTCTATTAGTGAAGGAACAATCTGACGGTTCGCCTCTAGAAAGGAAATGCATTTTCAATAGAGTTTTCCAGCAGTGTGAAGTAAAATTCTTTAGAATCCATACTGTGAAACAAATTGCTGGGATGCCCTCCTTTGCTACTTCAGAGCAAACTGAATACATCATTTTAGCCTTTCCTTTTTAGTGTGTTCCTCCCCCAAAGGGTAGAATCATCTGTATATAGTAGTTAATTCAAAAATTCATAGCTTTAAGACTTACAAGATACTGTAGGTATCAGAAACCAGAAGAGGCACAGAGGATGTAGTCACAGAAAGGTGTGGGAAAATGTGTCTTTTAACACACAATATATTATTGGAGTTAAGACCCAAATTATGTAGGACAATGTCAGGCTCATGTCTTTAACTGTGCAGGTCTGCTTCTGGTCAGGTGAAGGTGATTTCAGGTGCAAAAAGGAGCACATGGGGGTTTAAATTCATACTTCATTCTGCTGTTTTCCCCCTTGAAGACTGTTCCCCAAAATAATTTTTCCAAGCCAGGGTTTTCCAGAGAGAAATCAGCGTAACGTGTCTGTTTTCTTGTATGTTTTCTTCCAAGTTCAATTGTAACATTTTTGTTGTTTTTAATTACAAACATTTATTTTCAGATTTTGTGGTTCATCAGATTTTACCCTACCAGTCGGTTTCAGTGGACACATACCACTCAAACAATGACGTGTATGTCGCCATTGCCCAGCCCAGCATGGAAAATTGCATGGTGCTAGAATGGGATCACATTGAGAAGAACTTCAGGAGTTATGACAACATTACTGGTAAAAATGAACACATAATTCTTATATTACTTAATTGATTATTAGTGTGTTTTGAATAGGTCTTGTTTTCTTTAAGTATCCAAGTATCAGGGGGGGAAATGCATGTTGAAAAGAATATCTCTTGCTGATCTCTGCTAAATTTAGGTTGGATCTATTGAAAAATAAAAAAAAATTGTTTAGTCTAGTTCACTAACAAAATGGTTGTCATTATGATGGATAAAATATGAGTTCATATATTGCAGAATCCTCAGAGGGTCACAAGATGCCACACTCTAGTTGCCCAAGAAATGGAATGGAATTCAAAGCAGAGCTATGCAGCAATAGGCAGACTTGATTCTTCAGTATGGAGTAGAGCAGGCATCCCCAAACTTCGGCCCTCCAGATGTTTTGGACTACAATTCCCATCTTCCCCGACCACTGATCATGTTAGCTAGGGATCATGGGAGTTGTAGGCCAAAACATCTGGAGGGCCGCAGTTTGGGGATGCCTGGAGTAAAGTAACACTATGGGCCAAAGTAGATGACATGTTAGAGATCAAATCTCTTTTAAATCTTAAAAAAAGCAACCCTCAACCTCAGAGGTGGGGGGATTAAATTCAAACCATGGAACTTAGAAAGGGGGTATTAACCTTCTTGTCGTACTTTTTCCTCAATATAGTTGATCGGCATTTTTATGCAACAACCCAGCTTGACCAAAATACTGGATTTTGATATATATTTTTACTATAAAGGAAGTGAGACAAATATACACTGGACAGTGTGGAATAATGCTTGCTTTGACACAATGTCATCTGACCTCCCCATAAGCAAATTAGAATGAATGTTAATCAGATAGCCGATGTCATCTAATCTCCCTGCAATTGGAGGTGGTGCCATCGCAGTCTTAGAGAGACAGTCACAAATTGTTGTTTGGCCCTGCCCAGATCAACCGAGCATTCTTTGCCTCCTCTTATCTTGAGTCCTCCTCCCAAAGGTTTGAGCTGGGTGATTTTTGATCTCCAACCAAATCTTTATGTTCCCTCATACAGACACTTTGCTCGCACCTGTGAGGAGATGAGGCAAGAGCAGCAACAAAATTGTTGCTTAGAATTGTAGAGTTGGAAGGGACCTTGAGGATCATCTAGTCCTTCCACCTGCAGTGCAGGAATACTGTATGCAGCTGTCCTATACGGGGACTGAACTTGCAACCTTGGCATTATCAGCACCATGCTCTAACCAACTAAGCTATCCAGGCTGATGCACTTGAGGAAAAATGAATCACAAACCTTTGTAATGAAAGATACTCCGTTGCATTTATTCGTTTACTTATCTCACTTCATAAGATTCTTTATTCGTTTACTTATCTCACTTCATAAGATTCTATCAGTTTGGCAAGTAGGAATCCACAGTGGCCAACTCAATATGTTAGTCAATAACTTCCTGCCCCTTTCTTCCTCCCATTTCAACAACAACAACAACAACAACAACAACAACAACAACAACCCCGTCATCTGGCTGGCTGGGTTTCCCAGCCACTCTGGGCAGCTTCCAACAGAACACCAAAATACAATTATCTATTAAACATGAAAAGCTTCCCTAAACAGGGCTGCCTTCACATGTCTTCTAAAAGTCTTAAGACATGATGATGATGTTTCCTTCAAATCTTCTCCTTCCTTTCCCATTCTATTCTTCCTCTTCGCACATGACAGGTCAAAACAAGCACTGCTCCATGTTACTAGTTGCTAGATAATAAATGACAGGATGATGCTTATTGAACTGCATTAGGTCTGATTATGATAAACAGGCCCATTAGCATGCAAGAAACTGTTCCAATTCACTGTCATTCCCCATGCTCCTGGGGAAACCTCTGCCAAAAAATCTAGACTTTGAACTAAAGTAGAGAGGTCTGAAGTGATCTATCCTTTTATGTCTTAACTAGACTTTAGGGCAGAGATGGGGGGAAATTTAACTCATGAGCAACCTTCTGGGAGCCTTATGCTAGTAAAGAGTAGGACCAGAGAAGAGACAAAAGTAGATGGAGCAGTGGGTGTGTACAGTACAGTAGGCAACACAAATGTCATGGGTTTACTTACACACACACAAACACACACACCCCTCTTCATCTATCCAAGGAAGCAACAAGTATTATTGCTGTTTAAGGACAGATTTCAGCCAAGCCAAATACTCAGGGATGGCTATAGTAAGGGGTGTAACTCAGGGCTATATAGAGAGATTTGAGGGCTGCATTCAGTTCTACGGGACTGTTGGGACACATCTCTTAGATGGTTCTTCACTTAGGTTCTTCACAGGATGGGTCCTGGATCTCTTCAGGATCATTTTAAGTGAGCTGGTCAAGCCAAGGCATCTGACCAAAGGAGTGAGACAACGACTGCAAGCCAGAGAGACAGGCTGATTTTTGTTCCTCTAGGCAGGCCAGGGAAATGTAGCATGAGAAGCAGGTAGTGGGAACAAGAATCTTATAATAGCTACGCAGTTAGGAACACACTGAGGCGAAGCAGATGCTGTGAGCTGCGCTCCGTATTTGCAGACCAAGTCAGCTAACAGAAAACGGAGGTTTGACTGGGATGCCGCAAGGCCAGTAAAGCTGATTTGGCACAAGAAGGAGGCCTGGAGACACAGTCCATTTATTTACATGCTGCATATGACAAACTCAGAATACATTATGCTCAAAGCAATTTACAAAGTAGACAGTTTAAGATAAGTGTTTAATAAGTAAACAGAATACACTGCAATGTACCATATACATTTTTCACAATTACAATTTATTTATAACATATCAAAACATACCAACATGTCAGTTAACAGTATCCGGTACCACTAATACTAGCATTATACCCAAATTAAGGCACCTAGCATTAAAGCTTACCCACACCAAACTAACAGCTTAAAAGGAGGAAAATGATACAAACAAAGTCAAACTACTCTTGGCCTCTAACCAAGCATGTTACGTCACTGTGCACAAATGTAACCAAGATGTCCCAATTAAAAGGGACACTTTTTTCCCCAAATGAGACTTTCCCCCTCACTTGACCCCACCTCTAGCTTTGAAAGAAAAGGCACAATAACCACAAGGCACTTCAGACAACCCATCCTGTAATAGGAGACCCTTTTCTCACCAGGTTGCTGTATCCTGAACCAAAAGGGGCACACTCACCCTCATGGAAGAACTCTGGTTCTAGACAGCACAGCACCAGAAGAGGCAAGGTGGAGAAAACTTCTCCCCTGCCAAAGGTTCTCACTGAGCTGTATTAAGTGCCAAAGCCAGCACACTGAGGTGCTCTAGCTCACCCTCAGTGGTTTTGCTCCCCGAAGATCTGTGGTCTGAGCCTGACAAAGAGTTTTTAAGAGGTTGACACTGCAATCCTATGAATGTCTACTCAGAAGTAAAACCTGTTGAGTTCATGGGACTTATTCACAGGTAAGTGTACAGGATTGCAGCCAAGGAATTGTTCAGCACTGCCTGTTTGGTGATTCTCAGCTCATATTTTCGCTGACCAACTACTGCACTTGAAAAACAAATACAAAACATCATGTTCATTGCTTGTTCAAGTTAGTCAATTTATGGTGTTTAGGTGAAACTTTTTTTTAAAAAAGTTGGTGGTGTAGAAAGACGATGTTCCCTTTAGCAAGGAACAGGAAGTAGGTTGCTGTATGGATAGGACATTTTTAGGGTCAAATCAAGTCTATTTCAGAATGGCTGATTCTTTCAAAGAGTAGAAAGGTCTGTCTTGTTTATCAGCAGCAGACACCCAAGGTTGTTAAGGCTGAAAGGCTACTATGCTGATTTTTAAATCTGTAAATGTAGCAGTCTTTTTGCTCAGGAGCTCTGCCCCAGTCATGCATGTTCTTATGCTCTCCAAGAGGTGTTTCCAAGACTGCTTTGGTAGATGCCTCCAGTCACAACATTTACTGGAAGGACCGGCAACAGTTATTTAAATGAGCTAACAACAGGGGGGGGGGTCCATAAATATGACTGGCAGAGTTGACTCCAGTATTCCTTGTTTGGGACTTCAATAATCACATGGGTTTGGATATAGCCTGGTAAACTATCATCGACTGGTTTTGCTCAGGCTACGGCTCCCTGTACAGCAGATGGGAAACTTGTGGTCCTTCAGTTTTCAGGCTACAATTCCAAGATCCCTGAATGCTGGCCATGTTGGCTGGGAATGATGGAGGGACACAGATTCACCATCCTTCCTCTGCAGGCACAGAAGTTACCTTTTTTTTGCTATAAGTACTAGGAATCTGGCCTCTTGCCTTTACCTGGTCAACAGAAGAATTATTTGTCCTTCCTGTATTTCAGGCTCTGGCTACCCGCTCAAGCTAGAGTTTTCTAAGAACCTTAGCTTGATTGCCTAGATCAGACGTGGGGAGTCTGTAGCCCTCCAGATGATGACAGACTCCATTTCCCATCAGCATTATGACTGATGGTCAGAAATTATGGGAGTTGTACTCCAGCAACATTGTAAAGATCTATCTTTTTGCCCTGGCTTTCACTGACCCTTAAGATTGTTTTTTGTTATGCTACCGATTTTATGTTGTATTCTTGTTTTAATGAGGAACACCAAGTAGATATTAGTTTTAAAATATTAAGTGTTTATAAATGCTTTTAAATAAACGAATAAATAAAACAAATGGAGGGCCTGCTCTAGATTTCGATATAGCTGTCCAGAGCATCTGATTGACCCAAACATTTCTCCAGTATTGAAGTTTTTAGCGCTACCAACAACATACTCCATTGGGTCCTCTTTAATGTTGACAGTGGTGCATTTCAGATCTTCAGAGGCAAGGTTAATATGGTATTCTCAGTGGAAAGAAACATGGTCTCTTCATAACTATCTTGATTGCCTGGGTTATCTTGGTTTCATTCAAAAACAATGATGAATTGGTTGATATATTGTTTAAAAGATTTAATTGTACTCTGCTGACATTGCTACTTTGTTTGAGCCAACAGGTCAGTCCATAGTGGGATGCAAAGCTATCTTGATTGATGATCAGGTTTTTGTGGTGGTGGCTCAGCTTTTCGGTGGCTCACACATTTATAAGTATGAGGAAGGCTGGACAAAGTTTGTCAAATTCCAGGACATAGAAGTTTCCCGCATTTCAAAGCCGAATGACATAGAACTCTTTCAGATAGAGAGCGAGACCTTCTTTGTCATCGCAGATAGCTCAAAAGCTGGCCTGACGACAATTTATAAATGGAACAACAAGGGATTTTACTCTTACCAATCCTTGCATGAATGGTTCCGGGACACAGATGCTGAGTTCGTTGATATAGATGGAAAATCTCATCTAATCCTGTCAAGCCGCTCACAGATTCCCATTATCCTTCAATGGAACAAAAATTCCAGAAAGTTTCTCCCACACAGTGAGATACCCAACATGGAAGATGTGTTGGCTGTGAAAAGCTTTCGGATACAGGACAACCTCTACCTCTCACTTACAAGATTTATAGGCGACTCCAGAGTAATGAAGTGGAATAGCAAACAGTTTGTGGAAATCCAAGCTCTGCCATCACGGGGAGCTATGACCCTTCAACCGTTCTCCTTTAAGAATAATCACTATCTAGCCCTGGGAAGTGACTACACCTTCTCCCAAATATTCCAGTGGGATAATGAGAAGCAGCTCTTTAAAATATTCAAGGAAATCTATGTGCAGGCACCTCGTTCATTCACAGCTGTGTCAACCGATAGAAGAGATTTTTTCTTTGCTTCCAGTTTTAAAGGCCACACGCAAATATTTGAACACATCATTGTTGACTTGAGTTTATGAAGGAGCTGCGGGAGGGAGGTGGGAGGGGGGTAACTCATGTACAGTGACATTTTCACATAGAAACAAATCAAAAGGACATTGCTCATTTCCCGAAGGTAGGATGTGCCTGTGGCATTAGTCAGGAGTTTTCTGAACTTTATAGAAGTTTGCATATTTAATCAGGGATCGCATTAACTTGGTTAAGTGCATGCCATGCCCATTTTACCATTGGTAAAGACACTTTGAAGCCTATAATTACTCAGAAAAAGTGTGCAATGCATTAGAATTAATTCCAACACATCTAAAACATTGATGTAAAATCGAGGATGGAGGTGGGAAACCAAAAGAGGCAGGATGGCCGTGTCTCAAAAAGAAGAAGAAGAGGAGGAGGAAGAAATAACTCCAGTGTGCCAATCCTCCTTTGAGCTGATCTTGGCAGAACCCATATTTACGGACTAACTCCACATGCTTGTTTGGGATTTGTTAAAGTTAGCATCGAGATGAAAATGCTGTTACATCATCTTTGCTTCATGCTAGTCAAGGAAGGCAGCAAGAAAAGGACCTCTGCTGGTTGGCCTCTGGAGCAACTGTGATAGGAGGAGCCTCTAGAGAGCGCTGTCTTTTCAATGCTCAGTCTGATTTAGGGGAGGAGGAAGGAGTGGACATGTGATCTGTTCCCTAAATCTTTCCCAGGCGGCTAGTTCACAGCAGCTCCACATTCAGTACTTCATCTGAACTAATCCAACCCACCTCTGCTAATATTTATGGCCTGCCCACTTGTTTTGGAAGGCACGTAGTTGCTGCCAACCCATATCTCTCAGATAATGTTTAGTAAAAGAAGCAAGTGGTGTGATGCCACCACACCCAACATTTCCTACTCCCCATCTTTTTTTAATATATAACGTGGGTTGTTCCCTCACATGGACCGGGATCTAGCCAAAGTTAAACTTTTCAAAGTACAGTTGTGATTTCACTGGGACAGAACTACACGCGTGCTTCATTCTCCCATTGAAAGACTTGCTACTTATCTTTGGCAGGATCATGCCCCGTTAATTCTGCCTAATTCCTTTCATTTGCTTCCTGATTACTTTGGACAAGGCCCCCCAAGCTGTGACCACGAGAACTGGAGTTTTGGTAATTTTCATGCTATTGGCCAACTTGTGCTATCAGTTTCTTTACCCATGTTGTTTAATGCATGCTTAAAAGAATCTCCCGTGCAAAGTTCACACAATCTGAATGGCCTTTTCATTAAAATGTGGACCACCTGATCAGGTGACAGTGCCACAGAGGTGAAGACTGCGTGCAAGAATCAGCTCAGCTTTCAGCTGTTAAACATTCCGAGATTTATTGTAGAAAGGTTTTGTTTGCATTTAGTTCCCCATATTAAAACAGTGAAATGCAAAGCTGTACTGACATTCAGTGGTTTCAGGATGATGGGATGGCACTGGCAGAATCCTATCATTCTCTTTGCTTACAATTTTATTGATTTTTTTTCTCCCTGAGGAAAAAAAAAAGCTTATCAACAAGGACATTTATACTAATAATCGCAACGACAGCGACAACTTTAACCCAGTCCCACTGCTGAAAGACTTACAAATATAAGAAAGTTCATTATCATACACTACCAAGCTAAACGCCTTAATTCTATAACATAGAAGGGATCCCTATTTTCATAAAATTTGACTCCTTTCTGAAGATTGTGAACCGGATTTTGTTATGCTTGTCTGTGCAGAGTCCATTATGGTTAGGTTTGTATTGCAATCTTGCATGTTTTCTAAACCAGAGAGCACCAGTGATAATGTTGGCAGGTTGCAACGCAAGAGATCAGACCTTCACCTTTATAGACATTAACATGCAGTGAGACAAGTTGCTGTATTCCACTGCTCAGCACCACCTTCCATCTTCCTAAAGTAAATGGGTCTTCAGTTTACTTTACCCCCCGGTAGCTGGGGAGGTAGGGTGACAACGCAAGAAGAAATATAAATTGCACAGCCCTACTTTTGGGTAAAGGCTAATTTGTGATTGATGGTTTGAAACCTGGCAACCTTTACTAAGGAGCACAAATGATCAGGAATATGTGCACATCTTTATATCACCTTAATATGGACTTTTTTTAATGCAAAGAATCTTTATTGTTTCTTGTTGAAAACATAGTACAAATTTAAAAAACGAAACTAATTACAAAAATTATTTCCCTTTACATCCTTTTGTGACAAATTATCCAAACAAAAAATTCCAAGACTAAAATTTAACAGACCTTTAAATTAAACAAACTCAGATTAACAAAAGATATCTATTCAAATAATACTAACCAGTTACACACTTTGGTGTCCCTTATCTTTCCCGTTTTGACAATATGTATATCCCTCCTGTGACTTCCAACCAAGCCCGAAAAGTATATTCCAATCATTCCTATGAGCATATTACAATTCAGTCAACTGCATTTTTACATTATCCTCTATGCTCTTACTTAGTTTTATCTTCGTCGGGTTTTTAACATTTTTCAAAGACTGTATTGTGGTTCTATTTTCATTGCAAAGGTCTGCAACTGAATTGTTTAAAAACAGAGCTTTTCAGTTAATCAAACTCTTCAAATACCCACCACTCTTATTTTGAGTGCTGTGCTTTACATAACATTTCTGCACCCTGTGAGCCAAATCCTCTTTTCTCCCTACCCATTTTAGTCAAGCCAGTGAAGCGATGGCCGTTCACATCGGTGTTAAATGAAGCACTGAAAATGTTAGCAGTAGGTCACTCCGGGCAATCCAGCTGTTAAAAAGCTATGAAGATGCCAATATGAAGCCGCTCCAGTGCATGACTCAAGAATCAAACTTTGTTCAGCAGCGTTTAAAAACAAATGCTACAGATGAGAGAATGCAGGTTGTGGCCTTCATTAATCATAATTAGAATGGACCTGCAGTGCGTGGTGGCTTTGTCGTAACCGGCTATGAGACCCTAACAAAAGGTTTCTTTTTTCACTCAGGTTATAAATCAAAGCCATCCTACACAGCAACACCAGTTACTTTGGGCTTCTCCACACTTAACTTTCCCTCTGCTCTTTCCAGGCATAGTCCACAATTTAAAGTTCCATGCCTGAGCACCTTCTCCCCCCCCCACCTTTTTTTTTGTTTTTGCTTTGGAGCTTTCTTCATGAAAACCCGCTCTTTAAATCTCAATTGGAGCAAACGTCAGTCTGCAGAAAACCTAACTTGATGTTTGGTCTGATTCAGCTTTTAAAAGCGGATTCTTGCAGAGAAAGCACAGGTCAATAAAATAAAATAAAATGCTTGGACATGCAGTGTTAAAAGGTGGGCCTCTGTCTGGAAAGAGTGGGGCAAAATATAAGTGTGGATAAGCCCTTTATCTCAACAGCAAAAAAGATGGTGATCAAAAATAGGCTTGGCCCAGATGATTTGACTTTTTCCCACCATAGTCTATGGGTCAGAAACCACTCTCAGTGGTTAGGTACAGCAGTATTTGGCACGTTACAGCAATAAATGTTTTGATCAACATTCGGAGAAAACAGCAAAGAATCTTTCAACACCATGAAGTTGAGCAGATTTATTGGGAAATAAGGTTTGTAGACTAGAAAACACTTTTTTTGAAATGCAGTTATGAAAACTTATGTCAACAGTCCCAGTAGTATTCAAGGTGCCACAAAGCTGTTGTTTTTTCTGCAACAGACTTAAGACAGCTTCCCCCCTGGAATCCAGAGAATATTTAACAGGTTTATATCCCATTGGAATCAAAGAGAACCAAGCAATTAATTTTTCAATTCTGTTTATTTCAGTGGGCTATAGATGTACCCAATTATCTCTGGATTGTAGCTGAAACCTCTCCCTCACTCTGCGCCATTCCATTACAAATTAACTGTGAGACTTTCTGCAATACCTACAAATCATATTAGGAACCTCCCCCCCCCCAAATCAACCAGGGTATTTCACAGCAGCTCTGGTTGACCTCGGTTTTCCTGTTCATGGAAAGGGAGTACATATGGTCAGCTCTAAAAATGGTTCCTGACTTCTGTGTGATGATACATGGCATGTGAACAAATAGGTCATGAATTACAGAATAGGTAAAGGTAAAGGGACCCCTGACCATTAGGTCCAGTCGTGACCGACTCTGGGGTTGCGCGCTCATCTCGCATTATTGGCCGAGGGAGCCGGCGTATAGCTTCCAGGTCATGTGGCCAGCATGACAAAGCCACTTCTGGCAAACCAGAGCAGCACATGGAAACACCGTTTACCTTCCCGCTGTAGCGGTTCCTATTTATCTACTTGCATTTTGACGTGCTTTCGAACTGCTAGGTTGGCAGGAGCTGGGACCAAGCAACGGGAGCTCACCCCGTCACAGGGATTTGAACCGCCGACCTTCTGATCAGCAAGCCCTAGGCTCAGTGGTTTAACCACAGCGCCACCTGGTATCTAATACTTACAGAATAGTATTAGATAATAACATGAAATCATTTTATTAAAATGGAGCCTGAATTGTTTTGTGTTTGTATTTTCCAATGCACGTGGGGGGTGGGGGAATCTAACTTGTAGGAGCTGTGATTTAGGACACCACCCAGCTAAAGCTTTAGTTCAATTTCATAGTAAGCTCAAGACATAATATGCACATGGTCTGCCCGTTTTCTTCTCACAACGCTGTGAGGTTAGGGTGAGAGGCACTAAACTTCCAAGGCTGAGTGGAGTCCTAAACAACAACAACAACTACTACTACTACTAATAATAATAATAATAATAATTTATTATTTATACCCGGTCCATCTGGCTGGGTTTCCCCAGCCACTCTGGGCGGCTTCCAACAGAAATATTAAAATACACTAATTTCTTAAAGATTAAAAGCTTCCCTAAACAGGGCTGCCTTCAGATGTCCTCTAAAAGTCTGGTAGTTGTTTTTCTTTTTGACATCTGGTGGGAGGGCGTTCCACAGGGCGGGTGCCACTACCGAGAAGGCCCTCTGCCTGGTTCTCTGTAGCTTTGCTTTTCGCAGTGAGGGAACCGCCAGAAGGCCCTCGGCACTGGACCTCAGTGTCCGGGCAGAGCAATGGAGGTGGAGACGCTCCTTCAGGTATACTGGACCGGGGCCATAAACAACTAAACCACTGGCTTAGCTCTCACTGAAATCAATGGGAATTTAACTGCCTTTCTGTAACATAGTTTCTTATGTTGCTAACTATACTGGAAATAAGAAGTGTCATGTATGAGGTGTTCTCAATTCCAATAGATTTCTATATATCACTCACTTGCATAGCTGAGTCCTTCATTCAGAATAAATACCAAATCTCCTGTAGTTGGCTGTTTTTAATAGGTCTCTCCTGATTCCTTGAATGAGTCTCATGCAGCGAGATATAACAGGCACATGGGAGCCAGCCAGCTGCATCATTTCCATTAGTATACTCCTGTTAGAAAGCCAAAGGTATTGAACATGCATCATTATAAATATATGAATGGCTACATTTTAAAGATAGGAATTCTCAGTAAACATCTTTCATAAAGGTATATGGCACTGTAATCCTAATCACTCTCTTGGAAATAGGCTCCATAGATTTCGTCAAATTGATTTCCGTGTGTGCAAGCTGTCTAAGCAAGGTTTTACAGAGTGAAAATACATTGGCCCTGATCCAGTTCTAGTTATAGCAAACTAGATGTGTATGTTAACTGTGGCCCCAGATTAGTGATAGATCAACCAGTTCATTTCTAGTCTCTGTCAGTTTTGCACAGGCATCCCCAAACTGCGGCCCTCCAGATGTTTTGGCCTACAACTCCCATGATCCCTAGCAAACAGGACCAGTAGTCGGGGAAGATGGGAATTGTAGTCCAAAACATCTGGAGGGCCGAAGTTTGGGGATGCCTGGTTTTGCACATGTTAATCCAGAAATCCATTTCAGCCCATTTCTGTATTAATCCATTAATAGTTAAAAAAAGAAATTCACACTAAGATTCATATTTATATATTATCGCAATTTATTTCTATGTGTATTTTATCTCAAGTGCACATTTTTAATGCAATTTGGTGCATTTGCTGAGCTAAGAACACTATCATAAGGTTCATGGAAATGCAAAATCCAAAAGATAATTACATTCTGATCCTCATATTAGTCGGGGTGTGTGTGTGTTGTGTGATTGACCAAAATCCAGTTCTCTAAGCTTCCCTATCCCATTTGGGAATGTGCATTGGAAAATGCGTCAGGAGATTGTCCAGCTACAGGATGCCAATTCAAATCTTGCCTTTGTCATGAACTCACTAGATGGCCATAGGCCTCAGCACTTTCACAGCCAATGTGCGGTAATAGTCACCTGCCCTCCAGGATTGCTGCAACAATTCAATATAATATGTATGGCGCACTTTGTGCACTCAAAAGTGCTGTACAACTGATATTGTTAATTATCATAATCTATTGGGGATTGACTAATAAATTCTGACAGATCTGATTTTCTTCCTTGTTCAGCTGTGCATCTACATTGATTACATGCATGAAAAGCTGCTTCCATGCGCGTGATCTCTGTTGCTGGATTGGGCATAATCCAGAAAAAGTTAGTTGCCACAAAGGGCCACTGAAAAGAAGGTTGTGGTTAAGTGGAGTCTTTTTGATTCAGCACAATCCTATATGCCTGCTCAGAAGCAAGTTTCATCGATTGCAACAGGGCTTGCTCCCAAATAAGTGTGCATAGGATTGCAGCCTTTGTTCCTATTAAATTGTTGTCAAATTGTACCTACTGGGTCACTGCATGCCTTTCCAAAACATTTACATATGAGTAAGCATTACTAGAAGGGATGCGGGTGGCGCTGTGGATTAAACCACAGAGCCTATGGCTTGCCGATCAGAAGGTTGGCAGTTTGAGCTCCCATTGCTCTGTCCCAGTTCCTGCCCACCTAGCAGTTCAAAAGCACGTCAAAGTGCAAGTAGATAAATAGGTACCGCTACAGTGGGAAGGTAAATAGCATTTCCGTGTGCTCCTCTGGTTCGCTAGAAGCGGCTTTCTCATGCTGGCCACATGACCTGGAAGCTGTACGCCGGCTCCCTCGGCCAATAACGCGAGATGAGCGCCACAACCCCAGAGTCGGTCACGACTGGACCTAATGATCAGGGGTCCCTTTACCTTTAAGCATTACTAGAACATTCAAGTGGCTTTGTCTCCAGTAACTTCAGAAAAGTAGTGAGTTACAACATCAAAATGCAATTAAAATATGTATGATGAGGTCAATTAGATGAAGAAACAAAGAGGAACACACATACACAGCAAAACAAGCCAAATTCAGCTTCAGTAATAATAGTTTGAGTAAACTAACAAAAAGGAGATGCTTTAATCCCCTTTGAAATCAACACGTGGCATCCCATGAACCAAACACTGAAAATCCATCCATTCCAGTGGAATTTAGGAACAGCTAAATTATTATGTCTTGCACACAAAGAATCTGCATGGAACATCACATTTATAATAGTCATACCATCATTGGGGAAGACATACATACATATATATATAATCTCCCCATATCCAGGGGATACAATTGCCTAATCTCATGCAAAGATATGTGCTCCATAGTCAACTGAAATAAACAGCTCTGTGTAGGTCTGCCCTAGAAAACTTTAGTATTTGGAAGTGATTCCTAGTGAAAATAAATAGAAATTACTTCCAAGTAAGCATGAGCTAATAATCTAGCCAAAGCGAAATGCACATGTGCCCCGCTGACCTTCATGGGGGAGAGTTATGGAGAGAACTGCATGCTTATCTCTCTTGTGGAAAGCAGTGGGATTTAAAAGAACTTTGCTTTGGGTGATCATTCCCATGCTTAGGATATGCTGAGATACATTTATATCAAAGCAGGATTATTATTATTTTTTTGGGGGGGGCGGACAGGCTACCTTTTCTTTTGCAATTCCCACCATTGCTAAATCAACAGTGATTTCACTTGTGAAAGCTAAGCACACCATTAATTCTTTTATTTGGCTTGTACTTAATTCTTCCATTAGAATTAACAGGGTACAAAAATGTTTAACTTTGGCATTCCCATGCCCTTGGTGTTTGGAAGGTGACAGAATACCCTGTTTCTCATATTTTAAGGCATCCCCATAAAATAAGCCATAGCAGGATTTTTAAGCATTCAAGGAATATAAGCCATACCCCGAAAATAAGACATAGTGATAGGAGCAGCAGCAATGCCGGCCGCGGCAGGAGGAGGAGGAAAAAAATAAGACATCCCTTGAAAATAAGCCATAGTGTGTTTTTTTGAGGAAAAAATAAATATAAGACATGTCTTATAATATGAGAAACACGGTAGTACTGGCTGGTGCCTGGAAGGCATTGAAATCTCAGTGAACCAAAAGGAAAAGGAGCAAATAAGATGACTTCAGAGAAGAGACATTTTGATTTCTGTGACATCTTATTTCTTAAAACACACACACACACACACACACAGAGAGAGAGAGAGAGAGAGAGAGAGAGAGAGAGAGAGAGAGAGAGAGAGAGAGAGAGAGAGAGAACTTTTGAATGTAAAAGAATATCCTTGTTGAATCATACTTCCACTGTTTTTCAAATGTGAAAAGTGGAAACTACAGAAAAGACAAAAGCCCAGCCTACAAAATGTAATTTGGTGTTGTTTGTTTGTTTGTAGAGCTTGGCTATAGGTTAATCCAAACGCAACTATCGATGTAATCCTATTCTTGTCTACTCAGACGTCAGTCCCACTGAATTCAATGGGACTTACTCTCAGGTAACTGTGTACTGGATTTCAGCCGATGTTGTTACCATTGCCTGGGTCTGGTGAATGGACAATGGGCATGATCTATGTCTAGTTAAGCACATTTAAGTCCTATTAATTTCACTGGTAAGAGTTCAGCATAAACATTTCAATCACATCAAAATTGGCGGGTCAAAAGTGTCTCGCTTTGGCTGGATCACACCCTGTATTGTTTTAGTTTCATATCTATGCATATCTCGCACTCACATACATCTAAAACTTGTACAGCTGGTACAATGTGTAAAAGAAGGAGTGGCAAAAGAACAATATGCCATTTGGCACAGTTTTTAAGGTATTATTTGTAAATGAGGTAGTTTATAAAAGTACAACAGTCCTGTGGCGGCAATAAAAACATTTTAAGGCTGTACATACATATAGCTCTTTTATGGAAAGGAGATTATTAACCTTAAATGCTACTAATGCATATGTGTACTCTATCAGTATATGAATAAAGTTAGCGCAAAACAATGGTCATGATGTCTTGTGTCTGAAAATGGCTCAAATATGCAAGGAAAAGTGAATGGAAGTGGACCTCTATGGAGAATGATTTCCCTTGTGGTGTCAGATGTTCCTCACAATGAAGCTCTCCTGTCTGCCACATGAAATGGAGCTCTTCCTAGGGAAAGTGCAGGGCAAAAAGTATGTGTGGATGAGCTGCCAGCCACTCTCCTAGCCAGTTCACCCAGGCCTTTCTCTGAAGAGTGAGAAATAAGCCACTGGCCTTTTCTCAAAGTGAGACAAGGTAAAGCAGTGAAGAGATGGGGTGACTGCCAGAGAAACCACCAGGGCTGCCACTGTTATTAGAGAGGAGAAGAGGACTGGTGCCAAAAATAAAAGGATAGGATGGGAGTGGCGGGGAGAGGAGCAGGGAAGTGGAGGCATAACATTTTGTAGTGGGGCTGGCGGACCGTAAAGTTCCATCAACAAAGGTGTAATACGTGCATGACTAGCACTGGTTTTAGCGCAGTACAAGTGGTTTACCCCCACCCCAGAGCGCTGAGCCAAGGAGGTGCAAAATACTACTACTACTACCACTACTACATATTTATATACGTACCTACTGAGAAGATCCATAAAAAGCAACTGTACCAAAAGGATTTACAGTGGTACCTCTACTTACGAATTTAATGCGTCCCGAACGCACATTTGTAAGTCGAATCCCATAGGAATGCATTGGGAGAAAAAAAATCGTAAGTAGAAGCAACCCTATCTAAAAATTCGTAAGTAGAAAAAATCCTATCTAAACCACATCCAAGATGGCGGACGGAGCTCCATTCGTAAGTAGAGTTATTCGTAAGTAGAGGTACCACTGTATTGTGAAAATAAGAAATTCTGCCAAATTCTGTCCTCGCTCAGGGTGCCATATTACCAAAGCCTGTCCCTGGCATGGTCAAATGCTCCAATCAGTACTCCAGCTGCTGAATTCTGCACTAGCTACAACTTCCGAACCAATCACAAGGGTAGAGCATTACAGCCATCCAATCATGAGGTTATTAATGCATGAATCAGAGTGGCTGAGCAATCCCTATGTAGGAAAAGTGCATAGTTGTTGCAGCAGCTGTGGTTGGTGCTCCTCGCTATCAAGGTCATTTGAGCTTTAACTGACTGTGTTGCCTCCAGAGCACCCCCAAATGATGAGGCTGCTCTTTCAGGGGAAGTGGAAACCCGTTCATGAGAAACTTCCTAGTTCCTGGAGCTGGGAATCACTTACCCACAGAGTGAGTCTCCATCGTATAATGATTCATTTTCTGGTTTTGGCAATCGCTGAACCCAGGTGCTGGTGTTCAGGTCATGTACCGGCTATCTTGATTCAGATGTTACAGAGAAACAGAGCAGAATGTCATCAACAGACTGCTGACGCTTTGACTCAAAGCTCTTAATGACGTCTTCCAAGAGCTTCATATAGATCAGGCATCCCCAAACTGCAGCCCTCCAGATGTTTTGGCCTACAACTCCCATGATCCCTAGCTAACAGGACCAGTGGTCAGGGATGATGGGAACTGTAGTCCAAAACATCTGGAGGGCCGAAGTTTTGGGGTGCCTGATATAGATGCTGAATAGCATTGGGATCAAGATAGTACAAACATTTTCAACAGCCAGTTTCACCGTGTTCCTTGCCCCTTGCAAGGAGGCAGAATTTTTGACATCAAATGTTGGCAACCTTGCTTCACATAGCTACCAGTAATTGATTAAGATTATTTGACTTACAGACATGCTGTGACCACACAGTTTATGCATTAGATGTTGTAAATAGCTTTTTACCCAAACTTTGACCAAAAACAGGACCCATTAATTTACTAGGGAACATCTTAAAAGCTTCGTTCTGGCAACAGCCCACTCAAAATTCCGGACAGAAGCACTATACTGAAAAGCACATTAGTATCCCTTTCTGTTCAGTGAAAGGACAGAACTTCCAGGGTTTTCTGGCACCGATCTGTCCATCCATTGGCAGGTCTCCATGTACCTGCTTTCAATTATTTACAGTCTAGAAGAAAATAATAAAAAAATAACAAAGAGCTGAGAAGCATATCCAGGCTGGGAAAGGGGTCACTCACCAGAGATATATGGCTGTCAAACAATGAACATTGGATCTCAAATGGCCTTCAGACTATTAAATGGTCAATATGGTGTTGGCTTCTTCCCCTCGCTTCCTGGGCTTCAAAGTTTTATTAGTTGAAAATAAAAACTCTGTACTAACTCCAAGTCCTGTTGATTTCAATGGGAGTTTTAAGCATTGCATAAAGGTTGTGATGCTAAACAATCTTATTCAGAAGCAAACTCTGTTATAATCTAAATAAACACACTTAGGGTTGCATTGCAAATCTCTTCCATTGGAATCAATGGCTATGAAAGCCACAGTCCTATACACTTTTCTGGGAGTAAGTCCCATTCCCACTGAACTTGATGGGTCCTCGGCCCAAGTAAACAAAATTGGGCTCAAAAGTACTTTGCTTTGATTAGATTGTGCCTATAATTTTTCTCCCATGTAACTGCTTGCAGTAATGTGTTCCATACAGGAATGCCTGTATCTAATGACTGGTCTGTGCTAGCGAGAAATTTTAACAGGTGCATTTGGGAGGAAAAGCTACACAATGAACACCTGCCTGTTGTGTGATTGTTAAAGATGCAAGAACCTTTCTTGAAAAACAGTGGCAACTGTAGATTTTCGAGAACCATAGCAGGTGTATAGATTTCTTAATTAACCTCTCAAATATGGTAAATATATTATGAAGATCCTGAATCCCTTATTACTTTCACACCTATTAATTGGAGTCCATTTGGAGTTTCAAGATGATGCAGAAAATGCAACCTGAAATATTTGCCAGAATCGCTCTAGTTCAGGCATAGGCAACCTTGGCTCTCCAGATGTTTTGGAACTACAACTCCCATGATCCCTGACCACTGGCCCTGTTAGCTAGGGATCATGGGAGTTGTTGTTCCAAAACATCTGGAGAGCCAAGGTTGCCTATGCCTGCTCTAGTTGATGCTTGCGCAAGATCTGCTAGATTCAGCAAAACTCCTCTTTTTACTCTATTGTTCCCAACGTGCATCTTTGAAGGTCATTTTGTAAAGGCTTACGTTGCCACATTTAAATCTAGCTTGCATTATTTTCTCATTTGCATATGTGGGCTTATCTGTCAACACATTGATTTCTATTTACTGCTTGGACATTAGTACTGGATTGTGCGAAAAATGATCATTTTCTAACTACTGCGCCTGTTTCAGTTCTTGTAACTCAGCAGTCTGAATCATCACCCAGCTGCAGGTGCTCTCCTGCAATTTTCTGTTTCATTGTGGTGTGTATAAGGCCAGTGGTTAATAAAACACTTGCCATCTGCCATTATCAATAAGCTCCTGATTTTAAATGTCCATAGGATAACTGGTTAGCGGATGTGAGGAAGTTCAAAGTCCTCTGCATACTAATTGCGATAACAACCAGCTTTATAATAGCTGCTCTTCAAATTCAACCTTTGCAGAGCCATAGTTAGCAGCTCTGTGCTATGAAGATGTCAGGTGCATCGACTGTAGGGGCTGGAGGTGCCTTGTTGTTGTTGTTTAGTCGTTTAGTCGTGTCCGACTCTTCGTGACCCCATGGACCATAGCACGCCAGGCACTCCTGTCTTGCACTGCCTCCCGCAGTTTGGTCAAACTCATGTTCGTAGCTTCGAGAACACTGTCCAACCATCTTGTCCTCTGTCGTCCCCTTCTCCTAGTGCCCTCAATCTTTCCCAACATCAGGGTCTTTTCCAAGGATTCTTCTCTTCTCATGAGGTGGCCAAAGTATTGGAGCCTCAGCTTCACGATCTGTCCTTCCAGGGAGCACTCAGGGCTGATTTCCTTAAGAATGGATAGGTTTGATCTTCTTGCAGTCCATGGGACTCTCAAGAGTCTCCTCCAGCACCATAATTCAAAAGCATCAATTCTTCGGCGATCAGCCTTCTTTATGGTCCAGCTCTCACTTCCATGCATCACTACTGGGAAAACCATAGCTTTAACTATACGGACCTTTGTAGGCAAGGTGATGTCTCTGCTTTTTAAGATGCTGTCTAGGTTTGTCATTGCTTTTCTCCCAAGAAGCAGGCGTCTTTTAATTTCGTGACTGCTGTCACCATCTGCAGTGATCAAGGAGCCCAAGAAAGTAAAATCTCTCACTGCCTCCATTTCTTCCCCTTCTATTTGCCAGGAGGTGATGGGACCAGTGGCCATGATCTTGGTTTTTTTGATGTTGAGCTTCAGACCATATTTTGCGCTCTCCTCTTTCACCCTCATTAAAAGGTTCTTTAATTCCTCCTCGCTTTCTGCCATCAAGGTTGTGTCATCTGCATATCTGAGGTTGTTGATATTTCTTCCGGCAATCTTAATTCCGGCTTGGGATTCATCTAGTCCAGCCTTTCGCATGATGAATTCTGCATATAAGTTAAATAAGCAGGGAGACAATATACAACCTTGTCGTACTCCTTTCCCAATTTTGAACCAATCAGTTGTTCCATATCCAGTTCTAACTGTAGCTTCTTGTCCCACATAGAGATTTCTCAGGAGACAGATGAGGTGATCAGGCACTCCCATTTCTTTAAGAACTTGCCATAGTTTGCTGTGGTCGACACAGTCAAAGGCTTTTGCATAGTCAATGAAGCAGAAGTAGACGTTTTTCTGGAACTCTCTAGCTTTCTCCATAATCCAGCGCATGTTTGCTATTTGGTCTCTGGTTCCTCTGCCCTTTCGAAATCCAGCTTGCACTTCTGGGAGTTCTCGGTCCACATACTGCCTAAGCCTGCCTTGTAGAATTTTGAGCATAACCTTGCTAGCGTGTGAAATGAGCGCAATTGTGCGGTAGTTGGAGCATTCTTTGGCACTGCCCTTCTTTGGAATTGGGATGTAGACTGATCTTCTCCAATCCTCTGGCCATTGCTGAGTTTTCCAAACTTGCTGGCATATTGGGTGTAGCACCTTAACAGCATCATCTTTTAAAATTTTAAATAGTTCAGCTGGAATATCATCACTTCCACTGGCCTTGTTATTAGCAGTGCTTTCTAAGGCCCATTTGACTTCACTCTCCAAGATGTCTGGCTCAAGGTCAGCAACCACACTACCTGGGGTGTACGAGACCTCCATATCTTTCTGGTATAATTCCTCTGTGTATTCTTGCCACCTCTTCTTGATGTCTTCTGCTTCTGTTAGGTCCTTACCACTTTTGTCCTTGATTATGGTAATCTTTGTACGAAATGTTCCTTTCATATCTCCAATTTTCTTGAACAGATCTCTGGTTTTCCCCATTCTATTGTTTTCCTCTATTTCTTTGCATTGATCATTTAAGAAGACCCTCTTGTCTCTCCTTGCTGCTTTTTGGAAATCTGCATTCAGTTTCCTGTATCTTTCCCTATCTCCCTTGCATTTTGCTTGCCTCCTCTCCTCCGCTATTTGTAAGGCCTCGTTGGACAGCCATTTTGCTTTCTTGCATTTCCTTTTCCTTGGGATGGTTTTCGTTGCTGCCTCCTGTATAATGTTACGAGCCTCCATCCATAGTTCTTCAGGCACTCTGTCCACCAAATCTAAATCCTTAAACCTGTTCCTCACTTCTACTGTGTATTCATAAGGGATTTGATTCAGATTATATCTTACTGGCCCAGTGGTTTTTCCTACTTTCTTCAGTTTAAGCTGGAATTTTGCTATAAGAAGCTGATGATCTGAGTTACAGTCAGCTCCAGGTCTTGTTTTTGCTGACTGTATAGAGCTTCTCCATCTTTGGCTGCAGAGAATATAATCAATCTGATTTCGATGCTGCCCATTTGGTGATATCCATGTGTAGAGTCGTCTCTTGTGTTGTTGGAAGAGAGTGTTTGTGATGACCAGCTTGTTCTCTTGACAGAACTCTATTAGCCTTTGCCCTGCTTCATTTTGAACTCCAAGGCCAAACTTGCCAGTTATTCCTTTTATCTCTTGATTCCCTACTTTAGCATTCCAATCCCCTGTAATGAGAAGAACATCCTTCTTTGGTGTCATTTCTAGAAGGTGTTGTAGGTCTTCATAGAATTGGTCAATTTCACTTTCTTCAGCACCGGTAGTTGGTGCATAAACTTGGATTACTGTGATGTTAAAAGGTCTGCCTTGGATTCGTATCGAGATCATTCTGTCATTTTTGAGATTGCATCCCAATACAGTTTTTGCCACTCTTTTGTTGACTATGAGGGCCACTCCATTTCTTCTACAGGATTCTTGCCCACAGTAGTAGATATGATAGTCACCCGAACTGAATTCGCCCATTCCCTTCCATTTTAGTTCACTGATGCCCAGGATGTCGATATTTATTCTTGTCATCTCATTTTTGACCACATCCAGCTTACCTCCATCCATGGTTCTTACATTCCAGGTTCCTATGCAATATTTTTCTTTACAGCATCGGACTTTCCTTTCGCTTCCAGGCATATCCGCAACTGAGCGTCCTTTCGGCTTTGGCCCAGCCGCTTCATCAGCTCTGAATCTACTTGTACTTGTCCTCCGCTCTTCCTCAGTAGCATGTTGGACGCCTTCCGACCTGAGGGGCTCATCTTCCAGCGTCATAACTTTTATATGCCTGTTGTCTTTGTCCATGGAGTTTTCTTGGCAGGGATACTGGAGTGGCTTGCCAGTTCCTTCTCCAGGTGGATCACGTTTAGTCAAAACTCTCCACTATGACCTGTCCATCTTGGGTGGCCCTGCATGGCATAGCTCATAGCTTCTCCGAGTTATTCAAGCCCCTTCGCCACGACAAGGCATTGATCCATGAAGGGGGGAGGTGCCTTATGCCCCTACATATTTGTTTGAAGGGGTTTCAGCGCCATGTTGAGGGGGACTGTTGTGATGTTGCGGGAGGCTGAATCGACCTGCACAGTGCCAGGAGATGCCACAGGGACCAGGACAGCCTGGTGCAAGGTCGCACTGGCCTGCACGGTGTTGGGAGATGTGACATCACACGATGCATGTGTGATGCCACACACGAGCAATGTAAGCTGTAGACCAGGGGTAGGCAACCTAAGGCCGGGGGCCGGATGTGGCCCAATCGCCTTCTCATTCAGGCCCCAGATGGTCTGAGAATCAGCGTATTTTTACATGAATGTGCCCTTTTATTTAAAATGCATCTCTGGGTTATTTGTGGGGCCTGCCTGGTGTTTTCACATGAGTAGCATGTGTGCTTTTATTTAAAACGCATCTCTGGGTTATTTAGGGAATAATCTCTGCCCTGTTTAGGAAAGCTTTTAATGTTTGACAGACTATTGTATTTTAATATTTTGTTGGAAGCCGCCCAGAGTGGCTGGGGAAACCCAGCCAGATGGGCGAGGTATTAATAATAATAATAATTAGCGGGTATAGGAATTCGTTCATTTTTTTTCAAAATACTGTATAGTCCGGCCCACCACATGGTCTGAGAGACAGTGGACTGGCCCACGGCTGAAAAAGGTTGCTGACCCCTTGCTGCGGCCCTCCAGATACAACTCCCATGATCCCTAGCTAACAGGACTAGTGGTTGGGGAGGATGGGAATTGTAGTCCAAAACATCTGGAGGGCGGAAGTTTGGGGATGCCTGCTGTAGACTAACACCTAAAATGCTCCCTTCAAAATCTGACAGCCATCAGTTACTCCAAGCTGTAGCAGATGCCCCAGTATTTGCTGAAGTTGTGTAGAAATTGAAGTTGTGCGGAAATAACAAAGCTGTACTACTCTCTGTTGTCATCAGAATACTGACTGTTCGTTTTGTGTGTGAGAAGATTTGGCAATTGGCTTTAGTGAAAAATACATGGACAAAATAATCTAACTAAGCATGGTGTGGCAACTAAAAAAAATAAGAAGGTAGAATAGCAACAGGAAAATATCATCCCACTTCCTCTCTCCATCATACATAACACACCTCTGTTTACTTATTTTGTAAGTTTACTTAATTGTAAGTTGCTTTAGGAACCATATTTACTGAAAAGTGTACACATTTATATACTTTTAAATGTTTATACATACAGTATATCATTTTTTAAAAAAAATTGAAGGAAGGATTCAACAGTAAAGAGGTGTTTATAAAAGGAAAGGGATGTTTGTGAGTGTTCAGCACTCTGATAATTGTTAATAGTA
Source organism: Zootoca vivipara (assembly GCF_965207765.1). NCBI lineage: Eukaryota > Metazoa > Chordata > Lepidosauria > Squamata > Lacertidae > Zootoca > Zootoca vivipara. Next base: position 10,154,683 of record NC_142583.1, on the reverse strand, counting down.
AGATGATTAAGACTGCAACTCTATACACATTTATGGGGGAGTAAATCCTATGGAACTCACTGGGGCTTACTTCTGAGTAAACATGCCTGGATTGCACTGTAATGTGGCAGCCCTAGAGAAGAAGAAGAAGAAGAAGAAGAAGAAGAAGAAGAAGAAGAAGAAGAAGAAGAAGAAGAAGAAGAAGAAGAAGAAGAAGAGTTTGGATTTGATATCCCGCTTTATCACTACCTGAAGGAGTCTCAAAGCGGCTAACATTCTCCTTTCCCTTCCTCCCCCACAGCAAACACTCTGTGAGGTGAGTGGGGCTGAGAGACTTCAGAGAAGTGTGACTAGCCCAAGGTCACCCAGCAGCTGCATGTGGAGGAGCGGAGACGCGAACCCGGCTCCCCAGACTACGGGTCTACCGCTCTTAACCACTACACCACACTGGCTCTCTAGAGGATGCATATAAATAATTTAGCTCCAATTATACATACTGTATTTAAACCATAAGTGGTTTTAGAACCTTAAAAGAGATTCAAGGATGTTCTACTCAAGAGTAGACCCACTGAAATTAATGAACCTAAATTAGTCATGTCCATTTACTTCAGCGGGTCTAGTCTGACAAGGACTAGCACTGAATACCATGCATAGACTGGAACAGATGAAGCAGATTGTGGTCAATGAATTTATGCCTTTATAAATTTGTTAGATTTTAAGGTGCCACAGGGCTCTTTGTTGTTTTCGCTTCAAAAGAGAACCACAACACCCTCGCTGGAAATGGCTGTGTATGTTATTTGTACATACCAGTATTTGAAACTCTTACAAAAATGTGAATAACAAAATATGAACACATTATACCTATTATTTTACTTCTTTTTTATGCAGCAAAATTACCTTTTTTTTTATAGACCAGGGCAAAATATATTTTGCAGACCCGTGGCATATTTCATAATTGCTTAGACTAACATCCCTTCACACATTAGCCCCCTTATGGAAAGAACCATTCCTACTTTGCACAGCATATTGAGAATCCACCTTGTTTCTGTGACTAAGAGAGGGTGGCTGATGCCTAATGAACATCCTGCACAGTCCTATAATTAAGGGAGCAAAATAACTTGCACAGCTGCACGGGGCACAGCTGTGACATATTCTGCAAGATGGCTCCCTTGCTAACTCTGTTGCGCTGCTGTAATTTCTCTTCACAATACTCTCTCCTCTACTTTCGTTGCTTCCTTTGGCTGTGACGGTTCATCGAGACATTCTTACATTTCACCAAACATTTTGGTGTAGTTTTTAAACCCAGGAATGAGAACACTGAATCATTTTATGCAGGAAAAATATACATAAGTTGCTAAGAATATAAGAAGAGACCTGCAGGATCAAACCAAAAACCTTTCTATGTATCTCAGAACTTATTTATCTATTCATACCTTCAGCAAAATGGTAACAGGGATGTTTACTATACATTTTCTCTTAGCATATGCATTTTTGTACTGTACAGTGTTTTGTTGCATTGTGAAATTCAAAGAAGTGTGCAATTAAAAGCATAGCTATCTTCCAGTTTGCATATTGATTTGGGCAAGTGCAAATTAGGTAACTTTGCATTAAAACGTGAACCGAACCAGATTCCTTCCCCATGCCTATTAGCAAACTTGGCCACTTTACTGCTTTCCCAAAGTAGTGATTAGGCTAACCAGAATCTATACTCCCAGCTCCCTTTCAAAAATGTCTGCTATGTTGGCCACTGTCCAGTTCTCAGGTTATGGAAGCTGATGTTGGTGACAACAAGTAAGGTATTTTTGTTAGCAGTTCCACATCTGATTTTTTAAAGAACTCTGGGGTGGATTCCAGATCTGATGATTTGTTCATTATTATTTTTTATTCTCTCATTAAGGCCCAGAATTTTGTGTCTTGTCACCACAGCTAGCTTCAGTTCCTCAGACTCTCATCCAGAGGTGGTTAGTCCAGGTATAGGGACCTGCCCTATATCAACCACAGTGAAGACAGATGCAAAGCTTTCATTCAGCTTCTCTGCAATTTCATTTTCCTCCTTAAGCACACCTTTTACTTCATCATCCACCTTGCTAGTTGGTTTTCCTGCTTTCACGATGTTTTTTAGCAATGTTATATTCTTTTTAAAAAGTCTTATTGCCTGCTTGCATTTCTTTTGAAAAAGTTAGCACTCCTTTTTGTTCTCATCTGGGCAAGGCTTCCATCAGACTTAGCACCAGTGGTTGGCAAAATCAGGAATTGGTAGAGGGCCCAGCCTTCTGCCCACTTATCCATTGCTGGGTTCAGCTCCACCCTCTACCTCCTTGTCTCACCTGGGCTTTGAGAAGGTCCTTTCTCAGAGCCTCGCATTTGGAGCAACTTGAAAAATAACAATCCAAATTTTAAAAGTCTCATTAGGCCTCCATAGCAAACTGCACTGGTGGCACATTATTCTGGCCATCTCACACAATGTACCAGTTCTATCTTACTTTCCTTCTGCTCTGAGAAGAAGCATCCCCTTGGTTCTTTCTCAGAACCCAAGTGCCAACAGAGGTGGCAGAGAAGCCAGCCGTGCTGCCACCACAGTTACAACAATATTTTTTTAAAAAAAAAGTAAGTGGGTGTTTGTGGTTGGGGGGACGATTGGAGGCAGCAGTGGCAAGGCTATGAGGCAGGAAGGGTTACTGGTAAGAATGTGCCAAAGACCCCTGAAGCCTGGGGCTGACCCTTACTTCCATTTTCTGAAGGAAGCCTTTTTTTAAATATATATATATTTATTGGTTTTATAAAACAAAACATACAACACAAACATACACAATTTGCACAACAAAACAAAATACAAACACTACAATAAAAAAGATATAAAATCAATCTTCTAACATAAATCTCTATCATCCTCCTCCATTCCCTCCCAACTGCCGTTTCTTTATATTACTTCCTTAGTACTTTCCAAATCTTGATTCCCGAAGGAAGCCTTTTTGCCATTAAAAGCACCATTGATTTTGTTGGCTGGCTGGTATCCTCTTGGACTTGGTGTGTATTTGTCCTGATCTGCAGTATGCATTCTCACTGAGCTTCTATCCATGTGGTTTTCCTTTCAATTTTCCTTTCCTTCTTTTTTTTACCAGTCCCCTTATTTCTGAGAACTTGCCTCTTTTGAACCCAAATGTTGGACTATGTTGGCAATTGCCCACTTACATAGATTATAACTCTGATAGCACCGTGATCACTGTTTCCAATCAATTTACCAACACTTACACCTCACAGTGCACCCACTTATGATTAAGTCCAGGGTCACCTCCCCTCTGGTCAGTTCCATGCCCAACTGTTATAAGGTGGTCATTTAGGGTATCTAGAAATGTGACCTTTCTCATGACCAGAAGCTGCCCAATACCATATTGGCCCATTAGTCAATCTAGCCCTGTATTGTTTATTTGGATAGTAGCAGCTCTCTCTGGGATCTTATCACTTGCTACATGCCTATCACCTTCTACCTGTAATGAGTGATGACAGGGGATTGGACCTGGGAACCTCTCTGTTCAGAACATGTGCCTCACCACTGAGCTATGGTCCATTGCCAAAAAATGGCTAGACCAGGCTGCCACTTTTTATGTTATATGCATTGGGATTTCAAAGTCCTCATCCTGAGAAGGGTGTGTGGGATCACGTCTCAAGCCATACAGTCATTTCCCAAGTAATACAGGAAATGTAATACAGGAATGAAGTGACAGCCTGAGTTTGTAGAATTCTGAATGGCGCCACTTTAGATTGCAGGAAAATAATATTTTTTAACATCTTCCACAGAGACTTTACTTTCCTGTTTTTCCTCCTCACTAACACACAGTCATTTTTCTCAGTTTTAAACTTGCTGTATAAGATCAGTTTCTGCAGAGGTTGTGTAATACTATACTCGAAGATGAGGCCAAGAAAAAGAAAAGCAGGACAAGCTTTAAGCTATTTGCAATAAAGGCAAGAGCATTTGCTTCTTTGCCCAGACATATTCTCTAGCATCTACCAAGATCATGGCCACCACTATGCTTGCACATAAGTCTCTAGGGGCAGGTTGTTTTTTAATGGCAGCCACATCCAAAATGGGTATTTACAAGGGAAAATGGGAAGTTCAAAAAGAATGTTTGGGCAATTCAAAAATGCAAAGGTTATATTATGTTTGTTGATGTAAAACGTGATTGATAACATGTTATCCAAGTAAGTGAAGCAGTCCAGGCTCTACCAAAACCCCAGAATCTCCCCAAACATACCCATTTTGCCTCTTCCTGCTAAATATTTGTGCAGGAGAGAGAATGTAGGCAGGTGCTGCTAGTCACACAAAGATATGAAAAGGTGTACCTGAAAAGCTATACCTTAAATCAGGCATCCCCAAACTGCGGCCCTCCAGATGTTTTGGCCTACAACTCCCATGATCCCTAGCTAACAGGACCAGTGGTCAGGGATGATGGGAATTGTAGTCCAAAACATCTGGAGGGCCGAAGTTTGGGGATGCCTGCCTTAAATGGTTTGCAAGCCCGATATCCTTTGAACCTGATCACTGTATCCCTTAACCTCATTGGATTAGTATTTCCTGACTTGGTCACTGAGAGAATCAACTAGAAGGAGAAGAAATTCCACTGGATATAGCTTCTCCTGCTACTGATTCAGCACTGTGGTGGGGAAAGAAAAATCACACTAGGTCTTCAAAGGAGCTTTTAGAGTTTTGGAAATTTTTCTATTATAAGCTCTGGTATGGTGCTTGCCAGCTGCTCTTAGTGTGCAGTTTAAATATTCAAGTGCCTATTGTTCTCATCAGCAATTGTGCATTGTGGCTGTGTGTGTGTACCACTCTGGAAAACAGTTCCTTTTTCAACAGTCTCAGAGGGACTGATAAAGCCCTAAAACAAGCAATGTGGATTAATTCCCAACTAGATAAGATTCCTCCAAATCCCCAAAGATAATTTGCTTGAAGCTTAATTTTCAGCCTGTTATTACATGAAGGCTTTATCTTCAACCAAAGTTGGGAGCAAAATTAAGCAAGCTGACTTTAGCCAAATAAAACGAACAATTGAGCTGGAATCCATAGACAGCTGGTACTTGGAATACACTCTACAGGGGGAAAGTATCTCAGCATCTATTTAGGGGAGCCACTTAAAGGGGACCCCTGACAGTTACTGGTCATGAACGACTATGGGGTTGTGGGGCTCATCTCACTTTACTGGCTGAGGGAGCCGGCATTTGTCCACAGACAGCTTCCAGGTCATGTGGCCAGCATGACTAAGCTGCTTCTGGCGAAACCAGAGCACCGCACGGAAATGCCGTTTGCCTTCCCGTCGGAGCAGTATCTACTTATCTACTTGCACTTTGACGTGCTTTCGAATTGCTAGGTTGGCAGGAGCAGGGACCAAACAATGGGGATTTACTCACTCCATCTCACTCCAGCTCACTCCATCGTGGGGATTTAAACCGCCAACCTTCTGATTGACAAGCCCTAGGCTCTGTGGTTTAGACCACAGTGCCACCCATGTCCCCTAGGGTGGCCACTTAGGGATCTCCTAAAAAGAAGAAAATCATTATGCAGATCTGCAAAAAAATAAAAATAACTCATATTGTAAGGCAGGAGTAGCTAAGAGTTTTAAATGCGAGGGCTGCGTGAGCTATTGGCCAACCTGCAGAGGGTTGCATGGCAGTAGTGGATGTGGCCATAGTAAAAGTTACAGAATTCAAAGTACAGTAGCTGTATGGCAATCGTTCTATCAACACAACCATTTCAGCTTCCAAGATGAAACAATCCTCCCCCCTGACCCGAGCCTATTGCAGAGGAAGGGGAAGAGTTTGGGAGCCCACTCCACCCTCTAGAATCTAAGATATATATATGCAAATTAGGAAATAATTACTATAATTTAAATAGAAATACAATGGATAGTAGTGGAAGACTGTGACCAGGTGACTGACCTGTGTGTCTGCTCAATCTGCCATTGGTGAGAAACTTCAAGACCACTGTTTTCCTTCTTATGCTTATTTATCCTGAAATAGACAACAAATATCAAATAAAATGCCCAGGAAATCTCTAGCGACAAAGACCTGGTACATCTATCTGGGCAACGCCATATAATTTGCTCCATAATGTCAGTCTCATAAAAAGCTTAATTTTATTTACTAGTGCTCAAAAAAAATAATACACATAATTCAGTTATAAGTGCTTTAAAGCTCCACTGAGCACATGCTTCACTCTCTTATATGAAATTAAATGGCCGTAACTATAACAGGCACTTTACTCTTCAAAGTGCTTACCTTTAGCTGGATCATGCTCAATAATTAGTAATAATTCATACATATTTCTATTAGAACAATCTATATTATTCTGAATTGTATTCCTTTGCTAATTCATTATACAGAAGTGTCTTTTAATTTTATTCTAATTGTTTTGGTTTCAATAAGATAATGATGATAATCTCGTATTACCAGTAGGTTAAAAACCTGCGCATATTTATTTGGCAGTAAAACAATGGAATCAGTAAAAGATGTGTAGGATTATGCTGCAAATGCTCAAATATTATAGCATATAAAAAACCCCATTAGTTTGGAATGCTAGAAATATACTTAAAACAAACAATAGAATCACATTGGGCAGAGCTGCAAAAAACATTATTTTCCATAAGAAACCTTTCATTCTGATTTTCTTTTTGCCTATTTTAATATACATCTATATTTAGATGTCCATGGGAGCTCCCTCTGGTGGATTTATTAATAGCTGAATGCTGAATGCTATTAATAGTCTGTTACAAACTGGATAACAAGAGCCTGATGCCCTGATTCTCAACATATTTCTTCAGAATTACTGTAGCAGGTCAATCCAATGGTCCTTCTATGCTGGCAGATGCTGCGTTGCCATAATATCATGTGATGAAAGCAAAACAATACCAGTAGAAACAAAAGAGAATTTAGCAATTCCCACAGCATCCCTTAACAACACCTACTGTGAGACACACCGATCATGCTCTCTGCCCCCACATAAGGCATGCACAGTCTAAATCTGCCAACATGCAAGAACTCAGGGACAGGACTGTTAGTCATATTGATTTATGTGGAGTTTCTTGCAGAATAACCATACATTAGATTGCAGCTCACATGCATACATAGGTACTGGGGTAAGGATGGTGAGCTAAATGTGGTTGAGGTATTGAAAAGACTCAGGGCATAGACCTATAGTATAATCTACATATGCTGTAAATGCCAATGCAAGTCTGTGAGATGGGCTGAGAAGTCTCATCAGCGTAGTGACTTCCTGGGTGTAGAAGGTATAATAGTCTCTCAAGAAACCTGGTCCTGAGCTAGACGAAAGTTTGATTAGTTAGCTGATCAATGTCCCAACTCTTGCTGATCAGAAGGTCGGCGGTTCGAATCCCTGTGACGGGGTGAGCTCCCGTTGCTTGGTCCCAGCTCCTGCCAACCTAGCAGTTCGAAAGCACGTCAAAATGCAAGTAAAATAAAAAAATTCCTTCAGTAGCACCTTAAAGACCAACTAAGTTTATATTTTGGTATGAGCTTTCGTGTGCATGCACACTTCTTCAGATACACTAGAAACAGAAGTGTCAGACCCTATATATATACAGAGGGTGGTGGGGGTGGGTGGGAATGGGTGATGGGCTGATGGGAGTGGTAAACCTGTAGATGGCTGCATTAATGGCTGCATTAATGGCTGCATTATGGCTGCATTAAAATGCAAGTAGATAAATAGGAACCACTACAGCGGGAAGGTAAACGGCGTTTCCGTGTGCTGCTCTGGTTCGCCAGAAGTGGCTTTGTCATGCTGGCCACATGACCTGGAAGCTATACGCTGGCTCCCTCGGTCAATAATGCGAGATGAGCGCGCAACCCCAGTCGGTCACGACTGGACCTAATGGTCAGGAGTCCCTTTACCTTTACCTTTAGGCTTCATTTTTAAGTGTTTGGGGTTTTTAAATTGTAATATAAAACATTCTGTTTTCCCTCTGAGTCCTTTGCCTAGTGGACATATTTTAACCTAAAAACAGGAGGGTGGGGATGAAATATTTCAAAACAACTTTTGACATTGCCACACAGAAAAACAACAACACAGAGGTCATTTCTACCGGCATCCCTGTAAGCTTGTTTTTGTACAGACAACATCATCAGTTCAAGAGCATGCCAGAGAGCTGTCTGCAATCTGCAGTTTCAGGAGATGTAATGTTCTGGAAGGCAAGTAGAATTTGGGACCATGGCTTATATGCCTTGCCTTCTCTTCTTCCACCTCCCAGCTCCGAACAAAAAGGCTGTTAAGTATTAAGAATACAGCAAACTTAAAATGAAATCCTTGGAAGAACTGGAATTCTTTGTGCAAAACAAAATGGAGGCATAACACTGACAGCAAGAAAACTAACATCAGGCTCCAGTGTTTGCATCAAGCAGATAGATGAATCTTATCTTTGAAGAGTTTATAAGTAAACCATTTTTAACTTACCAAATGCACAGTCTCTTTCTATGCTATAGGAAGTGGAGAACTTTGGAGGCAGCTTAGAAAGGGATGTTTTAAAGGTCTAAAAACCTGTAAATCTCTGCTGGACTTCTCTCACCAAAGAGTACTCACCCCAAACCTGGATCTTGGCATCCAAGGGAATTCTCCTTTATATACCTAACAAAAAACAACAACACAGACATCTGGTCCAAGTCTAGTTTTTAAAAAGTTGTCCATCAGCTGTTATTGGCACCTGGAAAGAAGACTGAACAGGAACAAAGGTCACCCAATCACAATATTCCCCATTAAATAATCGCAATTATGTCAAAAAGTATTTAGAAATTTTATTTATTTAGGAAATTTCCCCTTGTCTTTCCTGATCCCAAGTCAGTGGAGGCAGGAAGAGAGATTGCAAATATAAAAAAACAGTGATACAATGCATAAAAATAATTAGTGATCAGTTAATGAAAATTCACATTAATACCAATAAAATCTGTAGGAAAGTTGCCTATTTTTTTCACCAGCAGATAAAAAGTTTTTAAGTAGACACTGTGAACCGCCCTGAGACCTTAGGGTATAGGCAGTATACAAATTTAATAAATAAATATGAAGAAGAAGAAGAAGAAGAAGAAGAAGAAGAAGAAGAAGAAGAAGAAGAAGAAGAAGAAGAAATTTGGAACTCCCAAAGGAAGGGTGTTTCATATTCAGGGTGCCACCACAAAGAAATTTAATTTTTGAGTGGCTGTATAATGCACAAGCTTTGAGAAGGGTTATGGTGGATCAGTAACCATGCCATTCCCATAATATAAGGATTGACTCTCAAACTGATGGCTCAGATTGAGTCACCAGGATCCCTGGCCTCTTTCAGCGGCACCAGTGCCATAACAGAGAGCATTTGGGCTGCATTCCAGCAGCATATTAGTACTGCAATAGTGCATCATCCTGTTTCTCATAATTCTTCCAACTCATTATCATGTGATAATTGCAGCTATTACTTGAATGTGTGAAGTAGCTATTAGGAACTGGCTATCGCTAATCATCCTCTCTTATCACCCAAGTTAATTATCTAATGTGAGAGGCAAGCTGGGAGATGATAAATCCATCAGTCACCCTGGGATGAAACATAGGACAGGTTAAACCTAGAACATGATGTTAGGTGCTTTTGTGCTCTTGCACTAGCAACCAATGGCTGTCTTACCATGAGCATCCACACTGATAATATCTAGGAGTATAGAGAAGGTGTGTTTCAGATTGCAATATACAGTACTATGGAACATTTAAAACAGCACATTACCTATATTCAAAATCACCTTAGTAAATCCTACAGGAGACCTGTAAAGCAGGCCAATATTATCTCAGTATAAGAGGTAGAGTGCTTAATGAGTCTGAAGTAAAAAAACACACAGAAACAATTCTTACAATCCTTACCCAAAAAGCAAAATAAGGACAGAGGCTGCTTCTAGTTAACAGGGGCAGTTGGGGCATATAACAGGGGAATGCTAGGAGCATATAATAGGGCTGCATACGTACAGTAGTAAACACTAAACGTCCTCATATAACAGCGCAATCCCATGGGGCAGACCAGGCATCCCCAAACTTCGGCCCTACAGATGTTTTGGACTACAATTCCCATCTTCCCCGACCACTGGTCCTGTTAGCTAGGGATCATGGGAGTTGTAGGCCAAAACATCTGGAGGGCCGCAGTGTGGGGATGCCTTGGGTAGATCCACATCACACATTTAAAGCACTCCGAACACACATTTAAAGCACTGGACTTCTCCCAAAGAATCCTGATAACTGTAGTTTGTTTAGGGTTGTGAATAATTGTAGCTCTGTGTCAGGAGGAAATACAGCTCCTACGATTCTTGGGCGGGGTGCTTTAAATGTGTGGTGGATGTGATTAAAGTGTGAAACTGCCCCATATCTATTCAGAAGTCCCACTGAATTTAGTGGGTCTTACTCCCAGTGAAGTGGAGTTGATTACAGCCTAATACTCTAGACTTAACTTTTGGCGCATTCTTGACTTGGGGCTGGTCACTGTTGGCATTTAAAAGCTCTGAATGACCTTATCTCTATTTGCTGGTTAGAAGAAATAATTATTTGAAAAGATAACATTGCCACCCTCTTTTCTACCTGGGTCCCACACTGATGTAAGTTTCTTCAGGATTCATGTCACATATTTATTTGATGTTTTGTTTTTTTTAAAAAGGAAAATGCTCCCTCTTCATGTACTTTCGAAAAAGTAAAAATTGTAAATGTTCAACATACTGTGATAAATCACAGTAAACAACAAAACAGTGCCCTTTATCACAGCAGGGATACCAGAGTTATTTAGCTTTAAAACTCTAACAGCATGTAGTGTCTCTAACGTTCCAAAAATATAAATATTGCCAATGACAGCTTTCGCTTGCAACCAATTCCACAAACTGGAAACATAAAACTGCCCCCCCCACCAACACCTTTAAGGAGGTAGATATGTGAAGCTGATAATATAGGCCATATGCTGAATGAACAAAATGTTAATCAAACCTCAGAAAAACCAATACGCAAACTGAAACCCAGGTATCCTGCAAAAATTGTACTTTTTTTCTGTTGCTGTTGTTACGTAGGATCTCTAAGGTTGGCACCCAACACACCATGCAAATGGACTTCCAGTCATGCAATGACTTTTACCCTTGCAGCCCCAATTTCCCCTGGTCTGCGCCAGATGATCCCCCTGGCTGCCTAGAGCAGATTTGGGGCTGGGGCTTCAGAGGAAAGAAAGGTGCATTGTGTTGCATGAGCAGAAGTCTATTCTGCAGGTAACACTGCAGGTGTCATATCCCTTTTATTAACCCTCCCTTGCCTTTTTGCCCTTCTCCACCAGTTCTTATGATTCATCATTTATATCTATGAACTTTTTGTTCCTTCTCAAGAGCACCCTCTTAACATTTTTATGGCTCCTTATCGCGTTCAGAACAAGTTTGGACTTGCTGCTCACTTATAATGCACTGGCAGATTTCTCTGCCAAGATGGGCCTTAAATTCATTCTTCTCCACCCCAGACTTGTGTTAGATTTACAGTACTTGCTAAAACTACATCTGTGAAGATGATACAAGTCTGCTTTCTCTGTACACTCTGTACAATTGATTTGGTATCTTGGTCTTCATTATATTTTAAACTTTCATCTAATCAACTAACTGAATTTTAGCTGCAGCTATATACATCCTGTACAGCACAATAATTTGGCCACGTTGTGAAAGGCTGTGCCGTCATTCATCCCAGTGTCACTTCATGCCAGCAGTAAAGCAATCCGCCATCTTCTAATGCATTACAGTGAACATTTATACAACTATTACACCTTGCAGGACTTCAATATTTTTTCTTTAAGAGGCTTGTCATCTATACAGAGCACAGCGGATTGTCAAGTGACTTCTATGGTTGTCGGAAAGATACCTAGATCCAGCAACCCTGACTTCTACATTTTGATGTTAATGGAGGAAAAGATAATGGAAACATTTATAAAGAAGAAGATTGCAATTCAGTTAAGGTTATGATTTAGTAAGGAGTCGGTCAGCATGAACCAGTTAAATGAAGATCATGTGTGACAAATGTATTAGGGTCATTTCTACACATTATTGAATGGATAAGATGAAGCCATCAGTATAATTCATCCAGGTTTCAGGAAAGCATTTGTTAATATGACTACACCATGAGATGGATTTACAAGGTCAGGCAGAAGAGGATAGGGGACAACATCTGAAATGGAATATAAATTGGTTTAGACATAAGAAGCAGATGGTGTCAGTAAGACGTAAGAATTCATGGTGCAGAAAGGTAGGATATGCATGAATAAAAATACAGAGCATCGCATGATTCATCTGTTGTGTTGGGAAGGTAGAAACAGACAGAGCTGCAGAGCACTTGAACCAAGCACTTTCACAGAGTGACTGACTGAAAACTATTGTGGCAATGCAAATTTGTCATACAGGAATCCCATGTACTCAACATACTAACTTCCTCAATAGGCAGAGGGAAATTGCCTAAACTTCACAGGTTATTAACCACTTCTACCTGCTCTTTAGCACCATCTGTGCACCTGATTAAATACCAAATGCAAATAAATGCATCATAAGTGCAGGTCAAAATTAGAACGTAAGTGCAGAGAACAATACACTTTTCTATAAATAGTATTCATCTGCATGATAAATGTGGCTTTAATTATAACTATACTAATTAATATATCAAATCAATATTCAAGGCACTTCACATTCAAGAATACAATAGTCTTTGCAACAGCTCTGTAAGGCAGGCCAATAGAAGCATCCAATAATGCAAGGCAGGCTGAATATGTGTGTAATAGCTGGGAAGAGGAGGAGGAGGAGGAGGAGGAGGAGGGAGGAGTTTCAATGGCTTATTGAAAAATTAAGAGCTCTAGATCTTTCAAGCTCTTTTCCATAGTCAGAATCCATACAATATCTCAAATTCTGTTACAAGGTGAGAGAATGATGGTCAGACTAGCTAATATGCGAAATACATAGATGCTGCATAAAATGGCAACCATATGTTGGCTCCCCGTTGTATCACTCCGTGATGTCTAATAGACCTTATTGCACTAAACTAAACCAGTTTATTCATCGATGAGTCATCACAGCACAACCCACCTAGGGTGCAACACTAGTTGACTGTGCATGCAGATAGAAGTGATGAATATTCATCTTAAGGGTTTGCACTGGTGTAGACAGGTCATTTGTGCAGCATAATTGGGCTTTTTGCTTCCCTGAATGGATTAGGACAGGATTACCTGAAGAGCTGCTTATGTAAAATACCAATCTCCCTTACTGCCTTGAGATAAGCTTCAGAAGCTCTGCTTAGATTCGCACCAACAAAGACAATTAGGGTGCTGTTGTGCTTCAGATATGTTCATCTGATAGGCGCAGAATAGCAGTTGCTCAGCTTCCTGTTGAGGCTAGAGATCCTAGGGGTCACAGGACTACCTGCTCTCTATCTGTACACACACACCACCTTGCATCTCTGAAGAGATGCTGCTTTGGGTGCCACTGAAGTTGAGTGGTGGCACTTGTATCATGTTAACTCTGTCCAGAAGGAAATTAACCAGATCCTATTCTATATGGTTTGTTTTAAGGAGATCTGTAAAGAATTTAAAGAGATCTGTAAAGACTTTATCTTATTATCCCAGACATCCTAAGAGGTAATATGCTTTATTATGAGAGACTGCTGTTTGTGTGTATTTTGCTCTCCTGATTTTTTTCATGCTTTTATAACTCTGTTTTGTCCCTTGTGGCTGAGAAACAAACAAACAAAAGTCTATGAATATAAATGTCCTGTTCATGAATGCCCAAAAGCCTCCTTCGGGGTGCTGTTAGAAACAGGCTGAAGCACTGGAAGGACCTTTGGTCTGGTCAATCAAAGCAATTCTTATGTTTCTTTAAAAGGTAATTTTAAGAAGAAGGATGCAGATGGTCGCTGGGAGCACTGTTATGGGTGCTGCCTCCAACAATGCACAGTTCCTGAGATGCTTTCCAGAACTCCTGCCAATTCTCAGCTCCATTGATTTCAGTGGGGCATCCATCAATTCATTCCAGCTGCGACCCATTAGTATAATTGAAACAAACCATTTTGTCATACTAGTGTTACAAAGTTTCTCTCTAATTGATTTTGATTATTTTAAAGCCCCACGATTGATTACTAGCAAACTAAAAATTTGCACATGGGTACTGCCGAACGAAGCATTACATAGGGAACTTCTTTTCAACCATGCAATGATAAATGCGGGTGCTTTGAGCATGAAATTCCTTAATGGGACCACCCTTCACAGCAGACCATCTTGTTTAGTATCTACAGAGAGGAAGAGTCTGTATTCAGACAATATAAAGAGGGCAGGAACCCAGAGAGAGGATGGCTTCTGAGTTCCAAGTAATGAGAGTAATCCTATGGTGGCAGAGACCAGTTTTGGTTCTGAAATAAAACAAGTTACAAAAAATTGTTTTTACATTATATTATAATTTAATTAATTTTAACTATTATCTTTCACATGCTTTTAGTTATCAGTGTTTTATCCATATTGGCTTTAATTTTTGTAAGCCGCTTTGAATTCCAGTTCTGGGGGAAAGTGGAATACTGTATAAAAATAAATAAAATAATAATTATTATCTCCACTTTTGAATTCCGTAACTGTATTTCTATATGTCTTAGGTCTTTTTAAAAATTAACACATAAATAAATAAATACAATAAGTCTATCTGCATACTACTATGTAGAGGACTACAAAGTATCAGGCTCTCTTCATACTGGTACAATTTTTGACATGGCAAGACAAACATGGCACTATACCTCACTTATATGAATAGATGATATAATTAATGATCTAGATATGTTACCCCAACAAACAAAACAGGTCATATCTATCTACTATCACTTATGAATTGCAATCAACAGCTAGGTAAATGTCACCAAACTTCAAATATGCAATGCAAAAGAATATAGGCATTAGGCATGTTAATGCATTTTTACTTCACACTCTGATCTCCGATTCATTAATCCTACTTCATTTCTCAGGTCTGTGTATGTGTGTGTACACCCACACCCACACCCACATTTAATATTCAAACAAATAAGTTCAATAAATTTATGTGCAGTAAGATAACAGGATTAAAATGAGCCACCTTTCTTCTACTGAAGAGCACTACTGAGGAAGCTAAAGCCTCAGAGAATAAAAATAATTGGAAGTGATCATAAATAGAGATAACTGAAGGAAAATACAACCTTGCCAGTGTGTCAGGGAAAGTGGAGGTTTGGAAGCCAGTGAGGTGTTTGGTGATGCTACCTACTTATTTCCAAACTTCTAGACTATATTTTAAGATAATTAAGATGGGAAACACATTTGATAATGTGTGGTGTCCCTGAGAGAGCAAATGGGAAGCAGCTTCTTGCCCTCATGGAAAATTGATTCATTTCTTTTTAAGCTTTGCCAAGGAGAAGAAGCTGGGACAGATTCAGCATTGAGACTGAAACTGCATTCTACTAGTCCAGAGAATAATTTAAAAAACATTTGAAACAAAATTTAAAAAATCCTTCCAGCAGCACCTTAAAGACCAACTAAGCTTTTTATTTTGGTATGAGCTTTCGTGTGCATGCACACTTCTTCAGGTGTATTTTTTTATTTTGTTATGACTACGTCAGACCAACACGGCTACCTACCTTAAAAAACATTATTATAAATGAATTTGAGAAGTTAAAAGAGGTCATTAGAATATATAGGAAAGCAGAAACCTATTTGATGATTAGTGATGTCTTACTTCCTGAAACTTTAAGGAAGTACAGGCTGTTGAAAAGATAACGTTTACATTACAACAGTTTAATAATTGATGAGGTTTCAAATTTATGTGATAGTATGTTGACTGTGGGAGCTGTACATTAGATCAGCCGAACAATTTGGGCCATTTTCAATATTGTACTTTAAATATCATTTACCAGTGAATGCTGAATGGCATTATCTTCAGTCCTAACACCTGTTGATGTCTAATTAGGAACCATCTGCTCTGAGTGCTTTGACATCATTGGATGTCTTCACAGGTGGCTAAAGGAATGGAATGGGGAATTAGAATGTGCTATACAACCCAAGCAATGGAAATTTTTTCAGAATCTATACATGATCATTTCCTTACAACTTAAAATTAAGAATTGATCCAGCAAAAAGTAATGTTTTGGATATATTGGACCCCACAACATCTTTATAGGAATACACTGTCTAAGACAGATAGATGCTGGGGGTGTAATGCCTTGTTGAGACATTATGCATTATAATTATGTCTAATTTGTTAATAGACTTGCTAAGACATACCACAATATTAATCCAAACATATTCAAATCAAGAGTATTAAAACTGGCACACATACAGAGATACAAAGAATACGCATCCCACAACAAAAATTAGAAAAGTTGAGAATAATGTACAGATGTACTTGTCCATGCAAAATCTTACGTTATATCTATGTAACCATTCTCGGATAGTGTTTTCTTTTTTCTTTCACTGTTTAAAAATCAACCACCCTGTGGTAGGTAAAAACATAGTATCAAACAAAGGTGGTTACTCCACGTGCTGTAGCAGCAAGTGAGGGGTAGATGGAGCCAGCCAGACTGGGAAGGTAGCCCATCTAGGAGAAGGAAAACTCTGATCGTAAACCTTCTTCTAGAGAAGGAAAAGCTCAGGAATAAACCCAACACAAATCTGGAGTAGAGCCCAAGATGGTTGGATGGCACCTTGTGCGTTTCCTTCCGACAACTTCTGCAGCCAAGTTGGTGCCAAACGTATCGCTCTGCTTTCCTTTGGACCATATCAGCGAGGCCGAGACAGGAGTCTTGTCCTCTGGGCAACCCAGGACATCCATACATGCTGCCCCTTCGAAGTTACTTCAGGGCTGCTAACGCAATGGCTTGACTTCACCCCAGGAAGCATACTCCATTGTGTCTCAAGGCAGACGGATGCCAACAAGTTGAGATTTGTTATGTTTTCTGAGTGCCTTAGGACTCATTGTAGGGCAGAAAGGCAAAAAATAAAAAGCATTTTACAATAAAAAAACTCTAGTTATTAATTCAGCCCCTAGTTATTGTCAAATGTGCTTTAGACTTCCATCTCTCACTTGCTGGATCATCACCTTGTCATGGTGAGTGGGCTTGCACGTTCCCAGCAGGATCCCCCAAGGTTGTAAGGTCAAAGGGAAGGAGCTAGACAAAGAATGATCCAAAAGTCCTCAACAGCAGAACAGGCGGGTGATAACAAGCGGTATGTTACAATGGCTGTGAAGGCAGATGAAGGCTGCAGCAGATAAGAATCTACCGGTCGTCGTGACTACTCATGCCATGGGAACAGAGCCTTACTGCAAAGACTGTGCATTGGTCAGCGTGCAACTCTCCAACTCCTTGGAAAGATTCCATCTGAGCAGGCTGAAAACGTCCGTCATAGAGCTTCAGTATGCTGATGACAACGTAGTGTGTGCACGCTCAGAGGATGACCTCCAAACCATTCTAAATATCTTCGCAGAAGCTTATGAAAAGCTTGGCCTAACGCTCAACAACCAAAAAACCAAAGTGCTGCACCAACAAGTACAAAATAACCCTTCTGCAGTGCCACAAATAAAACTCAGTGGTGTAACGTTGGAAAATGTTGATCACTTCTCCTACCTTGGGGAAAGTTATCTTTCCCCAAGGGCAAACACTGATGCCGAAATCCAGCATCGCCTGGGCTCTGTGAGTGCGGCTTTTTCCTGATTGAAGTGCAGAGTGTTTGAGGACCGGGACATTTGCCGGGAAACCAAAATGCTTGTTTACAAAGCTATTGTACTACCAACCTTACTGTATGTATGCTTATGAAACATGGACCACTTATAAACACCATCTCCAACTCCTCAAAAGATTCCATCAACGGTGTCTCCCAAAATTTTTACACATCACTTGGGAAGACAGGCGAACTAATACCAGTGTACTGGAAGAAGC
Organism: Zootoca vivipara; assembly: GCF_965207765.1. Classification (NCBI taxonomy): domain Eukaryota; kingdom Metazoa; phylum Chordata; class Lepidosauria; order Squamata; family Lacertidae; genus Zootoca; species Zootoca vivipara. The sequence goes on along the minus strand of NC_142583.1, from coordinate 10,136,751 downwards.
AAAGATCACCAGTGTTGAAGCAATGATTCTTCAACATCAACTTCGTTGGACTGGCCATGTTGTGTGGATGCCTGATTATCGCCTTGCGAAGCAACTACTCTATTCCGAACTTAAAATTGGAAAGTGTAATGCTGGTGGTCAACAAAAGAGTTTTAAAGATTATCTCAAAGCAAATCTAAGAAAATTTAGTATAAACACCAACAACTGGAAAACACTGGCCTGCGAGCGCTCCAATTGGTGTCATGGGCTTTGAAGACACTCGAACTCAGAACACAAGGGATAAATGTGCCAAGAGGAAGGCACGCTTGGCAAATCCACACCATGGTCAACTCCCGCCCTGAAACCAATGTGTCCCCCTGTGGAAGAACGTGCGGATGCAGAATTGGCCTCCACAGTCACTTACAGACTCATTGTTAAAACCGTATTTATGGAAGACAATCTTACTCGGCTACGAGTGATTGCCAAAGAAGACAACTTCCATCTGCGATCATCTGAGCCCCTTCTTCATGCGCCTCAAGAGCTTTAGATGGTGGCAGCAGGAGAACAATCCTTTCCTGCAATGGCTCCCCATTTGTGGAATGCTCTCTGGCACCTTCAATACATATCTTTAAGCACTGGGCATTCCTATTATTCCAGTCCTTTGGCTTATTAAGCAACCCAAGGCCTTTTAAATGTGCCTGGGCAGGGTGTGTTGTCCTTCTGTCTGTTTGCTACAGTTTTGGGTTTTGTGCTTTTACGCTGTGAACCATCCTGTGATCTTCAGATGAAGGACGGTACAACAAATATAACAAATAATGATAATAATAATAATAGTTCAGCATTTCCCCCTGATTTTGTTGCTAACATCTACAGTCGCTTTGTCTCAGGCTACAGAAGAAGTGAACGTGAGGGGCGAGCATTTCAAACGTGTTAACGACCAACAGCAGGGCCGGCCCACCTGCCAGGCAAGGTGAGGCAACCGCCTTGGGCGGCAGATCCTGATGTAGATCACAGAATCCTAAAGCTGAAAATGGAACCCGAGGGTCATCTGGTCCACCGCCCTTGTTCCTCCTGACGTCCATCTTCACTCAGCCTTTCTTCCCTCAGAGAGAGGAGGCGGCATTTTGTGGTTCGCCTCAGGCGCCAAAAAGGCCTCGGGGTTCACCTCAGGCACCACCAAAATGCCTCAGGCCGACCTGCCCAACAGGCAAGCACGCCTTAGTTTCCCACACGCGGCTCAGAGGTTCCTTTTCTTCCTTCCTTTTTTTCTAAAGCGCAAAAGAGAGGCGTCGGAGCCCTGGAAAAACAGCAGGTGCAGGCGACGGGCGAGGCCGCCTCAGCGCGGGCCCCGCCTCTACGCGTGGCTCGGCCGCCGGCCTGTGTTCCCCGAAGCCCACGTCGCGCAAAAGCAGCCGGAGGAGGAGGAGCAGAGGCGGCGGCGGCGGCGCTGAGGAGACCCGGCTGCTCGCCGGCAGCTGCTGGAGCCGCCCAGCCGCCGCCATGAACTCCAACAACCGCACCGAGAGCGACTGGCAGGGACTAGTGAGCGAGGTGAGAGGGAGAAGGAACGAGGCCTTCCGCGGACTGGAAGGCGGAGCTGCCCTTTTCCCGCCATTACCCCCCCCCCCAAACAGAAGAAGGCCTGCAAAAACCCGCGTTGCTGGTGCAGTGGGGCTTTCCTGCGAGGGTCTCCCATCCCTCTCCTTCCTGGCGTTTCCGGCAGCCTTCTGTGCATATATGCGATCCGGAGAGGCTTGCTTCCTTTCCTCTCTTTAGTGCAATTAAGGTTTGCAGCCCCGCTTCCCCCAATGCGTGTTTACTGTGCAGCATGTCACTTGTGAATTCAAACCCCCTCCCCAGTTAAGCGTGCATAAGGGTTGCAGTGTGGTGGGTTTTTTTCCGGGGTGGTGGTGGCGGCGGCGTCTGGGGCAAACGGCCTCCCTGGCCCGCCAAAGCAGCTGCGCTAAGCTCAAAACTTGCCTCGGTTTTTTCCAGGTGTGGCCAATGCTAAAAGCTGGGTGGTTGCGTGTCACCGCAGGGATCGTTGGCCCTCCAAAGTGGGCTGTGTCTGTGCGCACACGCACTTGTTGCTTGGAGGGGTATGACGGATGTTACCTGTATGTCACTTATTCCTGTTAAGCTGAAAGCAGCAAACTTTTGCTATTCCCATCTCCCCATTTTAAATTTTTTTTTTAACTTAGTAGAGAGACCTTGTGAGTCAGGTATTCCCAAAACTGAGTTGCCAGGTCTTGGGGTGTGATCAGAGGTTTCTGCAGCGCTATTCACTCAACACAAACTTTTTTGGTGAATCAAAATAAAAAAAATTCCTTCAGTAGCACCTTAAAGACCAACTAAGTTTTTATTTTGGTATGAGCTTTCGTGTGCATGCACACGCAGGTGTTCGGTTAAAAGTCTAAATGAAGTCTGTGAATATGCTCTTAGATTCATCAACATATCCAAGTAAATATATGTAGGTTGGGGGTGGACATCCACCACGATCCAGACGGATGCCAAGGGATTTTGCTGTCATTCTCCGCCTGTTAAGTTGTCAGGCAATGTCCCCTACTCGGCAGGGTATAAATAAATAAATTATTATTATTATTATTACTGCATGCTAATGGGATCTGTCCATCCCCCATCAGTCTTCGCCGCCTTGATTCTTGCCCTCAAAAGACCTGGCCACTCTGGGCCAAACTAGATTTAATGTCCATGGCATGATTGCAACTACTAATGTGCTGTTGCTGTTTTTGTTTTTTTAAATGTACTGCTAAGTAGGCAGCTTATGCTATAGCTGCATAGCATATTTGCCCTGTGAAGGCTTCCCTCCTGATGTAAGTTGCAGCTTCAGGGGAATAATTTTCATAGAAACCACAATAGGTGAGACTAATGAGTTAAATTCTCCTCCACCCTCTGTGGTTCTGTTGCTGCTCCCCGCCCCACTCTTTTCTATTTTCCAATTTTAACTTGTGCCTATTAATTCATTCAGTTGTCAACTTACTATTTTTCTTCTGGCTAGGATTCTGTGTGTTTTTAACAGAATCTTTGCTGGTTGAATATGAGCCTATCATTTCCTTGTTAGAGGGAAGGAGAAATGACACATTCACCTGCTAAATTTTGACTACCCTGTGGCTTTTCAATGTACAAGAGGAGAAAAAAAGAAATTTGCAATCCCACTGTAAACTTCATAAAAATATCAGAGGTGATTGAAGTGTTGTTGGAACTAGTCAACTTTGGTAAACACTGTCTAATGCAGGCATCCCTAAACTGCGGCTCTCCAGATGTTTTGGCCTACAACTCCCATGATCCCTAGCTAACAGGACCAGTGGTCGGGGAAGATGGGAATTGTAGTCCAAAACATCTGGAGGGCCGAAGTTTGGGGATGCCTGGTCTAATGTTTGCCACAGTATCTCAAAATGGCTGCTTCCGTAGGTTTCAATTTTCTGCTGATGTTCTCAATAACATCTTCCTTCTGTAGTCATAGAACACTTTGATTCCTATATTATTGTACCAGCATCTTAAACCCACAGCTGAGTAACACAATATAAGATTATAAGAAAGGGTGTCAATCAGAGTGTAAGTAAGCTCTCTAAGCAGCTGTTGGGTCAGCAATGCTTCTATAAAGTGGGTACTGTATTGCCGTTCCATGGTTCTTTTAACTTCCATGATATTCATATTACTGTAATTTGGGCCAGGTTTGGGGTCCTAAAGAAATGCCAGGCAGCTGTGCTTTCTTTCAACCCCAGTCTTACTCCCTGCCCTTCCACTAGCACCCCTCATGCCATGTTGCTTCTGCTCTGAGAAAATCTAAGAAATGACGGGAAATGTTGGCACAGGCAGTTATTGGCAATTATGAATGATTATGGTCACATATGGAGTACCAGCATTCTAATTCTTAGAATCATAGAATTGGAAGGAATCCCAAGGGTCTTTTAGCCCAGCCCCCTGCAATGCAGGAATAAAACAACAACAACAACTAATGATATGGCAAAAAATGGTAGTGGTATTAAATGTTTTGTGGTGAGAAGGATGGTGACCTTATGAGACCAAGATGAAGACCACCTACAAGAGACTCCCTCCCCTTCCATGTTTTGTGAAGCTTTGTGCCAACCAGGGATGTGCTATGGTCTAAACCACTGAGCCTCTTCGGTGTGCCAATCAGAAGGTCGGCAGTTTGAATCCGTGTGACAGGGTGAGCTCCCGTTGCTCTATTCCAGGTTCTGCCAACCTAGCAGTTCGAAAGCATACCAGTGCAAGTAGATAAAAAGATACAGCTGCGGCAGGAAGGTAAATGTCATTTTCGTGTGCTTTGGCACTCGTCATGGTCCTCTGTGCACCAGTAGTGGTTTAGTCACGCTGCCTACGTGACTGGGAATGCTGTCTGTGGACAAAGGCTGGCTCCCTCGACCTGAAAAGCAAAATGAGTGCCGCATCCTTTGACTGGACTCAACCGTCCAGGGGTCCTGTACCTTTTACCTTCTCACTCTGGTGTGACAGTTCAATGTGCTTTGGTCTCTACATACCAGAGGATGAAGTAGGAAAGCCTTCAGGTGTTGACCATGAGGATAGGGTAACTGCTGGTTGGAAGCTAAATATTTAAACATTCTTACATATTTGTAAGAAAAGCAACAATACACAATGAATTTGGGTGTGTCTTTTCAAATAGGCCTTGCAATCTTGGCCATGATTTGTGTAAGATGCTCTTTTACTTTAAAGGCCCCTAATCTTGAACCTATGCAAAATGTAGAACTAATAACCTGTTCAAGATGTACTTTTGGTTGTGAGGGCTGGAAAATAAATAGAGATAAGTTATTGGCAGCAGGTGATGGAAAGAGAGAAGAAAGGGTCTTTCCCCAACCCTCGCAAATCCACAATATTGTGCTCATCCTCACTTGCGGTGCTAAATTATGTACATTATTATATACATCTAAAGCTACTATATGATCCTGTTTGGTAACCTACCATTAGTTTTTAAGAAAAAGAGAAAACAGTTTCATATTATTAAGCAGAAAATTAGTCAAGTGTAATTATTTGAAAACATAGCAAACAAAAAACAAAAAAACAAAACAAAACTGAGGATAGGAAATGAGATGGAAAACTGGAACTGCACATTTTTATTGGGTTTCTTTGCCTGTTGGAAACTTTAAGGGTTATCATCCATAAAATAAAGACTTAAAGACTTACCAATGTTTATTCAGAAGTAAGTCTTGCTGTGTTTAATGGGACATAACACCCAAGTAAGTGTGCACAGGGTTACATGGGAATGAACTCAGTTGTGCTAATTGGGATTTATTCCTGAATAAATGTGCATAAGATCATGCTGCCAGTTTCTTCCCATTACCTGTGTTCCTGTCTATTTGTACTGCTGGTCCAAAGACCTGGCACTTGATGTCACTGTGATAAAGCAAACCTTCCTGGAAACCAGCTCTGAAACTTGTTTTGCACTGGATGATTGGATTTTATGGGCTCTTTGAGGAAATGGTTCTTGTTTAAAGCTTAGATCTGCAGCTGCTTCTTAAGAAAGCACCACACAAGGTTTCATATGCACTCACCTGTCTGCAGGGTTAGAAGCAATGGTTCAAATGATTCAATATAGTAAACGCTACAGTCCCCCTCTGCTTAGGCAGTAGATGTTTATCACAGGCATCTTCTGAGGACTATTTCACACACTATGTTGCATAAAATCCTGGGTTTGCCACTAAATGGCCACTGTCTGTCTGACGAATATTCACACGCGAGACGTGTATGAAAACATTTGCATCTCACATTCAAATGTTACATTTTAAAAGGAGCGTGGGGTTTTTGTTTTGTTTTTTGAAGTGTGATGCAAACCTTATATTGGGTACAAGTGAGGAAAGGGTTGCTTTACAGATGGCTAACGCTCAGCTCTTGTTCTGTGATAACACAAATACAGTACCATATCTGTAATGCTCCCTTGCGGTTTAAAGGGCTGCCCTAAAGGGAATGAATTGGTGCTGGAGGACATCAATGCACACAAGCTGGTTTACACCCACATACCCACACCTTGATCTTCAAAAAAAAAAAATTCCCCATTTATCTACCTATTACCTCATGCCAACAAACATTCAGCACTTCTTAGCTTGCACATTCAACCGCAAGTCACCAAGTGTTAAATGAACATGTGGTGTACGTCCATGTGTGAATCAGTCCTTAGCTATTCTGATATTAAAACTTTGAAAGCGCTGCATTTTTTTTGGCTGTTTAGGATTATTATTACCCAGACATTTTGCATATGAGAATAAAATAGTAACAAACTCACAGTACAAAGCAGGAAATAGATACAACATTTGTAGCCAGGAGTGGCACTGTATTCCACATCCTTCTATCTATCTATCTATCTATCTATCTATCTATCTATCTATCTACAGTATCTATCAATCATCTATCTATCTATCTATCGACTGCCCCGCATCAGAAAATATCAGGGTGGTTCACAGAATAAAATACATAATTAAAAAAAGAAAATAAGTAAAACAAAACAGCAAAAAACTGCTGCCTTTGTTAGGTTCTGAGGGTCCTGAAACTTCAGCTTTTCTGTACATTTGATTTCAGACAAGCTGATACAAGGAGAAGGCAGAGACAGGTGACTGTGTGTGTGTGTGTGAGAGAGAAAAGAGTCCACAGGTGACAGAAAAAAGGAGGAATCTGTATGAAAGGGAGAGGATATCATTAGTTAATCTTAATTAAATTAATATGCAAATCCTTTATTTTAATGGGACTTACTCTTAAATAAATATGCCACTTTAATATTTCAGTGTTGATTTGGAATGAAAATTTTATTTAGTTGAATGTTAAAATGGCAAGATTTTGCAAACAAAGAAAAAAAACTTGATTTGGAACTAAAACCGTATGGTGCTCGAATGTGGAAGAATTGGGAATTTCTTCAAAGCATTATACTGCCAAGGGGCAAAAAAGAACAACTGCCACCTACAGTATACTAGGTTCGGAGGGTGATAAGTGCTGCTAACTTTGATTTCAGGCCTGCTGATGTTAGAAGTGAACAAGAGTCACAGAGAAGTGAATCGAAGGTGGCAGAGAAGGTAAGGTGGAAGAAAGTGAGCAAAGGAAAGTGTGAAGGAGGCAGGCAATAATGAGCAGGTGAAATGAAGTAGTAGGAAGAAAGTATAGAAAAGTTTTAGAAGGTAAAGAGAATTGAGAAGATGGCATGAGCAGAGAGAGAGAAAGGATTGTGAAAGATGGTGAGATGGGAAAAAGTGATAACAGAGGAGGAACTGTGAGGTGCAAGGAGTAGCAAAGAGAATGTGGGAGGTAAAAAGAGAGAAGAGCAAAGGCAAGACAGGTGATGCAGGACCAGAAGGTAGGGAGAGAAAAAGACGGAAGCAGGTGGCAGAGACAGGAGCTGGTAAAATTGATAGGCCTTTTTGGTAACAAAACGCAAGCATAAATAGCGATGGTGACTTGCCCTCTTGCGCAATATCAACCACAGGTTTCAAGGAAGAGAAGAACCCCAGAAATAAAAGAGAAACTATATGTATTAAAAGGGTTCATAAGTTTGCCCAACAGTACATGAAATATTGGTTTACTTGCATTTAGAAAAATTGAATGCCACTACCTCTGTGTAATAGGTGGTGAGACGCTAGTACTATTAAGTATAAATCAAAAGTGAAAATGTAAAAGTGAGTCCTGTGTGCCTGGCAAGGAAGATATGGTGCACCTTGGGTCTAGAGTGGTTGAAGACCACTGCTCTAAATGAAGATGGGCCAAAGCTGATAAGTGACACTGTAATCTGAATTTCCGAGGTTTATAATGGTGTGTCTTTCACTTCTTAGATTTTCCCTCTCCAATAACTTGACAAATGTCCTGGCATTATCAGATTATGAGGTCATTTATGTTCAGGAGTTAATGAGATCAAAGCAGATTTGGCACTAAAAATAGCTACGGACAAATACGGATCATTTGATGGAGAGGAGAGCTGTTTCACCTCTGTAATGTTGTCTTTCTCATTCTGTTTGGTTTAAAGCAGTTAGCAGGTAGTAAGGCAGTTCAAGCAGTAATGTATTATATCAGTCTTTACTTAATATGATCTTGTAGCGATTATAGTCCACTTACAATGGTAAATTAGTGGTAGATAAAAGTCAATAGACAGTCATGAAAAATATTATTTTGAAGGTATTTAGAACAAGAGAAAAGCAGATGAAATTTGAATCAAACGACTATTTTCTCGAAAGCATTAAATGGTTCATTTTGGCAAAACATACATGAAAATGTGTTCAGAAGATTCACTTTAAAAAACAACAACCTGAAAACAAATAGCAGAAGCTATAACCATCTACAGTAAATGGTGGCTCTTTTTTTAAAAAAAGAAATATAATAATAATAATTAATAATAATTTATTTACACCCCGCCCATCTGGCTGCAAATGGTTATTTGCATCTAAAAGTAAAAAACACTGTATTTCAGAAGCAGTATACCACAGTAGCACCATTTGCACATCATGGCAAGCCGCAGTTGGCTCCCACTTTATTTGTTTCATACAACTTTTATACCGCTTGATTGTAGAGAACCCTCAAAGCAGTTTTTCCACACTCCTCTCCTAGTGCAAGTGGGAGAAACAAAGCATAAAACCTGTCTTAATGTTTCGAACTTAACTGGGATTCATGCTTGGTTGTGATTTGCTTGGAGCTGAACAAACCACAGTCCTCAGTTTAGATGTAAATCTGAGCCAGGGTTTGTGGTTGTTTCTCCCACTCAATCTAGGGGAACAGTGAAGCCAAGGATTGTTCTTGGCATACCAGTTGTGGTTTGTTTGACTGAAAGAAACCAGGATCCCTGGTTTGGATTCAGCGCTAAGCCAGGGATTGGGGTTTATTTGATCCCACTTGTGCTAGGAGAGAAGTTGGAGCAATCGCCACATACACAGCGATCCATTACTCTTGGAAGTAGTAACAAGGTCTCCACAACCATATTTATTAACTGCCTATCTGCAAGTTTCATTGTTGTGTTTGGTTACTTCAAGTGTGAAATGAGGCTTGTGTTTCCGTTTCCTATTTAGCCCTAACCATAGTTAGTGTTTGCCCTCCAAATCAAAATAAAAAAAACTGTTTGAAATGGGTTTCTGATTTGGTTTTGGAGAATACAGTGGTACCTTGGATTACAACCATAATCCGTTCCGGAGGTCCGGTTGTAAACCAAAACAGGTTGTAACCCAAACCACGCTTTTGCCAATGGGGCCTCCCCCCCCAATTGGTTTTAAACCCGCCCCCCAAAGGGTTGTAATCCAAAAAAGGGACACACATTTCCGGGTTTGATGTGGTTGTAATCCAAAATGGTCGTAATCCAAAGCGGTTGCAAACCAAGGTACCACTGTAAGTGCCAACTGGAGTTTGCCAATCCAAACTTAATGACTAATTGTGTGTAGGGCTAAGGAAACCAAAACAGAATTCCTGGATCTGTTATGTGTAGAATTCCATTTCTCCATGTTAAAGATGGAGGCTGAGGCTGAGAAAACAGTGACTTACTTGCCTAAGGCTACCGTCTAAGCTTGAACTGGGGCCATGTAGCTTAACCGCTCTTGTAGCTCTTAACCGCTTTAGCATATAGCAGCTTCCTATCCAGAGTTCATCATTATTCCAGGTTCCAATGTCATTTCAATGGTGCATAAAAAGGTACAGATTCCAGATGCCTTTTTAATCAGGGAATTGGCCACTCTTAAAGTGTCACTATATGTATAAGAACAATAATGTTGCTTTATTGAGGATAGTGCCAAGGCATCATAACCCAGAAGGTTTATGGCAGAAATTCAACTTTGCTGCTGTCAGTAATAAAATTAATCCAAGGTGGAGGTGTCCTCTTCAAAGTTCATTACCCTAGAATGATTTCTCCTTCCCTTTAAAGGGCTCTTGAAAGGATGTGTTTGCTACTTTTGGGTAGCACTCAATGCATTATTATTTCTTCATGACCTGCAGGTATATTAATGCACCTTGACCAGTAAAAATAAGGGCTGTAAGGTTCAAGAAAGCCCTTCTCTACACCCCCCCCGTCTTCAAAAAAAGGGCAGAAGGGGTCTTTTGATCGCAGACCAAGTGTGAACAGAACAAATTCTGCAGCTTTTTACACATATGAAACACTAAAGCACATTACATATTTTAGGTGCATATAAATGTCTTTTTTAAAGGGATGTGCCTAAAAACCTCACATGCGAGTAAGATTATATTGCATTTGGAAGGCTGTAATGGAGTTTGTGAGTAGCTAGTAGAAAAAATATTGGGCTTCGTTGGATAAAAGGCTGTCATCAAAATGGAGGGAATATGATAGCTTTTTTTTACTTTTAGAGTAGTGAAAGAAAATGCATCTCTGCTAGCTGAATTAAACACTCTGTGGTTTGATACTTCAATTATGTGTGTGTTTATGAAGAAGGAATTCCCATTATGTTGAGTGGGGCTTCCTCTGAAGTAGGTACACATAGGATCACAGCCTAACTACAATCCTCAGTATGTTTACTTAGAAATAAATCTGTTTTCAAGAATGTGGGCACTGGATTACATCCTAAAGGTTGTAATGTTAACCCAGAAACTGACACAGCCCATAGTTCCTTTAAAGCAGCTTAAACGTGTATGCCCCCACCTTTAAAGTAGCACTTTTGCACAACACCTGTCTGGTTTGGTTTGGTTTGGTTTGGTTTTCAAGCAGCATGTACAAACTTTTTGCCTTGATTTTCTTGCAGTATTTGGTGTGTAAAAGGAAGCTGGAAAGTAAGAAGGAAGCACTGCTAATTCTTTCCAAAGAGCTGGACACCTGTCAACAAGAGAGAGACCAGTACAAGCTTATGGCTAATCAGCTACGGGAGAAGCATCAATCACTGAAAAAGAAATACCGGGAACTGATTGTATGTAGCTGGGTTGATAACTGTCTGTTAATATCTGCTTATATTACATCTTTTGCTTCTTGTAATGCATTGTGCATTATGAATCATTTCCTTGTAATCCTTTTAGTTCTGTGTTTATGGTGCTGTTTTTGTTTATTTTTGTTTATTTTAATTTAATTCTTAATTATGTATTCACTATTATTTAAAGCACTAATAGGAACAGCTTCTACGTTACAGTCTAAACTATGGGTGGGCAAACTTAAGGCCCGGGAGCCGGAGCCGGCCCAATCGCCTTCTAAATCCGGCTCGCAGGCGGTCCGGGAGTCAGTGTGTTTTTACATGAGTAGAATATGGCCTTTTATTTAAAATGCATCTCTGGGTTATTTGTGGGGCATAGGAATTCGTTCATATATTTTTTTCAAAATATAGTCCGGCCCCCCACAAGGTCTGAGGGACAGTAGACTGACCCCGTGCTGAAAAAGTTTGCTGACCCCTCATCTAAACCTCTTAGTGCTTTGATTGCAGTACTGCAGTGCTTCCTGACATTACTTTTTCAAACAAACTACATTACTTTATAAAGTCCTGTTATTTTTCCAGTGACATGTAAACTCCCTTCTTGTAGGACGGTGACCCATCTCTTCCTCCTGAAAAAAGAAAGCAGGTAGGTTTCATTTCTGCCTGCATGCACATATAACTTATTGCTCTATGTTGTTCGTCTTTTTTTTTAAAAAAAAATATTGGTAAACTATGTTATTTTGATTCCACTAATTAATTTACTCACTTTATATTTCAAACCTGTATTCTATTGGACCCTCAAGGCAGTTTGGTAAAAATCCATATAAAGCAAAGTAAACCTGCATATCAACAATAAAAGTTCAAACAGATTCCTGTGACACCCGCTATCCAGTCAGTGGCCAGGATTGATTCAGCTTGATCAATCTGACTTGATGGGTGCTCTCTTCACTGCTCTGGTAGTTATGGTGTCCTCACAAACACCCTAGGTCAGGGGTAGGCAACCTAAGGCCCGGGGGCCAGATGCGGCCCAATCACCTTCTCAATCTGGCCGGTGGGCGGTCCGGGAGTCAGTGTGTTTTTACATGAGTAGAATGTGTCCTTTTATTTAAAATGTATCTCTGGGTTTTTGTGGGGGCTGCCTGGTGTTTTTACATGAGTAGAATGTGACCTTTTATTTAAAAGGCATCTCTGGGTAATTTTTGGGGCATAGGAATTCGTTCATCCCCCCCCCCCCAAATAGTCTGGACCACCACTGAGGGATGGTAGACTGGCCCACAGCTGACAAAGGTTGCTGACCCCTGCCCTAGGTGATCCACCAAAGGAGGCCCTGGAGCACGTCATTGTTCCAGGAAGTCGGGAATGCAGAACAATAACTTGGGTCCATCCTCACTTTCATTCCTTTTTTAATTCTAGTCTTAAAACATTCTTAGAAAGTGTTCGAAGCTGGAAACTTGTTTTACAAAACTTTGCCTGGTTCTTCTTAGTTTTAGGAAAACAGTATGTTGTTTGGGCACTTCGTTAAACAAAGTGTTAGTATTTATTGGTGAATCATATTTATTATAAAATCCAATGGTGAGCTTACTTTCCCTCCAATACACATCGGCTTGATTGTGCATTTTGTTGGAAATATCCTTGCTAGAGCTCCAAAAGCATTTTATTTGTGTGGAAAGACTGTGACAGGTATCCTTCATCACTTGAAAATTAATGCATGAAAGTTTGTTTCTACAACAAAAATGTAACGCTAGCAGATATCATCAATTTTTGTGGTTGGTGTTGAGCTCGAGGGTCTCTTACTAAGCAAAGCAGGTTTTACTGTATTAAGTTGGGTGCCACAATCATACAAAACCATTGAAGTAGAAATTGCAATAAAAATTGCTATCAATCACACTTCTGAAGTGTACTTGATGTTTCATCAGATTTTTCTACCTGTTCTCCTTTATTCCAGTTGTCTAACTTGAGATGTGAGCTTAAACACTGGAAAATAATTTAAGCTTCTAAGAGACTTGAGCATGGTTTGAACATTTCTGTCTAAATGACTTTCGTACTGTTGTCGCTTACATTTGCCCCTCTTGTTCCCCCCTTCATCCGAAAACCTAGTTTACAGGACACGTCTGTGCGATGGGATAACAACTTATGTGTGCTAACTGCGATTTATCTGCAGAGGACTGAAGGGTGCATTAAGTTTGTTACTATCCACCTTCAGTAGTCTGAAGCAAAATAACTTGTACCAGGATTTCAAAAGCTGTGTTATGGAAATCAAATTTTAGGGTAGTGGGTGCTTTAGGGAGAATGTTACTTAGGTTACTGGCTTTTTTCCACTTGGGTTGGGTAACGAGAGAATGAATCAAATTGCCATATGGCAAATGTACTTTGGTTTATTTTGGTTTACCCCCTCGCCAAAGTCTTCTGTTCATTGTGCTGACCGAAAACCCTTACATTTGAAGCTGTATGTGATGGTAGCCCTGCTTTTGGGGGGGGGGCAGATATTGAGGCTGGTTCTGCTTATGTAAAGAGGCTTTCAAAGAGCAGCTGCTGCAGATGGCTCCATAGGTCCTCTTGCTTTTGGCAGCTTTTGTCCTGGTGACATTTTTGTTTGTGTAGGAACCCCTCCCATGTTCATCAGTATACAGTCGTACCTTGGAAGTCGGACGGAATCCATTCCGGAAGTCCGTTCGACTTCCAAAACGTTCGGAAACCAAAGCGCAGCTTCTGATTGGCACCAGGTTCCGAAAATCGTTTGAAAACCAGAACACTCACTTCCAGGTTTCAATCATTTGGGAGCCGATTTGTTCAGGAGCCATGGTGTTTGATCTCCAAGGTACGACTGTACTAACACTTTATACTGTTTCATTGGTAAGAGGAAAAATGACTACTGTATTACTCATACCTAAGTAACATTCTTCCTAAAGCACCCACTACCCTTATACTTAATCTAAACACAACCACAAGGGCTCTTGATTAGATATTTTATCTATGTGATATTAAATGTTACCTGTTAACTTTCTTCTATCCTGTTTCCTCGCTGCTACTGTTTTTATTTAAACAACTCCATGAACCAAGAACTTGTACATTGAATGCTAATAATGAACCATAAGTTGTAGATACTACTGCAAATTTCTTGTGCTATTTTTGAGATGTGCAAAGGATATGCGAATCTCTTGGAATCCCATAGAATTGTAGAGTGGGAAGGGACCCCAAGGGTCATCTAGCCCAACCCCCTGCAATGCAGGAATCCTGCCCACAACTGTCTCTGGTTATCATTTATTACTCCTATGATCCCTGCTTATAAAGCCCAATAAAAAGTTATTTAAATAAGAATAAATAAAAAGTAAAGGAAATGAAGGTTTTGCAGATGTGTCAGTGGAGAGCTGTTTCAGTGCTGCGCAAATCTCATAGTTTAATGTGATGTGCACAAAGTGGAACAAGGCTTGGCAAGCGATGGGTTTGAAATTTTTATTTTCAGGGTTTTTTTTTTTTTAGTACAGCTTGTTTCATCTGAATTAACTGACTGGTTAGTAACGATGGTTTGTTTGAAGCAAGCCAACTTGAAGCCATGGTTGAAGTTCCCATTGACTCCTGTGGGTGCTTTCCCCCAAAGTCATATAGCAGATAAAGGCTGCACAAACCAGTTTGGAACCATAGCAGGAATTGTGTCACATTAGGTAGCTCCTTTATCAAAGCAGTTTCCAGGAAGTTATAATAGGCATTCTAAGGGAAAGCAACAGACAAATAGGTATTCCACCATCTATTATTTGTAAGTTGTTGTTGTTTAGTCGTTTAGTCGTGTCCGACTCTTCGTGACCCCATGGACCATAGCACGCCAGGCACTCCTGTCTTGCACTGCCTCCCGCAGTTTGGTCAAACTCATGTTCGTAGCTTTGAGAACACTGTCCAACCATCTCGTCCTCTGTCGTCCCCTTCTCCTAGTGCCCTCCATCTTTCCCAACATCAGGGTCTTTTCCAAGGATTCTTCTCTTCTCATGAGGTGGCCAAAGTATTGGAGCCTCAACTTCACGATCTGTCCTTCCAGTGAGCACTCAGGGCTGATTTCCTGCAGAATGGATAGGTTTGATCTTCTTGCAGTCCATGGGACTCTCAAGAGTCTCCTCCAGCACCATAATTCAAAAGCATCAATTCTTCGGCGATCAGCCTTCTTTATGGTCCAGCTCTCACTGTATTTGTATTTGTAAGTACAGTAGGTGTATGTGATAACTTTTCTAAATAACAGCTTTGTGACTTTCTTGCAAAGTTAATAACAGCTCTTCATACTTACTGCCAGCAATTGTTTATAAATGATAATAGGGTGACTAAATAACTACAACTGAAAGGGAAATGG
Source organism: Zootoca vivipara (assembly GCF_965207765.1). Lineage (NCBI taxonomy): Eukaryota > Metazoa > Chordata > Lepidosauria > Squamata > Lacertidae > Zootoca > Zootoca vivipara. The sequence continues at coordinate 10,121,577 of NC_142583.1, read as the reverse complement.
CAGTAAATACAACTCCATATAATAGGTTGACTAAATAACTGCAACTGAAAGGAAAATGGCAGTAAATACAACTCCATCCTTTCATTTCTTGAATGAACACTGGTTAGCATATACGTTCCATTTTTGGTAACCATTGCCAGCTCCAAAGCAATAGAGGTTAGAAGCAGTTTTGCAAACTGCTATATGGGGTTAACCATGGTTAGCAAATCACCAGTGCAGATGGTTCACTCTGAAAATGAGAAAGTGGCTGAGATTTGCATGAGAAGCAAAAAGCTGTATAGTAGTCCTCATATATCCACTTATATAAGAGTTTGCACAAGTTGTTATTTTCTTGCACAATGCTCTAGGAGGCACAAGATGCCTTTTGCATGTAACAAGGCACGTTTGGCTCCAACCCAGTGAGCGAGAGCTGTGCAAGAACATGTTTAATGTTCTTGTGCAGCTCCCATTTACTTCATGGAGCTTTGCCCAGGATAAATTCCCATTGGATTGCACCAGTTGATAAGGTGCACTTGTAAGTGAGTGACGATGTAAATAATATTTCTTTTCATAAACTTCCTCATCTTAATTATGGCCTTGTGATATTTAACCACTGGTCTCAATCCCTTGTAGTAAACAAAGTGTGGCAGGATTTTTTCCCTGTGGTATCAAACGATATTTGTGCTGCCATCTGTCTTTGTTTATGTACAAGGTTTATGTGCACACATGATTGATTTATTTTATTTTTTTGCAGTAATTTTAGTTATAGGAATGGTGCTATTTGGCCTAATGAAGTGTTTGGTTACCCTCGCCACCAGTCAAACTATATACAAATGTCGCACTGCATAAAGCTTAATGATTTTTCTCAGCCACATCTTCATAATCCAGCTTTTGACTCACCCTTGTTTGATGAAACTTTGCAATTTTCCTAGGCTAATCTTGCCCAACTCCTGAGTGATTCTCGGAATCGAAATAAGCATCTGGGAGATGAAATCAAAGAACTTGAGCAGAGGCTGGGAGAAGTCCAAGGGGACAACAAGGTATTGTACAAGTTGCATTTGAAAGTAAAAAGGTTATAGCTTTTGAAATAATCTAGTCTCTCATTCAGTTTGCATAACCGCAACCAAAGACAGTTTTGCCTGCAGTTTTCCAGATTGTGATCTATTGCTATTTAAATTGGAAGTATCCAAAAAGAATTAATAACATCTATGCAACTTTTTGCGCTGTGCTGTGTATGTGTTTGTAGCAGTTGCTCCGTATTCAAAACTCATAAATCCCAGAATAAAAATAGCAGTTCCTTATATTACAAAAGAGGTTTAATATATTATATAATTATTATTCCACTTTTCTCTCAAAAGTGACCCAAAGCAACCTACAAAAACAATACAACTAGTGTGGAAAAAAACAACCAATATAAACTTAAAAACACAACTATACAGATAAAGACAACCCTTCCCCACTAACAGAGGTCACAAATACTTGAAACTCTTCAAATTAAGGGCCAAAAGCCCAGGTTAAAAGGAAAATGTTTGCTGTACTTGAGCTTTGATTCTTTAAGGTAGACCCTTCACATTTTGGTTTGTATGTGCATACGTTTCAGGAAGTCTTAAAACTTCATTCAAAAAATCATTACATTTTTTTCTAGAGTTTTTTCTGTTGACTCTCTTTAACAACTCATATCCAATTTGTAACCAAGTTCTTAATTGGCAGTTTTTCTACCCTAGTACTGTGTAGAATTCTCCCTCTTCAAGCTCCTATTTCCTTTTGCAGAATATCATTTTATAGTTGGAGAATTCAAACAGCAGAGCTAATACTTTTGTATATATGATTCTGTTTCAAATATTAAATGAGGAAAATATTAAAATGCAGTTTGTTCTGAGTGTCACAAACATTTCTGATGATACCTGAGAAAGGGTAAGTGGGCTCCCTCCCCGGTTTGTTGTTTTCCTTCTCTCTTGAATGTAAGGAGCATTGGATCCTGGCTCCATCTAAAGCTAATCTAAGAACTGTAAAGTATAAACTCCCCCACCTGCTCCATTAATCCCCTACTGCAATTTGCAAAATAACTTTCTATATATTGTGATTTTAAAGCCAAATATTTAGAAGCTTGACATACCCTTTATGCTGCTGTTTTGAGTTAATCATTGCTGGCTTTCATAGTTTTAATTAGTGTTTCATAATAAATTATCACAAGAAGGAGAGGCAGATCACTTTCTGTTGTGATTTAGTATTTTCTTTTACTAGAAAATTAGTATTTTCGGTAAGTGCAGACACCATTTTAAAAGGTCCATTATATAAGGAATACATTCACATTTTGCTGCTTAAATAGACAGATGGGAGGGTTCAGATATATACATATATATTACTTTTTTATTTTAAAACATTGCCTGCTAATCACCACTTTATAAATTCATTCCTGAATTTAGCAGTTTATATGGAACATTACTCTAATTCTGGAACTTGGTATTAAACAAATGCCGCTTGTCTGTGTTAACTAATATATATGAACTCAAATGCATTTAATAATCGTAGCTTTATCCATGTGCAAAGCGTTGAAAACCAGGATTTAATAGTGCAATCCAGAAAGTGCAAGACTAAGGAAAAGCAGGATTTTAAAGCAGAACAGCTGCCTTCATGGCTGGACTGACCAGGGCTGATGGGAATTGTAACCTGGAATAGCTGGGGGAAAGGCTTCACTAGTGCATAGGCAACATAAAGTTCAACAGTTTAATGCTCAAGTAGGGAAAGAGGTGAACATTGCTTCCAATCTTTCTGCAGAGGCTTCCCATCTAAGGGCAATGTTCCCTGAAGCACTATCTTTTAATTACATATATCAGCCACTGTCTCATCACCTTCACATCCATGTGATCAGAGCAGAGGCTTTGGCAGAGTTCTCAGCTGCAGGCTTCTATGCCAGGGAAGCAAATATAAGGCATATGGGACAAAGTACCTGTAAAGAGGAGACCATGCTCAAATTATTTTTTTTGATGCTGAGAAGGAGAAATGTAAAGAGCCCCTTGTGTCTCAACCTGCAGGGTAGAATGTGGCTGCTGAGCTTAGTTGAAAATACCCTCCTGTTTAAAATTCTTTGCTGCCATATATATATATTCCCAACAATATATGGAAGATTAGAGCCTGGTTCACACATAGTGAAACACTATGGTTTGATTCTGATTTGTTGTTTGAACAAAGCACAGTTTCTCATATTCAGTGTAGCAAGAAACCAGTTTGTACCAAACTGCAATAGGATGATTTAAACTTCCGCCCCTCGTGCATAAAGAAGGATGGTACAAGGTGGAGGCTCATTGTGATGCAGTTGCTTATCTCTGTGAGTTGTTTGAGGATAAAATTGCTTGTTTCTGCTGGGACCTCAGCCCCATTGTTATAGCAGATGAATTGCAAGAAGGGTCCAGATCACTGTCTAGTCCTGTTGTGTTTGATGTGAACAAGGTAGTTGGTTTGATCTGGGACACCACGTGTTCTTGATCTTTTCCCTTCCCTTTACGGCTGAATAAAACTAGTAAGGAAGGGATGGCTGGCTGGGCCAGGGAGGTGATGAATGTGTCCTTGCAGGGAGATGAGGTGCCTGTCTGCCTAAAGGAGGCAGTGGTAAGACCATAAGAAACCCTTGCAGAATCAAGAAAACCTAAATAACTATCAGCAGATTGCTAATGACCCTTCTTGAGTTCTTGAGCACTTGATTGTGGGCAGATCCCAGCTTTCTTGGAAAACTGATTTTTTAGATCCATTTCAATCAGGGTTTAGGCCTCGTTTTGTTTCCTCTCCGACTTGGATGACTGTTTTCAGAGGGTAGTGCTTGGGCAGTCTTATTTAGCCATGTGGAGCATTCAGTGTGGGGTGCCACAAGATTCCATTTTATCCCCCATGCTGCTTAACATCTACATGACACTACTGAGTGGAGTCATCAGGAGTTTGGGTGTGTATTATGAGCAATATGTGTGGCAATGGATGTGGTAAACCAACATCTGGCCTCAGCAGTGAGCCAACAAACTGAAGCTTATTCCAGATCAGACTGAGGCACTGATAAGTGGGTTGTTTCCTAGACCACATGGGCAGGGCAGGGCAGGGCCTGCTTTCAATGGGAGCTTATACTCCCTCTGAAGGTGCAGGTGCATAGTTTAGGAGTACTTAGGATTCACTACTATTGCAGTGGTGCAAAGTGCCTTTCATCATTCATTCATTCATTCAGTCAGTCAGTCATTCATTCTATTTGTATGGTGCTTTTCTGCACAGAAAAAAAATTCTTGCAACAAAGAAAACAGGAATGAATTTCAAATGAACACTACAAAAACAATTTCGTAATAACAACAAAACAATAACGTAATAACAATTTCATAATAACATCCCCAAACAATAGCAAATATAATAATATACAAACAACCACATTTGGATACTATAAATATAACAAGATTGTATAAACAACATGCACCATCCATTAGCAACAATAACAAGGGAGGTTCCCAGTTTCACCTTATTCCTGGAAGCACTCCTCCCATGATGTTGCTGGTGGCCCAGCTATATCTGGACAGAGAGAGCCTAGCTTCTGTTGTTTATGCTCTGTAACCTCTAGTTAGATTATTGCAATGTGTTAAACATGGAGTTGCCTTTGAAGACAGTTTGGAAACAGCAGCTGGTGCACAATTCAGTGGCCAGGTTGCTGAATGGGACAATACGACAGGAATCTATTGGCACTCAATTCAAAGTGTTGATTTTTACCTATAAAGACTCAAGGACTTTATACCACAAGGACCACCACAGTCCTTGAGAACCAACCCTGAACTTGTGATTCTCATCTGATGCCCTTCTACTTCTCCAAAGAAAGTGTGGAAGTTGGCAACATGAGAATGGTGTTCTCAGGGGTAACTTCCTGCTTGTGAATTGCTTTCCCATGGAGGCATGCCTGACTCACCGTTATCTATTTTTAGGACCCAGGAGAGAAAAAAAATTATTCACTTGGGTTTTAGAGCCTTAATTTAGAGGATATTTGGTATATCTGTGGCCTCTTTTTTGCTCATCTTTTTAGTGAGGTAGGTTGAGTTAGATCTGCCCTTTTATATATATTACGAGTGGGCATCTTAGGTTCCTATTATTGTTTTTGTATTTAGTTTTAATGTTGCTTCTGTTTTTTTGTGAAAAAAGCAACTAATAAATAATACAACAACAACAATAGGAAACCACTGTTTCCCAATAGGTCTGAACAAGATTAATGTTTTAGCCTACAGTGGCTACATTTATCGTAGCCCTGGTGTGCAGCACTTTTATAGAATTAAAAGAAACATGTAATGTTCAGTAATGAATTGCTTTGTGTGGTGGTAGTTTTAATATTTGCCAGTATCTCACATGTGTATGATCTGTGCACATTCATATTTCTCTGCAGAGTGTTCTGTTTAGAAAATCTTTCAAACTGGAAGTCTCAGCATGAGTTAAAACCTTGTTTGTTTACACTGGCATTAATCCTCAAGCTGAAACACAGTGATGCCCCATTTGCATTCATGGATTCAACTCTAAGGATTGTAGCTAGGAGCTGGATCTGCACATCACAGTAAGCCATAAACCATGGCACTCATTACTGTGCATGAGTGAAGACTATCCACTTTGCTCCTTCCCACTCCATGATCTGCAGCCAACAAACAACAAACTGTAGCCAAGTTTTGTTCTTGTCTGACTGTACTGCTGATTGTAGTTTGTTGGAGCAAAAGAAATTACAACCCCTGGTTTGGATGTTGTATAAGGTAGGGATCATTTCCTCCCAGCATACCAGCAGAGAGGAGACAAAAAGCTCAGATAGAAGTGTTCACAGCAAGCCATAGTTCTGTGCAAACTGGGCTGCATCTTGTTCTTTCTTTTCTGAACTATGTATAAGAACCCGAAGCCAGTAAACTTCAGAGGGGAAAGCAGTGTGGTCTTATGTCTTGGCACAAATCTTTTTATTTATTTACGTGTTTATAGACAGGAGGACAAATGGATGAGAAGCAGCTGTCACATCGGCAGTGCTTGCCCAAGGCAAAACCCACAAAGCTTTTAGACTTCCACAACCTCTGAATACTTGAGTGCTTCCAGCTTGTATAAAACTGCCTGTTTTATTTTCACCTTTAGCTTTTGCTATCTAATCTTAATTCATTTATTTGAGGCTTTGCAGATGAAAAAGTAAAAGGCTTTATTCTTAGTGATGAAATTTGATGTCAGTAGTGTGAAATCCCAGGGAGGGATAGCCTTTTGACTGCTTAAAATAATGATCAATGTGCTCATTTCCTGGGTTGGAAGGGCGCATACAGGCTCCAAAAAAGTAAAAGAATATTAAAGAAAAAAATCTGTTTCAGTGGAGGCCAGATATCTGCCTGAGCAGATGGGAGGCTACTGCCACCAATCTTCACACTCAGGTCAACTTGTTGAGAACCACAAAACAGGGTGCTAAGGTGGTAGAACTGGGCCATTTGCAGATCCACTGGATCCTATGCCATCCCATTGCCAGATGAATGCCCAGTTTGGACCCCTCTCCTGTGCCAGCTGAGGTTTCTAGATGATGGCCGCGTTGTGCCTGGGAATTGCAAGTGTTCTGTATGTGAGCTTCCTGTGGACCTCTGGTTGCCCACTGTGAGCAGGATCCTTGACTAGATGGGCCATTGGCCTGATCCAGCAGGCTCTTCTTATGTTCTTACGGGGGAAGGCATTTTAAAATGTGTTCCTTGAACCATTGGGTTCAGCAAAACAAGCCCCGCTGCGCTGGCAGATTGTTAATTTTGTTGGAGTATCAGACAAAAGCACTGTAATAATAATTAAAGCATGCACACTCCCCAAAGAATAATTTCTGTATCGTTTTGATAGTTGTGCTTCTATCTGTTCCAAAGTGAATGCCCAGATGGTCTCTGCCAGTGTCACCTCTGGCAAGAGATGAGCAAGCAGCTGCTTTTGCAGCCCGAAAAGATGTTTATGGATGAACTCTGCCTGGATGTGTGATTCATACAGTTGTTTTTCCCCAAGCAAACTGGGCCATAGGGCCGGGAGGAGGAGGGGAAATATTTCAGCAGACATATCTATCAATAGGAGCAGAGGCATGGTTTTTACAGGGGTTTGGGGGATTTTAAGTTGTGCAGTTGCTTAAAAATACTGTACATGATAATAATAACTAACTGAGAACCGAGTGAGGAATGAACTTTTTGGTTGTGGCCAAAAAACCCAAGTTCAAGTGGATTAAGTACAAAAGCAAATAAATTACATAATGTTCTTTAAAAACAACAACCTAGGCTTTTCATTTATTTGGTGATTCTCAAATGTTACAAAGCACCCAAAAACATTTTCTGGCAACCTCTTTGAAGAATTTGCAACAGCAGTTAACAGAATTGTGGTGACACACATACAACTTGCAGTTTGCAAGTTGAGTTCTAAGGCTGTTTATTTTTGTGACAGATCACAATCTCTTATCAAGCCTGACACACACCACCAGAACTGCTCCCAGGTGCAGCTTGCCTAAGGTTTAAAGGTATCTTTGTTTCATGCCACCACGGTCAATAAATGCCTTTTGGACAATAAATGCAAAATACTAAAGAAATAAAAGTGTTTCCACTATTTCTGGGCTAGAAGATAGGAAAATCTGGAGTTTTCTGGAAGAACTCCTCAATTGTTCTGAGTCACCAGTAGTGAAATATTATTTTGAGTAGGAGTGGCAGATTGGTTTTAGGGAGCGTGTTGTTGTTCCTTGCTTCATGAAGCAATGCTGGAAACATTAAATAATTTATTGTGCTTTAATACAAGAGAACTGCATTTTAGTTTACTTCCCAGCTTCTTTTCTCTGCTTCTAGACATATCTCTTCAGTTCTGGTGATTTTGTTTTTTCCTCTTCCCCATCTCTTAAAGGAGCCTTACCTTCACAGTGAGAGAAAAAGGTAAACAGAAAGCAGTGACCACAGCTTACTGGGGGAAGCTGACAAGGCTTCCCCTTTTAACTAGGATTTAAAACCACATGTTAATGTTGGCTTTTTAAAAAAATCTTGATCCATTTGGAGCCCTACCCCAAAAAGTTTTCTTTATCTGCAGTTAAGATGGACATTCACTTGAGGAAGGTGAAATGTGCAGGTAGGGGTTGCAGAATTCCATGGTTGACTCCTAACATCACCTTTGAAAATAATAGTAATGCTGCTGTGTTATGGACCGGTTGAAGTTTCTGAGTTATCTTCAAAGACACCTCCACGTAGAGCACATTGCAACAATCCAATCTGGAAGTTACTAGAGCAGGGGTCAGCAAACTTTTTCAGCAGGGGGCTGGTCCACTGTCCCTCAGACCTTTTGGGGGGCCGCACTATATTTTGAAAAAAAATATGAACGAATTCTTATGCCCCACAAATAACCCAGAGATGCATTTTAAACAAAAGGACACATTCTGCTCATGTAAAAACACCAGGCAGGCCCCACAAATAACCCAGAGATGCATTTTAAATAAAAAAACATATTCTACTTATGAAAAACATGTTGATTCCCAGACCGTCCGCAGGCCGGATTTAGAAGGCGATTGGGCCACATCTGGCCCCCGGGCCTTAGTTTGGGGACCCCTGTACTAGAGCATGGATTACAGTGACCAAAAGAGGGCCACTTCCCAGATGTGAGAACCTGGGTGCGCATAACACCCTTTGTCTTTTCAGGATTCAGCTTCAGTTTATTTGCCAACATTCAAGCCATCAGTGCCTCCAAGCACTGGTCTAACACCTCACCTGATTCAGATGAAACACACACACAGAGAAAGACCTCTCCCAATAAATGTCATCCAAATAGTCTACAAAGACAGTGCATGTGAGTGCATTGTGGTACTCCAGTCCAGATGTAACCAAGGCATGCAGGAATGTGGCTAGGCCTGTCCTATTCAGGAAAAGGTGCAGCTGGTTTACCAGTCTTGGCTTAGCAAAGACTCTCCTGGCTACACCTGCCACCTTGGAAATCCAGGAGGAGAGTGGGATCCAAAACCCTGGTTGTAGTTGCTTCATTTGTATGTCATTTCCCCACATACCTTACATTCAATCTGTTCACAATCATGCATAAGAAAAAGAACCAGAAACACAAGTATCATATCTATAATAATTATGAACTCCATTTTCTGAGTGTTAGTCCATAGCTGAAACAGCACTGTGCATGTTCAGCGTTGGAAGAGCCCCAAGATTCGCATCGGTACAAAAATCTTAGGGAAAAACCCTAAGGGATGGACCGCCATGAGGTGGTAGGCTGTTGAATTGGGGGGGGGGGTTGGACGTGGAAGAACAACACCAGATCTGATCCACAAACTGCTAAAGATATCACCTTACCAGAATTTCATCTGCAATACCAGCTACTTGTAAGGCTTCTGCTATCTGAAACTCAGGGGCTTCATTCTTTGCCCACCAGCTTCTCTTAGTTCTCTTTCCAAACCATCTTTCATTCATGTCTTTATTAGTAGTAAAAAAAATATTTTTTAAAAAATCGGTGCTTAAAAAAATACACATTTTAACATTTTCCTCCTCTTCCCTATTTTTGCTGGCTGGGAATGTGAAAACAGCCCAATTTGCCAAAATGAAAGCAACATGGGGGTCAATGCCTCATTGAGGCCTGCAAGTCAGTCACCCTGTGGAGCTTGTCAAATGAAGAATAGCAGCCACAGCAGCATGGGCTTAATGGGGCTGAAGCAGAGGATCGCGGGTCATTTGCATCAGCAATATTTTAATTGGCCCATAGGTACTTAAGTGATTGGCATTCTGAAATTGCTTTAGGTAGCCTTAATATGTGATGCTCAATTTCAGAAGAGTGATCTTCTATTTCATGAAATATAATGATGTGCATTAATTCTGTAGCGCAGCTGCAAAATGTTAAGTCATGGGAGTTTTCACTGCAGATTTCTCATGCCTCTGCGTCAATTCTACAAATTGGACCACTGAGATGTACGGTAATTCTTTCTCTCTCCCAGCTATGCAGAATGTGGAGGGGGAGGGTTGGAGTTAAACAGTTGCATACACTATGGCCTCATTTTGTAGGTAACTTGCGCACTTTATTTTGACTCCTCAAAACATTTTTGACGGTAGCTTTGAAAACGGTTGGCTCCGAATTGAGTTCATGCTAGTTTGAATACTTGCTATTGGAGATCACATAAACACTGGTGAAATATTTTGGTTTTTCATATTGGGCACATCTTGCCTAACACGGGCATTGATGAGGTTTTTTTTTAACTGCAGTGGTATTTTAGAATTCTCATACTCTCATTGTAAATAAACAGATTGCTGTGTCTGAAGCATTGAACAAAGCTGTACAAAAGGCAATCCCAGATTGAGGACTGAAATTAGGTACTCGGTTCTGAGTTAAGGGTAGCGGGTGGTGCTGTGGTCTAAATCACTAAGCCTCTTGGGCTTGCTGATCGGAAGGTCGGTGGTTCGAATGCGCGCAATGGAGAGAGAGCTCCTGTTGCTCTGTCCCAGCTCCTGCCTAGCAGTTCACAAGCATACCAATGCAAGTGGATAACTAGGTATTGCTGTGTAAGAAAGGTAAACGACATTTCCATTCTCTCTGGCACTCGTCATGGTGTCCCATTGTGCCAGAAGCGGTTTAGTCATGCTGGCCACATGACTCGGAAAGCCATCTGTGGACAAATGCCAGCTCCCTCGGCCTGAAGCGAGATAACCGTCCAGGGGTCCTTCACCTTTATATTTTAGGCTGTAGGTATTTTTAAAAAGCAGTAGTATGGATAGATTATATTTATTGCTACTATGGATAGGGAAGTTCAAGAAAATAATTATATGATCTAGATATGTGTTTAATTGTTATTCTCATAATTGTGCTCCAGCTAAAACTGAAAGAAAGCCTGAGGGCTATTTGAGACATAACACACTGACAAACACATAAGTGTTGATAAGTGTGTTCTAGATTCAGGTAGGTAGCTGTGTTGGTCTGACGCAGTCAAAATACATTTAAAAAAAAATGTCCAGTAGCACACAACTAAGCTTGTTCTTGGTATAAGCTTTCATGTGCATGCACACTTCTTCAGATACAGTGGTACCTCGGGTTATAAACACTTTGGGTTACAGGCTCTGCTAACCCAGAAATAGTACCTTGGGTTAAGAACTTTGCTTCGGGATGAGAACAGAAATCGCGCGGCGGCAGCAGGAGGCCCCATTAGCTAAAGTTGTACCTCAGGTTAAGTACGGTTTCAGGTTAAGAACAGACCTCTGGAACGAATTAAGTTCATAACTAGAGGTACCACTGTACCAGACCCTTATATATAGTGGGAGGGTGGGGTGGGGTTTTTCTCAGGAAGGTAGTAGGAGATGGGTGATTGTTGTTTAGAAATATTTGGAGAGCTGCAGGTTGCCATCTCTAGCCTAACCCTCAAACTGAATGCATTCTCCCCAAGTGCTTTACTTGTAGTCAGGCTTGCTTCGGTTACCATAACCCACCCAAGGGGAAAAGGAGGGGCAGGCAGGTAATATTTGAATAGGGAAGTTGTAAGTGGTGAGAAGATTGGCCCTCACATGTGCACACAGTTGTTATAAAACAGGACTCACCGACATACTGATCTGTATCATCAGCATCATATATTTCTATATCCTGTTCTTCTGTTGATGTACTCATATAACCTAATAGTAAAGGTAAAGGGACACCTGACCATTAGGTCCAGTCGTGACCGACTCTGGGGTTGCGCGCTCCTCTCGCATTATTGGCCGAGGGAGCCGGCGTATAGCTTCCAGGTCGTGGCCAGCATGACAAAGCTGCTTCTGGAGAACCAGAGCAGCACATGGAAACGCCGTTTACCTTCCCGCTGTAGCGGTTCCTATTTATCTACTTGCATTTTGACATGCTTTCGAACTGCTAGGTTGGCAGGAGCTGGGACCAAGCAACGGGAGCTCACCCCATCACAGGGATTCGAACCGCCGACCTTCTGATCAGCAAGCCCTAGGCTCAGTGGTTTAACCACAGCGCCACCTGGGTCCCCATATATAACCTAAAAGCACAAATAAAAGGAAGTCTAATAATAAAATACAAACTGATTTGTAAAAATGTTACGAGAGACATTGCATATATCTTTCTCAGTCAAGAAAATCTTTATAATAATAATAATAATAATAATAATAATAATAATAATAAACAATAGAAATAAGTGCTTAAACAAAAACAACAATATTACACATGTTTTGTACATATTGGAGACAGATTTGGGTTTAAACATACGGTTCTGCTTCCACTACAACAGTGAGAAAAAGGAAAATTTAGGGGCAAAACTAAGTAGTTCATGCATGAATGTGCATTGATTCATCACAGTAGAACATATGAACTGTCACAATGGAAAAAGGATTTTGTATGAGACGATAATAAAGCTATTCCTTCGGTCTATGATTGATACTCTGCACATGGAAGCCATTGCTTTATGTTGCCTAATGGGACAGACTTAACCACCTAGCAGTCTTCTTTCTATGGTATATGAACAGGTGTGCATACTCCTTCAGTGCACCATATGCTAATGTATGAAGCTGTACCTGCATACACCTGATTTGCATCTAGGTTCTTCCATTCGAAGTGAGATAACTGCACCCAAGCCTCCACACATCACCTTTATTGTGTAGTCAAAACAAAATAATTTTTTCCCCCAGTAGCACCTTAGAGACCAACTACGTAAGTTTGTCATTGGTATGAGCTTTCGTGTTGGTCTCTAAGGTGCTACTGAAATTTTGTTTTGTTTTGTTTCGACTACACCAGACCAACACGGCTACCTACCTGTAACTTAAGTGTGTAGTACAGTACAGAATTGTGCAATGCTCACTTACTCTTCTACCATCCAAAGAGGATAGCTGGCCAGGTAAATGTATTTGATGGCATATATGGATATCACACAGGTCAAGAGCTCATTTGAGGGGTGGTGGCTGCAATTGGCTGCAAGTACCTGTTAAATGCATAGTTGGTAAACCTAGGTTTATCTCTGTATATGTGAAGCACCCCTTATACTTCCTTCATTAATCCCCATTGAACTGCCTCAATTCAAGCACTAACTTGCTGGTGTTCCTTTCAGCTCCTTAGGATGACGATAGCTAAACAAAGACTCGGAGATGAGGAGGTTGGGGCGCGCCACTTCGCACCACATGAACGTGAAGACCTTGTCCAGCAACTGGAGAAAGCACGAGAACAAGTAACTTTCCAATGATCATGGCTTATAATTGTGCATCTATTCCTGGTCCCTCCAGAATATATTTTTGGATCTTGAGTTGTTTGTAGGGCAGAAGTAAAAACATATAAAGAGACCTGCTGTATCAGGCTAGGCATCACCTCGTCTGACATCCAGTTACCTTACCTTTAGTTTGATGTTACCCAGAACCCCACAAGCAAAGCATGAAATCCAAAACCCTCTCCAAATCTCTCCAAATCTCTCCAAAGGGAATTTGTCTAGTTCCTTTCTAATGGCCATTGCTACACCTGGGCTTTGAATTTCATAAATAAATAAATAGTGTTGTGTGAAGAAGTATTTTTTGGGGGGACATAATCCAGTTTTAATAGTTAAACGGATATGGGGGTGAAATGCTGCCTAAATTCCCTTCCTGCCTTATTGCTTCTGCTCAGCCTCTTCCCTTGCCTCAGCCAGGCTCCCTACCATAAGGAGAGATGTAATTTGGTTAATTAACATCTCTTTTTTAAAGCTTTGCTTGCAGAAACAGGTTGTTTTGTACATAGGTTAATATAATATTCAACAGAATATAGTAATGCTCATTTGAGTTCTGGTTTTTTTGTCAGATTGAGACTCTGCAGCATGATCTTCAAGCAGCATTGGATGAACTACAGGATGTAAAAGAGGAGCGCTCTTCTTACCAAGATAAGTCCGACAGATTAAACCAGGAGCTTAACCATGTTCTAGGAGGACATGTAAACCGCATTATCGATATTGATGCTCTTTGTATGGAGAACAGGTGAGTTTGTTTAGAAATTGTTACAACTCATCGGGAGAATAGCATTCACAAGGGTCACCTCAAAACCTAAGTCATTGCTAGTATTTTGCAGTTCTAAATTTTAGTTTGAAAGCAATAAGATACTCCATAATAAATAAATAAATAAATAAATAAATAAATAAATAAATAAATAAATAAATAAATAATAATAATGGCTGGGTTTCCCCAGCCACTCTGGGCGGCTTACAACAGAAAAATGAAATAAAATAATCTATTAAACATTAAAAGCCTCCCTAAACAGGGCTGCCTTCAGATGTCTTCTAAAAATCTAGTAGCTGTTTTTCTCTTTGACATCTGATGGGAGGGCGTTCCACAGGGCGGGCGCCACTACCGAGAAGGCCCTCTGCCTGGTTCCCTGCAACTTGGCTTCTCGCAGTGAGGGAACCGCCAGAAGGCCCTTGGTACTAGACCTCAGTGTCCGGGCAGAACGATGGGGGTGGAGATGCTCCTTCAGGTATACTGGACCGAGGCCATTTAGGGCTTTAAAGGTCAGCATCAACACTTTGAACTGTGCTCGGAAACGTACTGGGAGCCAAAGACTTTGGAGCCAAATTTGCACTACAAAGAATTAAAAAAAATAAAGCCAGTAATATACCATCAAGTTTAAGAAGCTGTTAAATTCTGTCACTGCCCCACCCAGCTGTTTAAGTAAGTGGAAAAGGTGTTTGATAGATACTTTCAGGTTCTACAAAATATGGGGTTAGGTCCGAAGTTTATCTCCAGGATTAAATTGATTGTCACTAATCTGACTCCTTTCAGTTTGGGTCAGTAAAACAAGGCTAGAGAAATGCAGACTCCAGTGAGGTGATTGACAGAGTTTTGTCCACTGTCACCAATTTTAATCAACATTAAATTTTAGGGGGGGGGGGCTGGTTGGTGGCAAGACCATCATGAACTGAGCCAGGACTCTGGTGGGCTTCTTTTATAATGGGTTTCGCAAGGGGTGGGGTGAATCCTTCAATTCACTATTGCAGCATGAGTCTCCTCATTTTTTGAGCTGCTAATTTGTTCCAAGTTCAAGATGTTGCTTTTAGCGCATAAAACTTTTTAAAGCTTGCGCCCAGTTTACTTGAAGGATGACCTTCCCCCATATATTTCCATTTGGCTGCTTCGCTCTGCAAAACTGGGACTTTTACGAGTGCACTTAGAAGGAATTGATCCCTCCCCATTGATACTGTGCCCTGTATTGTTTCCTGTGTCTGCTAAAAAACATTTTTAGGCAAGCCTACCCATCCATATAAACTTGACATATACTTGATCATGATATTTTATTTTATTATGGTATTTTTTTAAGCTGCTGATTTTACTTACGCTTTGAAAATGTGTTTTTAAAATTTGGTTTTATTGATTTTTTTAATGTATATTTTATGTAAACAATTTAGAGATTGTTGATGCTTAACCAGTACATAAATCCTGCTAATTAATTAAATAAACTACTGTAATTACAAACTTCAGCTTTTTCACTATCTCTGCATTACGTTATGTTGTGAACCTTTTAAAATGGCTCAATGGATAAACAGCTTCATGAAAGTAATATAGTCTGTTTTCTGACTTTCCAGATATCTTCATGAGAGATTAAAGCAAATTCAAGAAGAGGTCAACATTCTCAAATCAAATATTGTAAAGTATAAGGTAGATTTTGTTTTTGTGATATAATATCCAATCAGTTTTGTTCATGTGTTTGTGGTGCGCACCTGCATTTGTTTTACATCTTGTTACACATTCAGAGAATTGATTAGAAAGTAGATTAATTCATTCACAAAAATACAGAGTGCCACGCCTTTTCTGTGTTCATAGAGACCTGCAGGGTGATTTTAGTACTGGTAATTTACCTATTTTCGTTTACATAAAGGTTTTCAACATTATACGTTCTGCTAGTATTGGAAGGCTTAATCACATACCCATAGTGATAAAAACATGTTTTATTTGCTTGTTAGAAAAGATAGATCTCAATTAGCTTTATCCCCCATGAGAATGCAATTGCTACAGAAGAAATTGCTGTAAAAAAATTCTGTACAATTCTTGAGCTGCCCAAATCTTTTTAGATTCCCCCCCCCCCAACAATAAAATGATTTATCCATCATGTTCAGTTGCAAGGAACTATTAATATTGCTTATGTATTCTGGAAACGACACTTTTATTTATTATTATTTAATTTATATGCCACTCTTCGTCCAAGGATCACAGGGTGTTGTTGTTTAGTCGTTTAGTCGTGTCCGACTCTTCGTGACCCCATGGACCATAGCACGCCAGGCACTCCTGTCTTGCACTGCCTCCCGCAGTTTGGTCAAACTCATGTTCGTAGCTTCGAGAACACTGTCCAACCATCTTGTCCTCTGTCGTCCCCTTCTCCTAGTGCCCTCAATCTTTCCCAACATCAGGGTCTTTTCCAAGGATTCTTCTCTTCTCATGAGGTGGCCAAAGTATTGGAGCCTCAGCTTCACGATCTGTCCTTCCAGTGAGCACTCAGGGCTGATTTCCTTAAGAATGGATAGGTTTGATCTTCTTGCAGTCCATGGGACTCTCAAGAGGAGGAGTCTCCAGCACCATAATTCAAAAGCATCAATTCTTCGGCGATCAGCCTTCTTGATGGTCCAGCTCTCACTTCCATACATCGCTACTGGGAAAACCATAGCTTTAACTATACGGACCTTTGTAGGCAAGGTGATGTCTCTGCTTTTTAAGATGCTGTCTAGGTTTGTCATTGCTTTTCTCCCAAGAAGCAGGCGTCTTTTAATTTCGTGACTGCTGTCACCATCTGCAGTGATCAAGGAGCCCAAGAAAGTAAAATCTCTCACTGCCTCCATTTCTTCCCCTTCTATTTGCCAGGAGGTGATCTTGGTTTTTTTGATGTTGAGCTTCAGACCATATTTTGCGCTCTCCTCTTTCACCCTCATTAAAAGGTTCTTTAATTCCTCCTCTCTTTCTGCCATCAAGGTTGTGTCATCTGCATATCTGAGGTTGTTGATATTTCTTCCGGCAATCTTAATTCCGGCTTGGGATTCATCTAGTCCAGCCTTTCGCATGATGAATTCTGCATATAAGTTAAATAAGCAGGGAGACAATATACAACCTTGTTGTACTCCTTTCCCAATTTTGAACCAATCAGTTGTTCCATATCCAGTTCTAACTGTAGCTTCTCCCACATAGAGATTTCTCAGGAGACAGATGAGGTGATCAGGCACTCCCATTTCTTTAAGAACTTGCCAAAGTTTGCTGTGGTCGACACAGTCAAAGGCTTTTGCATAGTCAATGAAGCAGAAGTAGACGTTTTTCTGGAACTCTCTAGCTTTCTCCATAATCCAGCGCATGTTTGCTATTTGGTCTCTGGTTCCTCTGCCCTTTCGAAATCCAGCTTGCACTTCTGGGGGTTCTCGGTCCACATACTGCCTAAGCCTGCCTTGTAGAATTTCAAGCATAACCTTGCTAGCGTGTGAAATGAGCGCAATTGTGCGGTAGTTGGAGCATTCTTTGGCACTGCCCTTCTTTGGAATTGGGATGTAGACTGATCTTCTCCAATCCTCTGGCCATTGCTGAGTTTTCCAAACTTGCTGGCATATTGGGTGTAGCACCTTAACAGCATCATCTTTTAAAATTTTAAATAGTTCAGCTGGAATATCATCACTTCCACTGGCCTTGTTATTAGCAGTGCTTTCTAAGGCCCATTTGACTTCACTCTCCAAGATGTCTGGCTCAAGGTCAGCAACCACACTACCTGGGGTGTACGAGACCTCCATATCTTTCTGGTATAATTCCTCTGTGTATTCTTGCCACCTCTTCTTGATGTCTTCTGACATCAAGAGGAAAACAATAGAATGGGGAAAACCAGAGATCTGTTCAAGAAAATTGGAGATATGAAAGGAACATTTCGTACAAAGATTACCATAATCAAGGACAAAAGTGGTAAGGATCACAGGGTAGTTTACAATATAAAAACACCCAAAATACTTTTTATTGTGATATAGTGGGATATTTATTTTAGACTAATATCGAGGATGCCTGAAATCTTTTCCTATGTACCTCTGTTTTCTACTTAAGTTGGGTGTGAATATGTAGCAAAAATACCTTCCATTTGGCGAAACCCTACAGACTACATGGATGCTTTGCTGGTGATTACATATCCACGCACAATTTTTTAAAAATAAATAAATAAATATGGACAGTTTGAGGGACCAAAGTTTGATTTCTTAACCTCTCAGTCTAATCAAAAGTTACGTCAACATTTTCTACTCAGAAAAAAACCTTTTTTTATATAATAAAACAAATTACCATTCTTGATTGCTGTTTGTTTTAGAATGCACTAGAGAGGAGGAAAAATTCCAAGTCTCACAGCAAGTCAAATAGCAGTGCACTAACTGGAGTCCTTTCTGCTAAGCAAGGTACTGCATTGGTTTTTGTCTTGCCTTTTCTCTCCAAAACTAAGAACTGCTATTCTGAGACTTCAGCAAAACAGCGAGAATTGTGTTCATGTACTCATGTAATCACTTTGGGAGACGGCAATAACTTTGAGCAATACAATGAACACCCTCAAAAGTCACCATTTCTGTGAGAGAAGCAAAGAACTGCTGTTCTGGGGCTTCAATGAAAACAGCTAAGATAGTGCTTTTATTTTGGTAGATCAAGGGGTTGCTGTAATAATGAATAGAATTTGATTCTTTCCCCGCCCCTGCTGTCTATTGATGTGTCATTTCCAGGCTTCTATCTCCATAAAACTAAGTTGGTATTTCTTTTGTTTTGATTTTTCCAGTCCAAGAGCTGTTATCAGAGGATCATGGATGCAGCCTACCAGCCACACCACAGTCCATTTATGACCTTAAATCTTTGGCTACTGCTTTACTGGAGACAATCCATGAGAAAAACATGGTCATTCAGCATCAAAGGCAAACCAACAAGTAGGCACTTTCACAGAAACGGAGCTTCATCTAGTCCAGTCCCTTCTGCAATGCAAGAATATGCAGTTGTCCCATACGGGGTTCGAACTTTCAGTTGACTTAGTTCAAAATCTGTTTTGCATTTTGTTTTAAAGGCTTTTATCTTGGGGTATAGAGAAAACACCAGATAATGTGAATGTGGGTGTGCATCTTTATGTAATTGTAAAAATGTAAGAAATTGTAGTTATTTTGCCGTTAACCCAGTGCATCAGTTTTGAGAGATACATATTGCTGACCTCACCAGCATTATTAGCACCATCCACGTCCATGGTGTTTTGCAAAGCACAAGAAGACAGGTCTGCACCCTAAAAAGCTTATGATCTAAAATCCATCATAGAGACACAGGAAGGACTCAGTGGCAGGGTTAATAAAGGAAAGAATATGCTGTTCTTTCAATGGAAGTGCTTAGTTACAGGCTAAGTCAAGAAGGATGCTGAAACTTAAGTGGTTCTGATGCAGCAGCATGGTTTCATAATATGTTACTGAAACCCTTGACGTTTAATTTTTAAAGTTACTCACAATTGTGGCTTGATAAACATGAAATGTGGCTTGATAAACGGCGTTTCCGTGTGCTGCTCTGGTTTGCCAGAAGCGGCTTAGTCATGCTGGCCACATGACCTGGAAGCTATACGCCGGCTCCCTCGGCCAATAATGCGAGATGAGCGCGCAACCCCAGAGTCGTCCGCGACTGGACCTAATGGTCAGGGGTACCTTTACCTTTACCTTTAAACATGAATGTGTACTCCTTCTTTAAGGCATACTGTACAGTTCCATTAGCATTACAGAGGGATTTTCTTTCAAAATACTCATTTTTAAAAACTCTTTTCTTTCAAAATACACAATTTTTAAACTATAGGGTTTTGGTTTTTTACTCTCAAGCTGCATTGAAACAATTTAGGAAGTGTAAAATCATGTTGCAGCGAGAAGTACACATTAGCACGAGAAGTATAGATTAGGTCAGGGCACACTGGAATTCACAAAAATTGAATTCTTCTAAACATCCTTAATTACAGTCACTCGTAAATACATATTGCAATAATACTACATATTCCTTGTTACCTAGTTAAGTCAAGTAAACTGCAGATTCCATAGGATTTGTTCATGCATAGACTGGATGTATGGTAACAAGAGATCAGTGGATTTGAGGCAAATATGGAGGAAGGCATTCTGATTAATTATGAAGGAGAAGTGAACCCATTACAGTAATGCTGCCTGCAAATGTGGTGCAGAATACAAGCAAGTCCTGAGACTGTACACCCATTTCAGGAGTGGGTGGATTGCATGGGCATATTACACACACACACACACACACACACACACACACATATAGTATATTTATAATTTCACAATAATTTATGAAATATTTCAGTATTTCACATGAATTAATCTATTCCATGCGTTTAAATGTAAATTTGTGTATCACAAGCGGATGTCTTCTCTCACGACACTGAATATCACCTATCATTGGATATCACCCATCAAATATAAACAGGGCACATGCCCATCAGTGGTGTGTTCCCTGCTTACTGTACTTTTAATTACATTTCATGGAATATTTTATCTTTATTTCAGAATCTTAGGCAATCGTGTAGCAGAACTGGAGAAAAAGTTGAGGACTTTAGAAGTCTCTGGTTTGTGGAGTCTTCCAGGTAAGTCAAAATTCATAGTTGTACTTAATTTGGGGGTATCTGAACATAAGGACAATTTAAAATGTGTATTTCATAAGAAATCTGCTGTTTACATTAGAAAATACATTGTTTTCCTCATTTACTGCAGGGTTTGTTTGTTTTTAGTCTCTATAAGAAAAGTTATATCAAAATATTTTTACTGAACAAGAAATCTTTGTTTTCTTTCACACATAACAGTTAGATTTTTCTGAAATGGAAGCATTTTAAAGGTTCTTTGACAACATAATTAATGATGTGTTACATTTATCAATCATATCTTGCCACATATTTTTTGTGAACATGTAGGCTAGTCAGACTTACGGAAACCTGGGAATGCCACCAGGAGATTTCTCTCTCTCTCTCTCTCTCTCTCTCTCTCTCTCTCTCTCTCTCTCTGTGTGTGTGTGTGTGTGTGTGTAGGTTGAAAATCTTGTCCTTCCAATAAAATCTTTCCAAGGATAAGGCCCTTTTTGACACAGAAGCCTTCAAACATGCAATTTTGTAGGTGTTTAGTTGCAGGAGAGCTGCAGGATTTACAGTCATACCTCGGTTTAAGTACACCTCAGTTTGAGTAATTTCAGTTTAAGTACTCCGCGGACCTGTCTGGAACGGATTAATCCACCTTCCATTACTTTCAATGGGAAAGTTCGCTTCAGGTTAAGTACGCTTCAGGTTAAGTACAGACTTCCGGAACCAATTACACTCATACCTCAAGTACGCTTCAGGTTGAGTACTCCGCGGACCCGTCTGGAACAGATTAATCGACTTTCCATTACTTTCCATGGCAAAGTTCGCTTCAGGTTCAGTACACTTCAGGTTAAGTACAGACTTCCGGAACCAATTGTGTTTGTAAACCGAGGTACCACTGTATTTTAATTTCTTAACATGCAAATGTGCCTAAAGCATAGTAAGAACATGGGAAATGAAACCTAAAACGATTCTAACAATGCAATCCCTATGCATGTGCATTTAGAACTGAATCTCACTGGGTTGTGTCCCAACTAAGTGATATTCAAAGTAGAGCCATTGTAATCAGTAAGCTTTTCTCACTGAAGTCCATTGATTTCAGTGGCGCTGCTCTTAGGGCGATTTAATTGGACAAAGCCCATTGAGTTCAGTGAGACTTAACTCCCCAGCAGGTATTTACATCCTTGAGAATTGTCACGTCTATGGAGGGCATCGGCATTTTGAGGAGTGGAGTGAGCTGTGCTTAGTTCACATGACGGAACAGTTAACAAACTATTAATGGCTATGCTGAATGTTTGACCCTTGATTTTCAGCACAAAAGCAATGTTGGCAATGTGTGTGCAAATTTCTTCTTGGAAAGATCACACATAATCATTCACCTTTTGTGTTTGTAGCCATTTTCTCTGGTCAGCTACAGGTTCAGTCCATTTCTTTTAAAAAAAGAAAAACTACTTTCTGTTTTTTAGCATGACCCCAACCAACAGGGATCATAGAGAAGATGTGATAACATAACTCTATGTGCTTATCTCAGTGACAAAAGTGGCCTGGTCAGATAGCAATCTCAAACTGGCTGATCACAACTTCCCTCTATCGAGTTCATCGCCATGATGGTTGTCAAGCATAATGAATGGTCTAGAAATTTGCTTATGCACTATCTCAATGGACCTCAAAATCAAGAGCCTTGCTGTAATTGCCTCTTGGTTGACTATGTAAGAACACTCAAATTGATGGAATAGGGCATATAATGTAGCTATAATAAGGTATATAAAATATTATCAGCGTGGAACTGCTGAACTTTTCAGTCTGGAAACTATTGAAACTGACATTTTTCTCCAAGAAAGTGCTTTCACTAAACTGTAGACTCTTTGTAACTCCTAAATAGTTTTATCTGCCTTTATGGTATTTAATATCAAAAGTTAGCATATGACTAAGAATATCTTACCTAGCATATTTTATTGTATGCTTGAATGCATTTTGTTTTGTCCCTGGTCTATTCAGGAGCTCTGACATCCATAAATCCCTTCTGCCGCTTGTTCTCATAAATCCAAAAAAATGAACATTTAGATGAGGTTGAGAAGTGCAGATCCAGTAAATGAATTTTGTTTTACTGGGCTGACTGGTTGTTATCATTTCTGAACTATGTTCTCTCTTTTGCAAGCATAGATGCTCAGAGCAGGAGTAAGATTAAAATTAGGTGTAAGCAGCCTCCCCATAGTTAATTTGATGTGTGTTCAGTCACATAGAAGAAAGCGCAGGAAGCCATAGCAATCCTAAGCAACCTTACCCTGGAACTCAATGATAGGGTTAGCAGTGGCACACAGCATGCAGTAGCTTGTCAGGCCACATGTTCCTTGGCAGGACCCAGCAGTGCTGCTTTCAACCCAACCAGCCTATTCAGTCTCCTGGCTATGAATTTACCTGGCAGCTGTGGTAATGCTCTAGTTCAAGGGTTGCCAAGGTTTACCTCTCTTGGGCCAGTTCACTCCAGTGGAGATCCCTCTGTGGGCCGGATCACACATGCACCTGAGCGCACTTGCCCACAATTTCCAGCATCTGCGCAGACGCAATTTTCTGCATCTGTGCAGACGTGATTTCCGGCGCCACAGAAGCGAGTTCCCATACTGCGCTGCACCAGTTTAGTGCAGCGCAGGGGGGCTCACCAAGTGGGCGACCCGGTTTGGGGGCGGATCGTGGGCTGATTAAACAACCCCTTGGGGCCTTGGGTTGCTTACCCCTGCTCTAGTTTCCATCTGTCATTTTGAATTTCCCACAGTGCCCTGGTGCGGAACATTTTTGGCCTGGTGGACTAGATCTCTTATCTTCCCCGCCTTGGTGGTCCAACCGACAAGTGGGTGGGACCAGCCACCTGTCAAGCATCTGTTGTCATATTGACATTGGGGGATTGATAGGTGTGTGGGGGAGGGGTCCCATCCACCTGACAAAGCTGGACTGCTGGAGTAGAGAGGTGATAACCTACATAAAGCAGCATTGAACTCCCCCCACATCAGCCGATGCACAGGGAGTTCAGTCTCGATTTATGCAGGATTCAGGCACCTAGTTTCCAGCTACTGGATATGTACCCATAGCAAGCAGGATTGAATTGTAGTCTTCTGTGTGCATCTAGGGTACTGTTGCTGACGCTGCTGTTGCTTTAAAAAAAAAGTGAAAGAAACCACAACCAGCAACACCAAAACATAAATTCAGACCACACTCACACCTATGATCTTCCCCTGAAGACTGAAATATACAGACCAGGAAATTTATATAGCCCACATGATCATTTTGAGTATATATTTCTGCTCTTCATGCTACTCCACTTGCTTTAATTATTTCTTTTCTGCTGCTATACTTCATTTTATAATTGATTACAGGGGGCATTATCTCCCTTCAGTAAACCAGAGTGTCACTCCTCTGGATAGCTTCATCTTTGTTCATAAACTCCATGTTTCCCTTTCTGTAGATTACAGCCCAGGTATTCTTGGTAGAAGCTCCTACAGGCCTTGTGAAATTGCATTTCCTTGCAGCCAGAGTCTGGTGCCTTGCCACCTGCATCATCCATACTCTTGTTTCCGTTGCAAGATTGCCAGACTGAGCTTTGTGCATTGTTTGAGGCTTCCAGCTAGGCTAATTAGTGTGGGGTTGTGCTTGAGATTGGGATCAGGGCAATGACAGCCTTGCAATTAGGGCTGTACTTTGACTCGGTTCTAATGGCCACTCCTGCTTGCCCCTTTCTCTGCCCTAAGGCCAACGAAGTTAAGCTGGGCTCCTCTTGGGGAAAGGCAGGGTGCAAATTTAGCCATAACAACAACAGGTCAGGAAAGGGGAACACAGAACTGCTCAGTGACCGCAGCAGATCATCCCTTATTGCTGTGGACCAAGACTACATCCCAGAATGTTCAGCTGAAAACTGGCACTGTGTTTTCATTTCCTTTGGAGTCTTAACCTTGTTGAGACACATGGCATCAGTTTCCTCCTGAGGATTCTGGGATTTGAAGTTGAAATCTCTGGCCAGGAAAAAGATGTCCTGTACGGACTTTGTGAGAACACACCACCACTTTTGCCACCCCTCCCACGTGGTAACTGCCCCCTCTGATTCTGCCCAGACTGCTGCCTGTTTTGATACATGTTTGAACCCTTGTCTATTTTCATCTGCACAGTTGCTTCTGGCTTACTTGGTCTGACAAGTAGCTGACCCTGGGTTGCAGAACCTGTCTTCCTGAAGCTTGACCTTTTCCATGGCCCGACACCATTGTTCCTTGAATCTTGATTAAGATCCCAAACATGGATTGAAATCAAGATTGAGCTTGCTCACCTGCCCTGTTCCCACTGTATGTATAACGGGCAAACCAATGTCATCTTGCAAGCAGACAGGCAGGGGAAATGCCTTAACCATGGTTTGCTTGATAGAGATACAACTCTTAAACATGGTGACTGCAGAGCATGGTATGCAGACCCGCCTCAAACCATGGTTTTTCATTTCTTCTGTTTCAAGTAGCTCATAATCCACTAAATAGAGTGTTTTAGCCTTTAAAACAGAACACTAGCAAAAGACAGAGAATGATTTTAGAATACCTTGTTCTATTACTTCTGTTTAGGCATCAAATTAATATTTATATAATAACTTTTCTTTTCTTCCTTTTTTCCTTGCTGCCTGAAGGCCTGAGCTACAAGGTCTCAGTGGGATTTGGGAGTAGGTTCTGTTTGACATACGTATTTTTAGTAACTAATCTTAGCGGTGCATTAAATATTGTCACTGCATGTAAATAAATGGAAATGTTATCTGAATGTTTTCCTATATCTGTCAGATTAAGATGTTCAACCGAGTAAATTAGATGGCCACAAGAGAAATACAGAACACTGTAAAATTATTTTTAATTGGGAGAAATGGTAATAAGGAAGGATATGAGCTAGGTCTGAATATAATCACGGGTTGTGCAGAACGATGTGATTTTGAAGCTTTTTTTTTAATGACAAGCAGTAAGTTGAGACAACCCCCCCCCCCCTTTTAACTCAGCAATTATGAGAATGGATATCACTCAGTGTTGCTACTTACATTTTAATTCCACGAGTGTTGCTATCTAGTTTACGCATTCCAGATCCAGGCATCATGGAACACAAAGACGCTGATGGTAAATGGAGAAAGCGGACATGCCAAACCCATTCAGGGTTTCTACATCCCTCACGCATTGAAGGACAGCAGGGATGGTAGAGAACAAGAACAAGCTTTGCATGTAGAAAGTTCCAATATTTATCCCTCACACCCCCAATTAAATAACCAGAGCAGATAGACCAAAGGTGTGGCTCAATATAGTACACATTTTTAATGTACACATTTTTTTAATAGGAGCATTTCAAAACCTGTATAGGGAAGGTGGCAAAGTCACCCTTTTGGGGATGCCATTTTTGACAGTATCCCTGTGACAAGAACTTAATGTACAACAGATCATAGCAAAGATGAGATAAGAGGAACCTAATTTAATTAATACTTGAGTTAAAATGTTTCTTACTTTAGCCATTCAAAATACTGATTCATATATTTGGAGTGTGACACATACTAAGCAAGTATGCAGATAGAAACAAAGAGTCTCCTTTTATCCAAGTGTTTGAATCAAGTCAATTTAACTTTTTTTATTTTTAAGATTCATGAGTTGGTTCCTGCTTTTCTCTTTGTTAGATCTTTAATTTTAATTAGGACCAGATTCTTGTATGTTCCTCCATCCAGTCTTGTAAAGGAAATGTGTTATGTAAGGTAAAGGTACCCCTGACCGTTAGGTCCAGTCGCGGATGACTCTGGGGCTGCGCGCTCATCTCACTCTATAGGCTGAGGGAGCTAGTGTTTGTCCGCAGACAGCTTCTGGGTCATGTGGCCAGCATGACTAAGCCACTTCTGGCAAACCAGAGCACACGGAAACGCCGTTTACCTTCCTGCCAGAGTGGTACCTATTTATCTACTTGCTCTTTGACATGCTTTCGAACTGCTAGGTGGGCAGGAGCTGGGACCGAACAATGGGAGCTCACCCCATCGCGGGGATTCGAACTGCCGACCTTCTGATCGGCTAGCCCAAGAGGCTCTGTGGTTTAGACCGCAGTGCCACCCGCGTCCCTGTATAATGTGTTACGTAGTAAGGCTGAAAAACCTCCTTGTTAGTCTTTGGAGACCAGGATTAACACCTTCCCACATGCATAGGGAATTTCCCTCTAGATTTCTGATGAAGTTATCAAACTATGTTTCCATGCGCTAAACCACACAGAACAGACACACGTAATGAACGAGGCAACAGAAAAGTAAAGCTGCTCTTATTTTGAGGTGATAAATGAGAAGCCTGTATGACTCTACACCATGCCAACATTGCACCACTTTCAGGAAGGGGTGACACTTGCGCAGGGAAGGACCCTGGTATAGCAGCACACCCCCTCCCCACTGGAGTCAGTAAACATTGGTGGAGAGAGAGGGGATAATGCATTGTCAGGCAATAGCTCTCCCTAGAATACCTTTGTGGTCACTGTTTAATACCAAAACCGTAGTATAGCTATTCTGAGGGACTAGCTACGTGTTGCATGTAAACACATGAAACAGAGATTGTGCACTTTGTTCCTAAAAAAAAAAAAAAAAGTAGCTTCCGCAGAGGAATGTATTAAAAAAAAAAAAACACTTTTGGCCTCCTAGTACAGTATCATGGTTAGAGGCATATGGAAGCAGGTTTTTTTAATGGTTTAAATCAGGGGTCAGCAAACTTTTCAGCAGGGGGCCGGTCCACTCCCTCAGACTTTCTGGGGGGCTGGACTATATTTTTTTTTGGGGGGGTGAACGAATTCCTATGCCCCACACATAACCCAGAGATGCATTTTAAATAAAAGGACACATTCTACTAATGTAAAAACATGCTGTTTCCTGGACCGTCCGTGGGCTGGATTTAGAAGGCGATTGGGCCGGATCCGGCCCCCGGCCCTTAGTTTGCCTACCCATGGTTTAAATGGTGCGTGCTTTAAGGGACCACAAAAGTACTTATTTGCAACATATTGGGAGACACATAGGAACAGTAACATTTTAAACGGTAAAACTGAATGTCATTTTTGGAGGGTCTTGGCAGGCTTCAAAAAGACTCTTGACCCATCCGTCCCAGCTGCATAGGCATTTGCTTGTTTCTCTATCAGAAAGCTTGGGAATGAAACGAGCTGATTTTTAAGAGGGCAAAGGCCAATACAGATTTAATGAAGGACTCATTCAGAATGCTCCAAGATAAAAGCAGAAGAAAACAAATTTTGGTTTTAGAAATCATGTCCTGCAAAAGCAAAAGTCAAACATCCTACAAAAATGAGGAGTTAAAAAGGTCCAAGTAATGCTGTAATAAGAATTTATCATTAATTGGACAGTGGGTCTAAATAAATAGGTGGTAGCAGTAAAATCACAATAGTTTTACAGCACCATTATCTCAGTAATCTCTTCAACAACCCAGAAAATTCATTATTGCCTAAGCCCACCCAGTGAGTTCAAAGGTGATATATTTGTACTTGAAACCCACAGCATATGCTGTTCCCCATCCACCCTC
Organism: Zootoca vivipara; assembly: GCF_965207765.1. Taxonomy (NCBI): domain Eukaryota; kingdom Metazoa; phylum Chordata; class Lepidosauria; order Squamata; family Lacertidae; genus Zootoca; species Zootoca vivipara. The sequence goes on along the minus strand of NC_142583.1, from coordinate 10,093,522 downwards.
CACCCCTAGCTTGAATTTGCTAATCTATATTGCAGTTGTCAGATATCCATCGTCCGTTAAAATGATTTTTATAAATCCTGATAATATCTAGTATATTTCACCTAAGATTCTTGTATTAGTAGGTGCCGTGGTAGAAGTTTCCCAAAACGCTCTTGCAATATATTCTTACACAGATTGGTATCTTATTCTAATACTTCTGTAAATGCAAGTCAGGTTTTTCAGGCCTCTTCTGATAAACCAGCTTGTGCTCATTGTTTTGCTTTTTCAAAGTAGCCCCCTGGCTGAATACCCATTGAAATATACCCAGTGGAGGTATACCCAGATTACTCCTCCCGATTAAATGTTGCCTATTACCAGTTTTTCTATTCCAGAAGGCTACATTTTTGTCCACTTCCCTCCCCCCACCCCATATGAACTATACACAAGCGTCTCAAGATGTGTAAATCATAGGTAGGTCAAAACAGGAGCAACCTCAAAGCAATATCTTTAATTCTCACAGGAAGGTTGCTTTTGCACCAGTTTCCTGTTGCATTTACAGGATGGTTGTAAGAAAATGATCCTAGATATATGTTTGTGTGCATTTGTACATGCGTGCATGAATTCCTGTTCATGGATCTGACTTCAAAAGACATTTGTTTTTCAGGAAAGCCATTCCTCTGTTCCTCTTCTGGCATTCCATAGACATGTTAAGTAAACGTGGGAGGGAGGCATTGAATGAGCACGTGAGCTCTGCCTCCCCAGCACCATTCTGATCAACCTCCAACTCAAGGAGGAACTCAGTGGGAGGAACTTTCTGTTTCTAATGGAGGTTCCCTGCATGCTTTAGAAACCTGGAGAATCAGAGCAGCAACTGAGAAGCAGAACTTGTGTGTTTGTTCCCACTCCCCACCCCCATGTTTACTTATCATGCCTGAAGAGGAATTCTGCGAACCTCAGATCTAAACAGAAATATTATCTGTATTAGTATTACTCTTTACACTGAGGATACTTGCATCATTTCCGATAAGGTTGGATTGCAGTTGAACGCACCTAGCTTGTGATTTATTCCTTTAAATTATTGTCAAATGAGGAAACCACATCTTTTAACCAGATGTGGTCATACAAAATGGTCTCATTGGGTTTAATGCAGTTGAACTCTGTTACATATTTTGGCTCATTGCATAGCTTTTCCTTTTCTATAGAGCAGAGCTACTGAAATATGCCTGTTGGGTGTATACGACGTGTTTATTTAAATGTAGCCTCACTGTTTAAAACGTTGCATTAGTAAACTCTTCAGTTGTGTTGGAGAGTTAATGCTTCCATGCCCTCTTACTCGCAGGTGGCAAGGATACCATTACATTCAGTGACCCCGCTATGCCTGTTATCCAGAGGTCTCAATCACCATTGCTATCTTTCGCAGATAGGCCACAGCAGAAGACAGAAGGTAAGCATCTGGAGTCATTACAAAAGGCTGGCATAGGGCGATTCATCTCTTGTGCCACCAAATTGAATGTGTAGGGGGAAGTAAAGATGAAGCTGTTTAGAGATACCTGCACTGTCTCATTTTTCCACCACCAGGATAGCATGGGAAGCAAGCCCATGGCCAGCCACGGGGCAGGAAACCATACTCAGTGGTGGCTGGTCGCTCTCCTGGCTTCCAATACTGGGTCACTGCCACTTACCAAGAGGGTGAGGTATGGCGCAGCATCTAGCTCCTCTCACCATGCACCACAGTGAGCTTCCCAAACTTTGCCCCTCCCTGTAAGCAGCAGAAAGTCACTGTGTTGGGAAGCTGGGAGAGCAACAGAGGGCCACCTGCGGCACCTCAATTCGCAGCGCTACTGCCCATACGACTTCTACTATCCTCCATCCTAGCATGATCCAATCCAGAATTTGGGTGATCACTTGCAAGAGCAGGAACTGCAGAACAGACTCCTCCCATGTGGGTTGGGGCTTTTCATGTTGCTCTGGTCGTAGCCGTACTGTAGTGTCATGGGCTTTGAAGACACTCGTGCTAAGAGGAAGGCACGCTTGGCAAATCCACACCGTGATCAACTCCCACCTGGAAACCAATGTCCCCACTGTGGAAGGACGTGTGGATCCAGAATTGGCATCCACAGTCACTTACGGACCCATTGTTAAAACCGTGTTTATGGAAGACAAATCTTCCATTTGGGGTAGAATTCTGAGTCATGCTGCTTTAGGCCAGAGGCAGAAAAGTCCCTGCACAAAGTAAGGAAGAAAGGTTTGGTATGGCCCTCCCCCAGATGTGGTAGCTTCTCCCAGAAGAAATTTTCTAATGTTGATAACTGTTAAAAATAATACCAGTAATTGACTCCCCATCTCTGGTCTGAGGTAGTGCAATCCAGAATCGTATCACCTCATTCTGTGCAAAGTGTAAAAGGGATGTGTTAACACAGGCTGAAATCCTATACGTGTTTACCTGGAATTGAGTCCCACTGAACACAGTGGTGCTTGCTTCTGACAAGAAATGTATAGGATGTCTTGCACTAGAAATCCATGTTTGGTCCAAAGGACTGGATTAGGCCAGATTAAAGAACAAGAATTTATCAGATTGTTTGAGGGGTGAGGTATTCTAGCTACTCCAAGTATGTAAATAAAGCAGTTTTTCATCCAACCGTACTTGCAATTTCATTGAATTTAAAATTGGCAATCGAGGAAGTCGAGACACATGGGTGCACATGGGCTCAAACAGGAAAACACTGGCATGGGGGTGATGGTTCCAATTTGACCAGGTTGGGCTCCTTGTCAGTGTTGGCTGATTGGCAGCTCAGCTTTTGTCTGTATGCCCCCTCTTCATGAGTCAAGGGAATGGGCAAGTCTGAATGGGAAAATACAAATATATACGGTATTTATATGTTGCCAACACTATTTAAAGTTCATACGATGTTGGCCTTCCTTTCTAATTCTTATTCACACAGGTCTGATGCACAGCATACAGTTCGTACTAGTTCCTCACAGTAATTAGAACATGGCCTTTCTTTGATTTTTTTTTTAATTATTAATCTATTGCAATGTCAGATAAAATCTGACTCCAAGGTTGATTTAGTTCCATGAACCTGGCAAACTGATTTTCTTTTCTCCTCTAGTAGAAAATAAGTGTAATTTGAAGTAGCCTATTAACCATTCCATCATAAAATATTGCAAGCAGACTAACCCCAATTATCTAACAGGCTCCAGGGACAATCATTCCATCAAACTAACAAGTAAGCAAACTTTTCTCCACACCTTACTGCCCTCTCGGAGTCTGATCTGGAGGTCCCCCATGTATCTTAATGCATTTGGATCAGCTATAATCAAGGCTGTTTGTATATTAAGCACACATTTTGCACTAAGAAAATTAGAAATTCAGCAGTTAATATGAGCATGTGGTTACTTTGCATACTGCTATTCAGTTTTGCACAGTCCATTCTGATCACAGTATTGGAATTTGAAATGATATGGCAGGAAAGGTTTGGGATAGAATGCCTTTATATAAATAAATTCTAATTCCTGTTTTGTATGGCTTTATATCACTGCTTTATTTGTTTTAAGATGAATCTTCAAGGATACTTCTTACAGAATATTATACTGTAAACCGCTTAGAGAGTTTTAAAATATTAAGTATATTATGTTGTTGTTTAGTCGTGTCCGAGTCTTCGTGACCCCATGGACCAGAGCATGCTAAACACTCCTATCTTCCACTGCCTCCCACAGTTTGGTCAAACTCATGTTGAGAACACTGTCCAACCATCTCATCCTCTAGCATCCCCTTCTCCTTGTGCCTTCCATCTTTCCCAACATCAGGGTCTTTTCCAGGGAGTCTTCTCTTCTCATGAGGTGGCCAAGGTATTGGAGCCTCAGCTTCAGGATCTGTCCTTCCAGTGAGCACTCAGGGCTGATTTCCTTAAGAATGGGTAGGTCTGATTTTCTTGCAGTCCATGGGACTCTCAAGAGTCTCCTCCTGCACCACAATTCAAAAGCATCAATTCTCCAGCGATAAGCCTTCTTTGTGGTCCAGCATAATAAGACTATATGTATAATTATAAGTAGATTGTAAATGTTTTAAAATAAATAGAAGATACACAGAAATGGGAAGTGATGGTCCACAAGCACATACTTCCTATGCATTTCAGTGGCTGTTCTGATCTGATCAAAGTTACGCTTTTTTATTTTATTTTATTCTGTGAATGAGCTGGATTTTCATCTGAAAAGTGGTTAGGCTTGGCTATTCTTTTGGAGCCAAGTATGTAGTGGAAGACTTGTGGATAAAGAGATGATCCACAAACAGGCCAGCCGGTCAGCCTTTCTTTGCTCTTCCTCACATGATTCTAATCACATTGGGGAATTGAATGCCCAAATCGGTGTCATGTGTGCTGTGATTCTGCCGGAGTCCACAAGAGGTGTTGGATGTTGAATTCAGCTTGCTGAGAATCTCAGCAGCTTTCAGGCATCAGAACTTGTTGAGGGGGAACACAAAACCTGAGGGTTTAGGGATAAGCACAATTCTCATAAGACCTTCCCTGCTTCAGAATTGAGGGGACGGATCAGGTGTCAAAACTCCCCCCCCCCTTCAAAATAGCTCTGCATATGGGAAATTAGAACTCTTCAGAGTTGGAGTTTGTTAGCTTTACACACACAGAGAGAGTTAATGCTGTAAGAGGGGGCTCAAAATGCAGGTCCTGCACTTGTTTTCTGTTTTCTTTGTTTCTACAGTGTGTGAGTTGATATCCTATGCCAGTGGTTTTCAGCCAGTGTGCCGTGGCACCCTGGGGTGCCTTGAATGATGGCCAGAGGTGCCACGGGCAACACTGGCCTCTGTCCCTCTTTCTTTCCCTCCCTCATCTGATGCCCTTTCAAGTCTCTGCCTCCCCAAGGTCTGCGCAGCTCTTTATTGCAGCAGCCCAGGCCATAAGCTCCGCAGGCGAACGGTGTCTCTGGGAGGCACCTCTCTTTGAGGGCGGGGGGGGGGCATCTCAGAGAGGGTGTTTGAAAAAAGGTGAGAGGCTACCAGCTCTGCAGGCAAGGGGTGACATAAATGAGCTCCCGAGCCCCGCAGGGGTGCCACAGGAAGACTGTAGTTGGTTTAGGGAGCTGTGGACTCAGAAAGGTTTAAAACCTGTCCTACACTCTTTCTGAATTCTTGAGGTGTTTTGAAGAACAACATACAGAAAGTAGTGGCAGAAATAGAGCCTTCCCAACCACCTCATTACACTGTGGTGTTCTTTGCTATCCTTTGCTTATTATTTATTCAGTTGGTCTGTTCTGCAGCTAGCATTTCCAATGGGAAATAAAACTTTCTTCCCTTAATTTCTCATACTTTTTCTGTCCCTCTACTTTGTTTTTCCTTTTCCTTTTTTCCTCCACACTCCCCTGTTTTATCTGCCCCCAAATATTAAAAATACAGTACTTAAATGGTAGTCATACTAATTAATACTCAAGAGATTCAGACATCTTGACTGTAACTTCAGGCTGTCTCCAGACTCAATGTAATTGGGGTTTGTTTTTTAAAGAGTGTGTTACATGAATTGAAGTCAGTGTCAGTGTTAGTTCACCTCTTGAAAATTTAAGGTCTAGTCTAGTTCCTTCTCTCATCACTTCTTCCCACGCTTCTCGGGAATGGCAAGGCTGGGTATATGCTTCGCTTCCATGGGGTTGGTGTCCCAGCAGGACAGAGATCACAATTTAGTGGGATGAGGCACAAAATCATTGGCACATGTTTTCTATGGAGTACTTTGAAGGAGCCACATAGAAGATGCTTCTGAGAGTAATGTGCAAGTGGGAAAGTGAATTGAATGGGAAATCCTGTTGTGGAACGTGAGCCGCTGGGCTGGGTCAGATGTAGTGATAACTGCTCTAATAAACCATAGAGTCTTAGACTGAGAATTATATGCCCACCCACTTCTTCCTCCTTTCTCTTGCATGTCACAATTTAAAAATCCCTGGAGTTTGTCAAACCACAGTTTGTTAAACTGTTATTTTTGAACTGTGAAACTGTGGTTTAATCTCAAGACTACTTACCAGGATATGAAACCAGATGCTGATGCAGGAGCAGGAAATGAATGAACACAACACTTGTTCTTGTTACATCTGAACCGACCCATTGAGTGAAATAGCAACTAAGGCCTAGGTTAGCAACTAAGTACCGTAACTAACTAAATGGCAACTAAGGCCATGGAGACTTTTTTGGACATTCAAAGGCAGCAATAAGATTGAATAGTGTGTAACCCTCCTCATTCTTCTGAGTATTGTCTTAAGGGAGAGATCTTCAAATCCTCTGTGTTGAGATTTATACTCTTGCCCCTACACCCCATTGTGGATGATACCTTTTCTGCTTAGTTCAAAATATCTAAAGAGGGCTTTCATGAAAAGGGTGTGATGCCTAAGGACAGGCTTCAAGACAATTCACTGCCCTGTGTTATGGAGATGCCTGCTTCTTGTTCCCCTCCAAACCTGCAACTGTGCTTTATATCTACATAAATGTGATGCTTCTCCATTTTTCTCTTCTAGAAGAAACCAGAGAACAAGAGGAAACATGTGCTGTTAAAACAGAATTGACACTTCCAGAGAAAACGGCTGTAGTTTCTGATGATTCCTGCACAAACCAAAACAACGGTAACAAAACCAATCATTTTCATCCATCATTACCCCAGTTTCCTTCTGAGGAAGACGGTGCAAATGGGTTTGGGAATGAAATCATTAAGCTGACAGAGGAGCAGGCAGCTGCAGAGCTGGAAGGGAGCAGAGCAGAATGTTTGACAGAGAGCCAGGCAGCAGGTCAGCCAGAGCTCAGCAGCTCATCCGAAGGCGAATCCCCCTTGCCCAGCCCTCCTCCCTTTGACTCCACAGAGCCCTGCAACCTGGGGGAGAACAAACACGCCAACGAGAACCAGGCCGTGGAAGAAGAGACGGGAACCTCGGAAAGTGACACTGAGAATCTTTGTGACAAAAAGGATGAAAGCAGCGACACAGTGAATGCCGAGGAGGATGAAAAGCAAACTCTCCCAACTCCAGATTTCAGGGACAGTCCAGATAATGTACCTGCAGCTGTGACAGTTATAGACGGTGCTCCTGATCTGGGCTCACCGTGACTCTTTTTGACCGTGGCATTGTTTTCTGAAAGGATGTGTCCCCAGTCTCATCAAGCTTCTCCCAGCCGCCTCCTTGTTTGTCTGTCGAAAGATCCCCTAACACACACACACACACACACACACACACACACACAATGCACCCAACACTTCGGTATGTTTGTACATACAGATCCTAGAGAAATGTGGGGGGGAAAGGAGCAGGACTAAAATGATGGCTTTCAGAATTTTGCCCTCTGCTATTTGCTGTGATTAACGTTATTTGATAGAGTGACATAATTGAGAATAATGGGACTCAGCACCCCATCATTATGCTTTATCACGTCAGTTACATCTCTGTCTCTTTAGTATGTATAATTTTTGGTGCAGTGCCTGTTTGAATGTATCTTAAGAGCCTGGAACATCAAGAGGGAGGGGGGGGGGAGAGTTGCCTTTGGTGAAGCCGACAGAATCAGAAGTGGTAAAACAAAAAGGCTTCAATGAACGAGCTTTTGGTTTCTCAGGGTGGGGGTGGGTGATTATTCCTGGCACACACAGTTTAATACCAAAACAGAAAATTGCCTTGATATAACTGGTGGCTGTACAGACACAGTGTCTGGTCATCGGATTAATTACTTACAAACACATAGCCTATTTTGCTGTTTCTATTTTGAACGAGCTTTTTCCAGTAAGTACTAAGGCACAACAGCGTATTGACAAGGCTGGCCTTGCTGGCCATGTATGCACTAGCACCCCTCCTTCCCCCTGATCCTGTCCCATCTTCCTTGCAAACACCGAGCTCTCCCTCTCTTTCTGTCCCCCCCCCCCCCTTCACTTCTCTCTACTCTGCTGCAACTTCAGTTCTTGACTTCCCGCATCTCTCTCATGGCTCATACTTTGGGTTGTATCAAATGGGAGTTCGTCTGGCCTAGAAATGGAAGTTGAACTCCTTCCATGTCAGAATGACGTCTTTTTGAGCTTAAACCAGGGAAAAGCTGGAAGCCGGATGCCTTCTCTGCTTTCGTTTGAGCAGCGTTTAAACTCCAAGTGTACACCTGTGCAGAAGGGAAGTATATATTTTTCTTTCCCTTCTGATCCATTAGCCTTGTGGATAATAGTTGAAATTACTCTTTTTCCGTAGCCATTGTCTCTCTTCAATTCTTCCCGTGGTGGCAATCAATTAGCTTCCAGTGGGAGAGAGTCTTTAGGGCTTCCTGGGCCTGCTGAGCAAAGCTTTCCATAGCCTACTTCCACTGATTCTGAAGTGTTTCCTTGCAGTTCCTGGTAGGACAATGGCTGTGTAATATTTATTGTGGATATTTTGCAGCTGTGGAGCTAAAGGGAGGCCTGATTTTTTGTGTTTTTTGGTTTGCCCTCCCCTCCCCCCCCCAAATAAGAAACAATCTCAGCAGCTGTAGAGCTTGTCTGGGCCTCCAGCCGTAGAGGCAATTTTCCTGCTGGCTTGGGAACCTAATTGCCTGTAAATGTTCATTTCTCACTCCTAGAACTTAAAACCAATTGGAGAGGGGATTAATCCAAATTTAACAATGCTGCTCATAAGAAAGGAGGGAAATCCTTCCTGTATTGAGCCTTAGTTTTACAAAATAAATACCTGCCAGCTGCACATTGTTACTGGCTGCTTGTTAGCAGGTTGGTGCTGGAAGCAGTGGCAGACCCAACCTTTGAAAGTCAGCTGAGCTAGATAGCAAGTGTTGCTTTGACGACATGACTCCCAAGTGGACAAGAAGATTGTACCCCAGGCTTGGAACCAAGAGGAACCCTGAAAAGATCTTCCAGATTCAGGATCCTCCAGCCAGCTGGAACAATGACTGGTTCTAACAAATGTTTGGGTGCTAGAGAAACCCCATTTGAGATCTCTCTCTCTCCCTCTCCCTCTTTCTTCTTCCAGTACAGCAAGGGAACAAGGTAGTCATTAGGCGTCTTATCTACAGTACAGTATGTGGAGACTCCTTTTAGGCCAAAGATTGTGGAACGGTTCCACATGGACACAGAACAAATGACAGCACTTTCAAAGCAGGAGAGTTTTGTTTCAATCTTTCTTTACTTTTTCAACCCGTTTCTCTGTTCCAAAAGGAAAGGGGGGGAGGAGGAGGAGAGACTCTGCAGTATTCCTTTAATACTCCCTTGATCTTGGGCATTGCACCACTCTTCTATTTGCATCCCATTCTTTTTGAGCAACACTGGTTTATTCTAAATTAAATGCTTTTGTCTCTTGCATTAATATGAAAAAAAGTTGAACCATTTATTAGTTTGCATAATTTCATTCCTCATAGTGCAGTGGAAGAGAAGGGGGGGATTACGTTATCTCTTGAATTTGTGGTACTGTTGCTTTTATTGATAGTAGCTGACAATGTTATCGACTCAGCACAGCGTTTGTGCTTTTATTGGTAAAATAACAGATAGCCTTATTGTCTCGATTTGTTGTTATAGGAATGACAAAACTGATGCAGTGGGAAGAGTAATGAATATGCACCAAACTTATGAATATGAAATTCTGGAATTTTGCTCATCATAAATAAGACATTCCACATCCCAATATTCATTTCAAGATGTATATTTCTTTCTGGTTTTGTCACAGCCTTGATAAGGGCTACAGCTAATGCTGATGAAGTCCTAGTGCAGGAAAAAAATAGTCAAGTTTAATGTAAACAAGTTCACACCATAAATGGCCAATGTTTTGCATTGCTTTAAGTTATGGAGTGAGGGCTGCCATTTGCATTTTTTATGTAGCATCTAGTTTGGAGCCCAGCTGTGCTAGTGGAAATGTTTGCATTTGAGCTCAGTAGCTTCCAGTGAGCTGGAATGATACTATCATAGGGAGAGATTGAATTAAGGTCATATATGTGTAAAAGCAAAATACAAGCCAGAAGAAGCAAGTCAGTTTTTAAACAATGCATGTAGCTATTAAGGTATTAGTAACAGATAGGGTGCTCCCTAAAAATAAACATTCCTCAGCCCCGTGATCTAAAAACTTCAGTAACCAAAGAGCAGGGGGCGATTCAGTGACTACTTACACAGTTGCAAAGAGCCACAGGGGGGGATACAGCAGGTTAAGCGATAATTCCCAGACCCAGTCACTATCCAAATCTATGAAGTAGCAAACTTTTTCAGCAGGGGGCCGGTCCACTGTCCCTCAGACCTTGTGGGGGGCCGGACTATATTTTGAAAAAAAATATATGAATAAATTCCTATGCCCCGCAATTAACCCAGAGATGCATTTTAAATAAAAGGACACATTCTACTCATGTAAAAACATGCTGATTCCCGGACCGTCCGCCGGCTGGATTTAGAAGGCGATTGGGCCGCATCCGGCCCCCAGGCCTTAGTTTGGGGACCCTGAAGTAGCCAGTTCCCTCTTTGCTTCACTTCCAGTGTTGCCACTCACCGTAACTATGTGTAATCTTATATCTAGACTTCTCGTGATGGCAGATTTTTGGGTTTTTTAAATCAGGCAATGTGTTATAGCTGAATTCTTGTCAATAACACTCTTCCTGGTTTACTTTCCGTTCTTCTGCTCCTCCAATTCCAATTTTTGATCTGCCAGCTTCCTTAATCATTTAAAGGTCCAGTGGGCCACATTCCATGTCTTACCCTTACAGAGAAGAGAAGGCAGACTGATAAAGTGTTGGTACATCCAATGACATCTAGTTTAGACCTAACTTTCAGTCCCACACATGTTTACTCACAAGTAAGTCCCCCTGTGCTCTCTAGGGCTTACTCCCTACTGTGCTTACAGTAGCAGCCTTCAGCCTCAAAGATATTGGCTTGTTTATCTGAGAGCAGCACAGTTGATGCTATTTATTGCAGAGGCTCTTATGAGTATCAGTTGTGCTTCCTTGTTGGGACCTAACTCTTTGCTATCAAAAATCCTAGGGAGCTTTCCTGTTTGTTTTTTGATTGCCACTTGCACAGGTTATAGCATTGCAGCTATATTCATTTGGCTCCTGGCTGAAACCAGTACGTGGCCCCACAAATTTGCACTTGCATCTATATATTTTTCAGTTGCAGAAAACAGTGAATGCCAATGGTAATGAAGCCCGGACGTCTGGGTACAAGAGCGCCCATTCCCCTTATCTTGTGGCATATAATTGCAGGGGGGTTGGACTAGATGACCCCAGGGTCCCCCTTCCAATGCTATGATAATCACCTTTGAACATGGAAGTGCACCACAGTGGATCTACATATTATTTATACATGCCAAGTTCCCAACGTCCCGTTGCAACCTAAGCTCTATTCCGGCATTTGTGCAATGAAGCCCTTCTCATACTGGAAGGGAGAGTTCCTGTACTTGTAAAAACCTCCCTGCACAATTTATAGCTTGCACTGGGAATTACAGCAGGCTCTCTGTTTGCAGGCCTTTGTCCTCCAGTGTGCGGTGTGGATGCAGTGAAGATACTGCATCCAGCTTGGGGGGGGGGGAAGCTTTAGCCTGCTCCACCTTAACCTTCCTAGTGTGGCTGAATTTCTCCCATAAAATGAGTAGCTGCCATTCTCTTTCATGGGGGGGGATAAGCTCTTCACACGGGGGACATGGATACGATGAAGACTCTGAGAGTGTTCACTCAGTGGGGGCTGTGGGGTGAACACTGCCGTTCATGGTAGAAAAAATTAAGATCCAGTTTCAAAGGTTCGGTCCAGTTCGACCAAGAAAGAGACAGAACCCAGCATAGGGTCTGCAATTATCAGGCTTCAGCTGTAAAATGAAATAAGTCTAGTCTTATGATTCTGAACAGGGATCTGCTATGTAAAGTTCTTCTTGGCCTTTTGTTTCTTTCTCTCACTAAGACTCGTTTTTCATTTTTATCAGTTCTGGAGGCTCTCAGAAATTAAGACTCCTTTCATAGCCAGGTGTTTCTTTAAAGCTTTTCTTTTAGGAATTCCCTCGCATCCTTCTGCAAAAGGCAATGAACACTGTAATGTCGGAGGGGGGGGGACCCAAATGTTACATTTTAAGACTCTTTTATGTTAAAAAGGTGTTTGATAAATCATTCAGTAGTGCAAATTTTCAATGGTCATGGAAACAACCTCTGTTTTTGAAGGAAAAAACAGTCTTTGGGTAGTGGAGGCTAATTTTATGTTGTTGTTGTTGTTTAGTCGTGTCCGACTCTTCGTGACCCTATGGACCATAGCACGCCAGGCACTCCTGTCTTCCACTGCCTCCCGCAGTTTGGTCAAACTCATGTTCGTAGCTTCGAGAATTTTATGTACAGGGTGTTTTATATAATGCATCAGAAGTTTTTTTTTTAAGTCAAGAGCTCCCAAGAATGTATTTTAATAAATCAGGTGGAAATGTTTTTTTAAAGAACCTTAAATACATTAATTGCTTTATAAAATTCTGCTGCTGATTAATAGTTTCCTTTAAAAATGTGTATTCTATTTATTTGCAGGCCTTGCTTTCATTGCAATCCTGTCCTCAAGTAATATATATATTTTGTCAATTGTAATAAAGACATTTCCTAATATATTTATCTATATTTTGTGTTGTTTTTAACTTCATTTTTATAACATGACTCACTTGGTCATAAACTCATGTGCAAGGCAGCTGCTGGTGTACTTTTCAAGGGCTTTGTCCAACTTCAGTACAAATAGCAAGGGGAGAGTATTATGAGGTGGGTATACATGTTGTCTTTTGACATTTACTCCACATGCTGAAGCATCAACCCAATTTTTAGTTGCCCTCGGCTCTCACTTGGTATATAGTTTGACTGCAGGATTGTGGCCACAAAAGATCCAGGCAACAGTGGGGTTTTAATTCAGAACCTATCCAAGCATCCTCACATATTTAGAAAATTGTGGTTCTGTTAAAATATATATATAGGAAGAAATGTAAGCCACAATAGCTTAGAACAGGCACGTCCAACAAGTAGATCGTGATCTACCGGTAGATCACTGGACATCTGTGGTAGATCACTGGTAGATCACTGGCTCCCCCAAAGAAGCTCAACAACTTTGGCTCCCCTAATAAAAGCTCAATTCTTTTGCCCTGCACCCCCAAATGACAGGGCTTCCCTTCTCCCTAAAAAATGCTCATCAACAACTTTGACCTGAATGCCTTAAAAGGGGGCTTTCCTCCTCCCCAAAAAAGCTCAACAACTTTGACCTGAACCCCCCCCAAAGGGGTAGATCACTGCCAGTTTTTAACTCTAAGTAGATCAAAGTCTCTTGGGAGTTGGCCACCCCTGGCTTAGAACAAAGTTTAAGAAGTGGTGTGTATTTGTCAGATCAATGGCCAAATGTTTTAAGAGAGAAACACGTACACCAGTACATACTAAAGTTAATATTTTTCCCAGTTTGCTTGTCCTTGAATTTGTCACTGGAAAAACTCGTTGATTTTTTATATATATATAAAAAGAACAAACCTTGATTTTTCCCTCTGAAGGCTTGTCAGAAACTTTTTTTCAGAACTGCAAAAACAACAACTTCTGGAGTGAAAAATATATTTTGCTCTATTTTATTAGTTCAGTACTCTCAACAGCTGCACAAAACTACAATGCTGTGCTTCTGTGGCATATTCATGGCATCTTTTTCACTGTTGAAAGCATGCAGAAAGAGATTCTCTCCCCCCCCCTTGATTTATCAGCATTGCACAAACAGCATTACACAATTTAACCAGAAGTGATTCAAATCACACTTTCCCAAATATTTATTCAGTTACTAAGAAAAAAGTCAGGAATGTTTTCGGAAACACTTGCTTCAGATATAAACAGTGTGACACAGCTACAGGACTCTGGATAACTCAAACCAGCTAAGAAGCTTAAAAAGAGTTAGGAAGTAAAACCTGCAAATATAAGCAGAATGAAATAATGGATCTGAAGTTTTAAAATAGAAATAACACACAAACTCCTACCTAAGCTCTGGGGGGGAAAGCTGTTATCACTGTTTGCCAGCCCATCCTCAAAACAGTTGAAAGGGAAGTATTTTCTTTATGCGTTTCAGGTATATAGGAAAACAGAGCACATCATCTTAGTTGGAGACATTTATTTTTACCATTTGTTCCTCCAGCTTTCTTGTTCTTGATATTTTCCCCCTAAGAGATATGGCACACAATAAGCAGGGTTGCTCAAGATTTCAGTAGTGAAGCATACAGTCCTCCTTTCTATATCAAGGATAAACTTTAGAGCTTTTGGGGGGGGGGAAGCAAGCCCGAACCTTTAAACAATATGCTGCTACTTTTTATTATTAATCTGCTTACGGAACGGAGCACTATGGCAGAGCAAAAGGCGTATCTTACACTTTCTCAAAAGAACCAAAAGGCTTTCCTATGGTTTAGCAGCAACGACATGTGAGCTGCTGCTTGCCTCTCTTGTCGTGAGTGTTTTCTTCCTCTTCTCCTTAACCTCGGGGTACTGCCTTTCCCACAGGTTTTTGGTGCACGTTCCGATGACACAGCAAGCCAGGCGCTTGCCCGCGTTGCCGTTCTCCAAACTGGCCTTGTTGTTCCCTTTCCCCAGGTCGTCTTCTTGCTCGTGGATCACAACCGATCTCCCTATGATGCTGTACGGGCCAAACAGAGTGGCCGCGAGATTGGCCTTGTATTTTTTAATCTTGCCTTCCTTAGAGTAGAAGTTCCCAAAGTCCCCAGGGTGACGAGGGTGGTTTTCTTTGAAAGGGTTGTAGTGTCCGCCTGCAGAGTCGCAGCCGTCGCTGAGGTCTCCGTATTGGTGGACATGAATCGCTCTCCCGGATAAGTTGGTGCCTGCCAGAAAGCCGTCCAAGTTGAAAATAGCTTCTGGCTTCCCATTTGGGTAGGCCTGCTTGAACAGAACGTGTCCTGTCACCTGTGGTTTGTCTGCACCTACTTTGGGGCTGGGTTTCACCAAGCAGGAGGCATAAGCAGTCCGGTTGGAGGCGACTATATCCTCGTATAGCTGCGGATAGAGCAAACTCAGCCACAGATCGTTGACTTTTTTCTGAATGTCTTGGAATGCATTTTCTTCATTAGGCTGGGCATCAGTTACACAAAGGGCCACGCCGGTGGCAAGAAACAGCAGCGAGAACATGGCGGAGTCACTCAGAACCTGCAAAGGGCTATCTATGGAGAGAGGCAGAGGAAAGTGGCGTCAATGGCTTTGATAAACGCACCAACACCAAAGGAAAAATAATAATAGCATTTTATAACATTGTTGTGCTGAGGAGGGCAACCCAGATGATCAAGGGTGTGGAAACCAAACCTTTTGAGAAATGGCCGCTAACATATTGAGGTTGAATCCTGACAAGACAGAAGTACTGTTTTTGGGGAACAGGGTGTGTGGGGGGGGGGGGGACTCCTTGGTCTTGAATGGGGCAACTGTGCTTCTGAAGGACCAAGTGCGCAGCCTGGGAGTCATTTTGGACTCACAGCTGTCCATGGAGGCACAGGTTAATTCTGTGTCCAGGGCGGCTGTCTACCCACTCCATCTGGTACGCAGGCTGAGACCCTACCTGCCCGCAGACTGTCTCACCAGAGTGGTGCATGCTCTAGTTATCTCCCGCTTGGACTACTGCAATGCGCTCTACGTGGGGCTACCTTTGAAGGTTACCCGGAAACTGCAATTAATCCAGAATGTGGCAGCTAGACTGGTGACTGGGAGCGGCTGCCGAGACCACATAACACTGGTCCTAAGAGATCTACATTGGCTCCCAGTCCATTTCCAAGCACAATTCAAAGTGTTGGTGCTGACCTTTAAAGCCCTAAATGGTCTCGGTCATATATACCTGAAGGAGCGTCTTCACCCGCGTTGCTCAGCCCGGACACTGAGATCCAGCACCGAGGGCCTTCTGGCGGTTCCCTCACTGCGAGAAGCAAAGCTACAGGGAACCAGACAGAGGGCCTTCTCGGTAGTGGCGCCCGCCCTGTGGAACGCCCTCCCATCGGAGGTCAAGGAGATAAACAACTACCTGACATTTAGAAAACACCTAAAGGCAGCCCTGTTTAGGGAAGTTTTTAATCTGTGATATTTTAATGTATTTTGGTATTTGTTGGAAGCCGCCCAGAGTGGCGGGGGAGACCCAGCCAGATGGGCGGAGTATAAATAATAAATAATAATAATGGTGGAGGGAATTGGTCATGTTTAGTGTGGTAAAGAGGAGACGTGATAGCCATCTTCAGATATCTAAAGGGCTGTCGCGTGGAAGATGGAGCAAGCTTGTTTCCCCTTGCTCTGGAGGATAGGACTCAAACCAATAATCTGAAGAAGTGTGCATGCACACGAAAGCTCATACCAATAACAAACTTAGTTGGTCTCTAAGGTGCTACTGGAAGGAATTTTGTTTTGACAATGGAATCAAACTACAAGAAAGGAGATCCCAACGAAGCATTAGGAGGAACTTTCTGTCAGTAAGAGCTGTCTGGCAGTGGAACAGACTCCCACAAGAGTGGGAGTTTGGAGGTTTTTAAGCAGTTGGCCATCTGTCAGGTAGAATCTAGTTGAGATTCCTGCATTGCATGAGGTTGGAACTAGATGACCCTTGGGGTCCCTTCCAACTACGATTCTATGGTTCTATGAAACTTTCACATATGTGATCTCTGCACCTTGTTTAGGGAGACCCAGACAAGAATATTAATGACTGAGGTGAGATTTGAACTTGGAAGACTTTCTGGTTCACAGCCCAGCATTTTAGAGCTGTCTTTGGGCAATCTCAACAATGTCATGCTTATGTTAAAGCAACAAGGGGGTCTGGTTTTTAAACAGGGGTGAGGTTTTTTTTTTTTTAAAAAAAACCAATTGTTTCTCCAATTCAAATCCCCCAGCCCCACAGCAGAAAACATATTAGATGGCTGTGTTATTATGCCCATGTCTTTCTGAGGTAATAACAAAAATATTCATTAGACCCAATGTCCATTCTTCCCTCATCTTGCCTGATTGGATCCTTCACCACCTCTCTATAGCAACCTAGTTACAGGAA
Organism: Zootoca vivipara; assembly: GCF_965207765.1. NCBI lineage: Eukaryota > Metazoa > Chordata > Lepidosauria > Squamata > Lacertidae > Zootoca > Zootoca vivipara. The sequence goes on along the minus strand of NC_142583.1, from coordinate 10,076,570 downwards.
CACACATAGATTTTGTTGTAAAATTTATCACCACCTGATTGATTCCTGCGTTCCGGGGGGGGGGGTTGGACTAGATGACCCTCCGAACCCATTCCAACTCTACAATTCTAACTAGGAATGTCCCATATTTTTATTTTATTTTTTAAAAACCACACACACAACCTCTCTTGAATATGGCTGGGAACATGTCACAACACTGGATCACCCCTTTTCCTCAGCATTACCCAAAATGGCATCAGTTTTCCCAAAAGTTGGAAAAAAAGAAGTCAGACTTTCCCAGTGGGATTTAATACTATCACAAGGTGAAGATGAGACAGACAGACCTAAGTGGAGTGGAAGAAGTCTTAACATGTGTTTGCTGCATTCAAAGCTACTTGCCTTTGAAGGCAGAGAATATATGTTCGTTACACTAATGCTGTGTGCATGTTATCGGCTTAAAATACTGCCAGAACCCTCTCTATCTTGATTCAGAATGAAGCTGGTTTTTGTGGGGAAACTCAATAAAAACTCAGTGTTTCATAAGAAATGATAGAATAGAGTCTGGATCGAATGTAAACTGCTTCCCAAACCAGTGGTGGGTGGGATTAAATGGGAGTGTGTACACAGCCTAAGAATGCATGTCTGTCTTCATCCTCAGCTGGTTCTAAAAGTAATTGCAATCGTCCTACCTTCAGCACAGGATTCCTTCTGCAAAGATTTGTTTTCCCGCAAACACTTTCCAGTTGGGTGCAGTCTCTTTGTGCAAAGTGTGACCAGCAAGCAAGTCTAGGTTCCAGGCAACTGTTGAGTTACTGCTTCCGAGCTCTGCTTGTTTATGTAAAAGTTAGGTAATAGTAGCTCAGGGGAGTGGTTAGGAGAAAAAATGAGGAGAGGAGGGGGGAAATGTCGTCTAAAATCAATCTAGAGGCAAAGCCTGCAGATTATTCAAAGAAAAAGAAATGCTTTAAAATTAATATTTCATCGCTTGATGCACTAAAGGAAATAAGATTCAACATGAAGTGACAGAGGAAAAATATTTAAATAAGACTTTGTTTAGTCAATTTGCTGATGAGTTCATTCAGAATCTGTCAACTAGGAGGCAATATTTTTCCTGTTATTAAGCCTCCTCGGAATCTGCTTTTAAGACGCATCTTAGCATTGAAACTTGATTTACCTATCCAAATTGCTGTAATTATATTTGTGTGGCGATGCCCCGAGACCTCCCCGCGAGAAATAAAGACACCAGACACAGGATATAAGGTTAATGGGCATGGAAAGGCCACAACTTTATTGATTACGACTGTAGAGGGGTATTGGCATAGGCATTGGATCTAACCGACTATATCTGACTCCAGCCCGCTCTGCTGGCAGTCTGTGAAGGGTTAACCACCGTTGGATGAGTCCTGCGATGCACATCAACTAGGAACTCATCCTGGGGCCACCATTAGGGGCGAGCCCTCAGGCCCTCACCTACCACGGCTTCGGACATGGCAACGCCCCGGACTCCGTAGGGGAGTACCCTTCGCATTTTTGGGGAGGTGATGGCAGCAACCTCCCCCCCGCACCTGTACCTTCTTGAGATAATCCAATGCCTACCGCCAAAACCCCGAGTTGTGACGATTTGCATACGCGGCAGGCAAAAACCACAAGGCCAGAGCCAATTTGCCAAGTGGGAAAAATCCTACCAGGTCCCAGATGGTGACCCATAAACGTGCGCAGCAACGTCAAGAGCAGACCTGCCTAAAAAGAGGGTGGGTGGGTGGGAAAAGCAGATCGGGTCCGGAACCAAGAGGACGTCTTCCTGCCGCGCGCTCCCTTAAATACACAGCTAATCCGCCGGGGAGCGTCCTGATTGGGTGAGCCAAGGGAGCGACGCGGCAGCGAAGGAACCATTGGGCTGGGGGGGGAATGCTAGCCATTCCCCCCGCGCGAGGAGGACTCGTGGGCCCACAACATCTCCTCCCCCCCGAAGAGGGAAGAGATTTTGTGTGGCGATGCCCCGAGACCTCCCCGCGAGAAATAAAGACACCAGACACAGGATATAAGGTTAATGGGCATGGAAAGGCCACAACTTTATTGATTACGACTGTAGAGGGGTATTGGCATAGGCATTGGATCTAACCGACTATATCTGACTCCAGCCCGCTCTGCTGGCAGTCTGTGAAGGGTTAACCACCGTTGGATGAGTCCTGCGATGCACATCAACTAGGAACTCATCCTGGGGCCACCATTAGGGGCGAGCCCTCAGGCCCTCACCTACCACGGCTTCGGACATGGCAACGCCCCGGACTCCGTAGGGGAGTACCCTTCGCATTTTTGGGGAGGTGATGGCAGCAACCTCCCCCCCGCACCTGTACCTTCTTGAGATAATCCAATGCCTACCGCCAATCGAGCCCCGAAAGGGGTTCGCCGCCAATACCCTTACAGTCGCAACCAATTCCTAATAGCACCTAGTACATCAGAAATCCAAATGTCATTCCCATCATCAGAAAGATGGACGCCATCATCACGGTATAACGAAAGCTCATTGAACCTAATGTTCGGGTGCGGTATATAATGTCCATTCAAGGCCAAAACCTTTCTGGCCACAGCGATATCCAGAAACTTCCTTGCTTTGTTTACAGCAGCGGGCGAAAAGCAGTCGCGCCAAATCCGCCTCTCCATCAGTGAGGACCAAAAGATTGTCACATTGGGGAAATCCGCCAGCAAGCCATCAAAGTCCGCAAAGATAGTCCATTTTAAATCCTGGCCAGAGCGATAAGCCAGATCATTTTCGCCCAGCTGCACCACCATAATATCGGGAGGGCCCTGCGTAGCGGCCCTAGACTTCACGGTTGGCAGGAACTCATTCCAACGCATTCCCCGTCTCGTGATCCAGGACACTCGAACCCATGATGGCAACCCTAGGCTGTGCCCCAATCTCCGATCGTAAGCGCGAGCCCGGGCCCAATGCACGATGCTATGACCAACGAACCAGATGTTTACACGTTTTTCTGTAAAGGAAACAAAGGGAACGTAAAGGGACGTCAGACAACAGCCACAAACGGAAGTGCTCATTTTGAAGATCGGAGGTACCCCTTGTACGCTTTGGACTTCCAACGGCCTAGATCTTTTATTCTCTCTGCCGACAAACCCATATGTACTGCAGTTGTGGCGGCACCAATACGGAATGAATGTGCTGCAAACTCGGAGGGAGGAAGACCACATGCGGCAATAGCCCTGCGCATAACGCGGGTAAATTGGTGGCGGGCTAAACAGGACCCGTCCTGGTGAATTAACAACGGACCGGGTGAGGCGGGCCTCAAATGGAGAAAACGCCTAGTATCCTTTACAGGACAGGGGCCGCAATGACCTGTAGCTGGCAAGCGCATCAAGGTGCCCTTACCCAGTTGATCCGTTTTTGATTGGCGAATGTGAATTAACACTTCCTTTTCCGTCAACGTTAGGTCGGATAACAAGATACCCTTGGCGGTTTGGGCGGGGGATCCTTCGCACACCACCTCCCCAACCCTGAGCGCACCAAAAAAGGCTAACGAGTAAGCTGCTGAGAAAAGTCTTGCCTCATATTTTGACCAGCACAGCTTCCTGAGCTGTTTGTGAATTTGGAATAGTAAGTCAAAAGTAATGGGTTTTCGATTATCCCTGCGCGGAGGCTGGAGCCTGCGCCAGCCCTCCAAAGCTTTGCGCACCAGAAAATCCGCGCAAGGGTCCGTTGCAAAGCTTGCCTTACTAAAGAAGGAGATAGCGGCTGTTTGAATGTGCAAGGTTCTGGGTGCTCTGCCCAGTCTCCTTAAGCCGGCTAAGTACTCTAGAACCTCCTTCCTACTGGGGTGTGTGTCTCCAGTTGAACCCGAGGTCCTAACGCGAAAGGACCGGAAATCAGACCAGGCCTTTTTATAGGTGTTAAGAGTGGAGGGGGCAACCGACGCCAGTACTCCCTCTAGCACGTCTCGTTCCCAAGTTTCCATAGATGTTCCGGGAACGCCTCCGGCAAGTGCTGAGCCTCTGGAGCAAGAGAGCGGAAGCGGTCCATCTGGAAACGAGATAAAGCGTCCGCGATATCATTATTAACACCGGGTACAAATTTGGCAGAGAAATAGATGTTCAATTGCAAGCAGAGCAACACGAAGGCCCGCAGCAAAGCGGACACTCTGGGAGATCGCGAAGATTGTCTTGAGAGAACGTTGACCACCGCCTGGTTATCGGTCCAAAAGCATACTCGATGGTTCTTGAACTCGTCTGCCCACAAATGAACCGCTACAACTATGGGAAAAAATTCCAGAAATGTTAGATCGCGAATGAGGGGTTTCTTCTTCCATTCCGGAGGCCAGTGCTGGGCGCACCATCTGCCCCTAAAGTATACTCCAAATCCCAGAGATCCCGCAGCATCAGAGTGTACCTGGAAATCTACTCTTAAACTCAAAGTGTCCTGCCACAAAGAGATGCCGTTGAATTTTTCTAAAAACTGTAACCAAACCTTCAGGTCGGATTTCACGCTTTTATTGAGGCGCACCCTATGGTGGGACGCGCGCAGTCCTGCTGACAGTCTAGCCAGCCTTGCGCAAAAGGGACGTCCCGGGGACACCACTCTGCAGGCAAAATTAAGGTGACCCAGGAGGGATTGGATTTGCCGCAGAGTCACTTTCCTGAGAGGAAGTGTTTCCGAAATAATTCGCTTAAGGGCCGCTAATTTTTCTGGGGGTAATCGGGATGTTTGTGCAACGGTGTCCAACTCAATACCCAAATACGTTATGGTAGATGCCGGTCCTTCAGTTTTTTCTGCAGCCAAAGGTACGCCCAGCTCTGCGGTCAGGGATGCGAAGGCTTCAAGGAGATAAGCACAATCCGCACTCAGAGCCCGCCCGCAAAAAAGGAAGTCATCCAAGTAATGTGTGACGCCCTGAAGGCCTGTTCTAAATCTGAGTGCCCAATCCAAAAATGTGCTAAACGATTCAAAGGCTGAGCATGCCACTGAGCACCCCATGGGCATTGCTTTGTCAACATAATACGCCCCCTCAAACTTGAATCCCAGCCACCTGAAGTCGTGAGGGTGAACTGGCAGCAAGCGGAATGCAGATTCAATATCACATTTTGCCAATAAAGCGCCTCTGCCAAATTTCCTAATAAGCTTTATTGCCTGGTCAAAGGAGGCGTATTTAACGGTACAAAGCTCCTGGGGGATACCATCATTGACTGAGGAGCCTTTGGGATGAGATAAATTGTGAATTAATCTAAACTCACCTGGGATCTTTTTAGGGACAACACCCAGGGGGGAAACATGAAGATCCTGCAGCGGGGGGAAGGAAAAGGGGCCAGCTATTCTATTCGCTCTAATCTCCTTATTAATTTTCTTTCTGGCTACCTCGGGCATATCCCGCACTGACTTTTGATTTGGTGGGTCACCCGAAACTGGTGGTACTGCTACTGGAATTCTGAAGCCCATGGAGAATCCGTCCCCCAAGTACTTTGCTGCTTGCCTATCGGGATATAGTTGTAGTAATGATTTTAAAGGGAGGAGTTTGATAGGAGAAAACGCCAAGGACAGGGACAAATTAGTATCTGTTGGTTGTGTGACCCGGTCCTTGGGCTGCTGCGCTTTTTGGGCCCTGCCGAAAGTTCCCGCGACCCCCACGAAAGGACTGCTGACCCTTGAAGCAAGCGGACGCTGGGTGGGCTCCTTGGCACCTTTCGCACTCGTGACTATATTTGCAAAACGCTCTGGTGCACGTGCCCTTATTAAATTCCCAGCACACTAGTCGGCGGGTTGGTTTCTTTGGTTCGAATTTCGTATACCGGGATGCCTCTGGGTGTTTCTTTTCAATGTAAGGGTTAACGTGCTCACCCCAGAAGTTCTGGTCACGCAGGTCCCAACGGGTGGTGGCCAAAAGGGAGGCGTTCCTTCGAAAATCCTCATCATACAGGAGAGCCGGTCCTTCCCCAGCCAACTCGTAAGCACGTCTCACATGAGCCATATAGGCCACGAGGTGCATTGCCCTCTTTGGATAACAAGCCACAATGGTACCCATATATACCTGAAAACCGTCCAGCCAGTTTTCGAAGGTGCGCTCTGCCCTAGGCTCCCTATATTTACGTTTACCATATGTGCGTTTCTTTTCCCCTTTCCCCTTTAACTTTGCGGGTGGCAAGAGGGTAAAAATGTCAACAAAGTCCCCATTCAGGATCTTATTCCTTTTCTTGCTAGACAAATGATTCCCAATAATGAAATCAGAAGATACGAAAGTGGAAGTTTTTACATCTTCCAACAAAGCCCCATTCTTCCACTCCAATGTGCCATTAAAAGTTTTGCGGTGTGAGTTAGCCCTCCGCTCGTGTGCCCAAAGAGGCAAACCAATCAGATCTTCCCCCTGGCCCCAGTACCCATCTAGAATTCCTTCATCCTCATCAGAACTAGAAGAGGAAGTACCTGAGTCACCCTCCGGCTCCGTGTGCTTGGTCTTCTTGGTTTTCTTCCGACCCGTCTTCTTCGCGGTGCTCTTCTCCTGGTCGCCCTGCTGAGCGGGGTCCTGATGAGACTGCGCAGCTCTCCCCTGGTCCTGGGCATCACTATCATAGGACGTAATCGACGAGAGACGCCTGGACCTATCATGTGAATCAGGCGGCTGGGTCCGCAGACAAGCAGGGGTACCTGGTGACAGCTGGGAAATATAAGCGTTACCCGTGGCGGGAGAAGGTGTCTTGTCCCTGGCACCGGCAGGGGCCGCATCCACAGTGGCAGATTGGGATCTGGTTTCCATGCGCCTAGACTGTTCCTGGGAAATAGCCGATGAAGGCCCGGGGCGCGAAGCTTCACCCGTGGGTGTCCCGGCAATGAAGTCAGGAGACCCTTCCGTGGGGACTTCTTGGATGGTGACACCCGGCCTAGAAACCTGCTGAAAGAAACTCTGGACGCCCGAGAATAAGCTAGCTAAAGCTTCGGGTGAAACAGAAATAGGGGTAAACGCAGGAGTGCTGGAAGAGCTGTTGCCATTTGTAGTGCGTCTTTTTGCGGGCGCTGCTGCGGACTCCTTCTGTTTGCGTTTTGGGGCCATTGCACTTGATAATTGGGAAAGAGGCGTCTGAGTAACCTAAATGAAAGTTGACTGTAGGCAAAGTGAGGCAGGAGAGCAGTATAATGCGCCAAACAAAAAGTCTTAGTAAGCCCTGAGCAGACCTTAACTGTGAAATGCCTGAAAATCAACCTGGCCTGATAAAGGCCCCAGCTAAATGTATAACTAAATAAAGTGCAAAATAAAACGCCCTTCGGACCCCGGCTTATGGCCCCGGATGAGGTGAGGGCAGATGAGACAAGGGCAATAGCAGTAACAGTACCAATTTGAAGCCAACTCAGGGAGTAATTTTTTACTGCGTAACGTAGTTTTCAAAAGAATTTTATTTTTATTTTTATTTATTTATTTATTTTATTTTTTATATATTTATGTAATTATTTATTTATTATTATTATTATTATTATAGTTACTATCACTAACAGTAATATTGATACTAGATGAACTCCCTCTTTTATGTATACAAATAGCTATATATATATTGGTAATTATTATCTTAGCGAAGCGACCAAAATTACTGCCACCTAAGAAACGAAGCAAGCCTAATTGTGAAGTAAAACCACAGAGATAAACTGACAAGGCAATACAAGGGAAGCAGAACCTTGCAGGCAGGCTGCTACTGTGTAAATAGGCACCGCCCCTGCTCTGTGAATTAAGGGGAAAGGTAGCTTGCAACAAAGGCAAGCCACCCGGCTGCTACTTGACGAGATGCTAAGTTTCAATGCAACTGTTGCAGCTTGAAAACTGCTACGGACTCGAGTGGAAGATAAAAGTTAACTGTAAGCCAAAATCACACAGGCTCAGAGCTATAGATCCGAGCAGGGGGCAAAAGGGTAATTGCAACAAAGAAACGATCAGCCGGAGGCGATGCAAGCAAACAATGAGCTAACGCGATCCAAAGAAAGCAAGGAAATGAATCCCCCTGCTCAAAATGGCGCCGAACACGTGGCCCCTCAAAATGGCGGCCCCCACGTTACCCCGGTAACCTAACAAACCGGGAAGCCGGAAGCAGAGATTAGCTACCACACAACAGGAGCCCCCAGAATAAAGCAAGGACAGAATTCCCAAAAAACAAGCAACCTTAAATGGCGGCGTTAGCCCGGGTGGCCCCAAGGGATCCCGGGCGACTGACCTTCAGGAAGCGTTGCCGAAGCAGGAGCTGCGAGCGGGAGCGTGACCGTTGCCACGAAGCTGTGAAGCAGGATCGCGGGCGTTGTTAGGACCGACTGGCCGCGATTCGAACGCCCCAAGCACAGCAGGACCGGCGGTTAAGGCGAACAGCTGTTAGGCGCTTCGTGAGGGAGCGCCCCAGCGCGGAAGTTTGCCGGTAGCCCGCTGGAGCTAGGGTGCCAGTCAGCCACAAATCAGGCGGCCCGCGCGCTGCGTTACTGCCGCCAAAGAAAAACAGCTGATAGGCGCTACGAGGGGGAAGAAGGTGGCCGCGAGCTCCCAGCCCCGAGAAGAGCCGGTCTGGCGTGAATCAGGCGCCCCGAGCGCTGCGAGACAGGCGGCTGGGGGAAACAGCTGTTAGGCGCCTCGTGGAGCGGCGCCTCGGTGAAGATGGTGGCTACAGCGGCCCCGGAAGCCAGTCGCCGCGCGGGCAGGGCGAGGAGGGGCTTAGCCGGCCGGCGCCGAACGCACGAGGAGCTCGGTGGTCACGGAGGCGCAAGGGGCGATCGTAGCAGCAACCTGTAAAGAAAATTGGCGTTTAAAAACGCCGTTTGAGTGATTTGCAGCTCGGATTTCTCCGTCGAGGAAGCGGCGCTGAGAAGACGCAGGCAAGATCCAGGTCCAAAAGCAGATCGGGTCCGGAACCAAGAGGACGTCTTCCTGCCGCGCGCTCCCTTAAATACACAGCTAATCCGCCGGGGAGCGTCCTGATTGGGTGAGCCAAGGGAGCGACGCGGCAGCGAAGGAACCATTGGGCTGGGGGGGAATGCTAGCCATTCCCCCCGCGCGAGGAGGACTCGTGGGCCCACAACATCTCCTCCCCCCCGAAGAGGGAAGAGATTATATATAAAAATCAATCAAAGTAACTAGGTTTTGAAAGCTTTATGTGATAACTTCTATTGTTGGAGAGGAGGCGTGTGTTATCATTTGAAGTGACAATTTTGAACAGTGGGGTGGTTGGTCTGGAAGCTAAAACTTCCCCTCTCCGTCGGTGGTTCTCGGGAGAGTTGCCTTAGTGCCAAGACCGCTCAGAGCGGACAAGCCAGATTGCAGGAAATTTATGGAGATTTGGTGTCCCAGCACACAAAAAAAGGGTAATAGATTCTGTACAGTGACACTTCATGGTGGGCAAAATTCTTGGGCAGTGAAACTCATGGACAGCCTGGCAGCCATAGATTTGCAGCCACTGGCTGAACCTCTCTCACACCTTTTTAGGGTAGCTGCTTGCTATTGAATGAGGGCAGACTCTGTTCCTGCCATTGACAGAGCTGCCTGGATGCTAGAGAGTTGCATCCAGGGAAGGGGTCAGGACAAGAAAGTAGCAGACCAAGGGACCAGGGAAGTCTGGTGTGTCTGAGCTAGGAAAGAAGGAATCCTCCAGAAGGCTCAAGAGAAGAAGAGGGAGAGAACAGAACAGGGGTAGGAAAGCAGGTGCTCAGATGTAAGGAATACAAACTAAAACAACCATTCATCGACATTCGTAAATGATAGCAGGTGAATTTTTAAGGCACTGCTCCACCTATTGCCAGTGGAATTTGCTGCCAAGAAGTGTGGTGGAGTCTCCTTATTTGGAGGTCTTTAAGCAGAGGCTCGACAGGCATATGTCAAGAATGCTTTGATGGTGTTTCCTGCTTGGCAGGGGGTTGGACTGGATGCCCCTTGTGGTCTCTTCCAACTCTATGATTCTATGATTCTATTCTTTTTGTTCACCAACATTCTGCTCCACTGTAAAAAAACTGCTTAACTCTCCTTGCTAACGTTCATCTGTGTTATTTTTTCCTTCCAGTGCTCAGAACCTTCCCTCAGCTTCCCTCTCTCAAAGCAGCAAATCCCTTTTTCTAGAGTGCATCTCCCTCCCTAAATAATGGTTTCTCTATCAGCTGGCATTCAGCATCTATTTTAATTTGAGGTTTCGCATAACCCACCCCCCCGCATACATATAGTCTTCCAAGTATTTGGTGACTTCTTTTCTCTTGCAGCAGATTGCCTTGTTTCATTCTTGGGTTCCATTAGAACCCTTCGGAACATGTATAGCCTCTCCCCCCCCCTCTGTGGATCCTTTTAAAATGCAAAAACTAGACATGTTAACTGCAAATTAATCTGGCATCTAGTTTGGCTGCATTGGAATGTGCTGTTGTGGTGGCAAAGTGGGGAATTGTGTGAGCGGTGCATCGATCTTTGCAGATGCTTGCATGTAAAACATACACGAGTGCATATCTAGGGTTGCCACATTTCAAAAAGTGAAAATCCAGACACAAATGTTTCCCCAGCTTTGGGGGGCAAAGTTGTTGAGCTTTGAAGTTTTTGAGCTATTTCTAAGGAATTTCGCCCTAATCTACACTGTCGTCATGGGCTGCCAATACGTTTGGATTTTCCCAGACATCATCATCATTTATTATTTATACCCCGCTCCCAATCGAGTTTTAAAAACAATACAGTACATCATTAAATATTAAAAACTTCCCTAAACAAGCCTGCCTTCAGATGTCTTTCAAAAATAGGATAGCTGCTTATTTCCTTGACATCTGATGAGAGGGCATTTCACAGGGCGGGTGCCACTACCGAGAAGGCCCTCTGCCTAGTTCCCTGTAACCTCACATCTCGCAATGAGGGAAACACCAAAAGGCCCTCGGAACTGGATCTCAGTGTCCAGGCTGAACGATGGGGGTGGAGACGCTCCTTCAGGTATACAGGACTAAGGCTATTTAGGGCTTTAAAGGTGAGCACCAACACTTTGAATTGTACTTAGAAATGGACTGGGAGTCCCGGCGGCCGCCCCCAGTCACCAGTCTAGCTGCCGCAGAGTGCCGCAGTCTGGATTAATTGCAGTTTCCGGATCACCTTCAAAGGTAGCCCCATGTAGAGTGCATTGCAGTAGTCCAAGCAGGAGATAACTAGAGCATGCACCACTCTGGCGAGACAGTCTGCGGGCAGGTAGGGTATCAGCTTGTGTACCAGATGTAGCTGGTAGACAGCCACCCTGGACACAGAATTGACCTGCACCTCCATGGACAGATGTGAGTCCAAAATGACTCCCAGGCTGCACACCTGGTCCTTCATTCGCCATTCTAGCGATTTCCTCCCAGATGCTGTTGCTGATGACCGAATCCTGGCTATGCCTGGGAAATTCCAAACACATGGCAACTCAGAATGTGAACAGGGAATGTACTGTAGAGAAAAGGCACTTCTGGATTACTGAGGGTCTTCACTTACCATTTATGTAGGTGCCTAAAATGCTTGCTCAATAGTCCTCGCAACAATACCTTGTAAGACAGGTGAAGTGGACAGAGAGACAGAAACCTGTTTGGAATGGGAGACTTTATAGCTCAGAGTTCACATTCTTTTCGAATAGAAAAAGTCTGAGCAGTCCAGTTCAAAACATTCTTGAAATTCCTCTGCTTGGTAATGTAATTATAGGAACGGGAAAACTTTATTAACTACGAACCCCAAACTTTGAGATCCCCTCCAAACCTTTTGTAGGGCTTTCAACTGCAACACTACAAAAGGTTTGGAGGGCACCCCAGATTTCGATATTTTGTAGATCGTGGCGGCTCTAATATTTCCCTAGTCAACTACAGCCTAGTGCAAGCAAAGTTCAGTGTAAGTTCAGATTGACTTTGACTTCTATATCAGGGAACAAACTTTCACAGCCCAAAAATTATATTAGGAAAACATTAGATTTGCCGTAATACTGATTATCAAAAAGAGGTTTTTTTCCTCATACTGCACTGCCTTTCTCGAAAGCCAGTTTTCCTTTCTCTCTCTCTCCTAATGCTGAAAACTGAAAGGCCACTCTTTTGGTCCAACTCTGCTCCTATTTATTCAGAAGTAGTTATCAATGAAATTAACTGGATTGGTGGCGCTGTGGGTTAAAACAAAGAGCCTAAGGCATACCCTCCAAGATTTCTCTGATGAAAATAGGGACATCCTATTCTATAATCATAATTTTATTATTTGTACCCTGCCCATCTAACTCAGTTGCCCCAGCTTCCAAAAAAAACACAATACAAACATTAAAAAAACTTCCCTATACAGGGCTGCCTTCAGATGTCTTCTAAAAGTTGTATAGTTACTTATCTCCTTGGTTCAGGAGTCGTGTAATCCAATACCTTCCTCTGATGAAAATAAGGACATCCTAAAGAAAAGAGGGACATTCCAGGATCAAATAAGAAACCGGGATGGCTTCTGTAAATCCAGGACTCTCACTGGAAAATAGGGACATTTGGAGGTGTGTAAGTGGTGCGCAGAAAACACTATAACAGTATTATCAATATGCAGGTAACTTTCAGTCCAATTTAAAAACAGATACGCATAACTGTGTGATACATCCAGACTAGGCCTCACTTTATCAGATGCATGAAATGTTAGCCTGAGCTGAATGAAATACATTTAGCATAAAGAATGAGAGAGAGAAATTATTGCAAACAGTAGGTCCCCAAAACTCTGGAACGCAAGGGCAATACTCTGTGACATTCTGTCGATGATTAACTCATTGTTATCTCACATCCATCCGCATTCCTAACCCTTTTGCTTCCCTTTGAAGTTTATGTCCCTTTAATTCAACCTTTACCCATTAGAGAAATACTGGGCTGCCCTTTCTCACAAAGTAATTTTGGTGATACCTGCCGTACCAAACGGTTGCTGTTAACATTTTTCTCTCTCCCCCTTTCATCTCTGCTCAGCTATGTGTGTGATGTTTTATAACATAAGATTAGGGGGTAGTAGTCAAGATTGCATAGCTCAGTTAAAGGGGGCACCCGTCAGAGTAGGTGTTATAGAGACGTACATCTTTCATGAGTTACCTACTGTGATCGCATGGAAAGGGAACCCCTCCCTGCCCGCCCTCGCCCAGTGGCAGTCGTGCCCAACAGTTCCACATTAACAGACTATTGCCCTGAGATGCCTCACCCGGCATCTTCCTGACTCTCCTCACTCTCTGCTTTGGGCAAGGAGAAAGCCAGGGCAGCCACTACCATTGGTTTGCCCCCGGTGTAGCACAGTGCCTTGCTGTTTCTTGCCAGAGAGAGAGAACAATAGGTGCACTATTTAAACTGCAGGATCTAAATGCTCAAGTGGGGAAAAAATAAACAAGGAAATCCTTGTTCCAATCCTCAAATCTGCCACATGCCACAAATGCTTCCATAGAGTAAGTCCCAACAGGAACATAGGAAGCTGCCATATCTCAATCAGGACCGAGTCTAGCTCAGTATTTGTCAACACTGAGCGCCTCTCCTAGCTTCCAGGCATCAGTCTCTCCTGGCTCTGCATGGAGATGCCAGAGGTTGGATCTGGGACCTGTTGCATGAACTACTTCCAAAGGTGGTGAAAAGTTCCAGGGGGCAGTTCTTACCTCGCTTTGATGTCCTTTAGAAGGATGGATTAGCAGAGGCTTATGGCATTGGGAAAGGGTAATATTTGGTTTTTTTTACAAATCTACAAGTTGAGCGTAAGTAGGAATGGTCTTCCTCGGGAGGTTGTGGACCAGGCTTCCTCAACCTCGGCCCTCCAGATGTTTTTGGCCTACAACTCCCATGATGCCTAGCTAGCAGGACCAGTGGTCAGGGACTTACCTTCCAAGTCCCGGACTGCAGAATCCGGGACCGGCAGCCGTGTGACACCGGAAGTTGCGTTGACGTAACTTCTGGTGTCGCTTTGCCCTTCTATGGGCACAAAAATGGCCGCCACCAGCTTCAAAAGTAGCTTCTACACATGACCGGAAGTGCGTCGATGCAACTTCCGGTGCCGCCCCGCCCATCTATGGGCACAAAAAATGGCCACCGCTGACACCGGAAGTCGCGTCTACGCACTTCCGGTCATGCATAGATGTGACTTTTGAAGCCGGCGGCGGCCATTTTTTGTGCCCATAGAAGGGCAAATCAGAAAAAAAAAGTCCACCGGCAGGACAAAATAACGACGAAAAACCAGAGACAAAGTGATACGGGGGACCACCAGGAAAAAGTAAGTAAAAATGGGGGTTTCCCGGGGAAAACGGGGTACTTGGCAGCTATGGTCAGGGATGATGGGAATTGTAGTCTCAAAATATCTGGAGGGCCAAGGTTGAGGAAGCCTGTTGTGGACTTTCCTTCATTGGAGATTTTTAGGCTCGATGATTAACTCATTGTTATCTCACATCCATCCGCATTCCTAACCCTTTTGCTTCCCTTTGAAGTTGATGTCCCTTTAATTCAACCTTTACCCATTAGAGAAATACTGGACTGCCCTTTCTCACAAAGTAATTTTGGTGATACCTGTCGTACCAAATGGTTGCTGTTTATATTTCTCTCTCTCCCCCTTTCATCTCTGCTCAGCTATGTGTGTGATGTTTTATAACATAAAATTAGGGGGTAATAGTCAAGATTCCATAGCTCAGTGTAAAGGGGGCACCCGTCAGAGTAGGTGTTACAGAGATTTTAAACCTCCAGCTGTTTTTGGACTATAACTCCCATCATCCCTAGCTAACATCAGGGATGATGGGAATTGTAGTCCCAAAACAGCTGGAGGGCCAAGTTTGGCCATCACTGCCCTAGGCCAACCCCAACCTCTCTCACCACCAAAGGAACACAAGCAAATAGCAAAGAGAACCAGCACAAGTGACGCTAACACAAAACCCCACACATACATCACGTAAAATCGAAACACCGCCAATCGACCCCACCCCCACTTACTATTCCCCCTTCCACCTCATTCCCCCTTTTCTTCCTAAGGTAACAGTAATGTCTCAGCAAATTAAACTGATCTGTAGAAAATGTAACTGGAATAAACAGGCATTGCTCATACTTTTGTAAGCCAAGAAATCTTTTAATAAAAATACATTAAAAAAGAAGGGAGTGGTGATCTGTAATTGTATAGGGACTATGTATATTGTCATCAGATTCTGTTTGATAACACTCTATTGTGCATAGTTTTGTATAACATTTATACAAAATTATGCACAATAATTTTGTATAAATGCAGAATCAATCTGCAATTAACTCCCCCCCCCTAGAATGAAACCAGTTTCTTAACAAGTGTTTTTTCAGCGGTAAAAAACCCAAAATAAATAAAAATGCAGTAAATCTAGATTGCATGCAGACCACATAGGGAAAAAACCCTCTCCATTGATTCCAGACTGAAAAGGTGTTGTTTTTTTATGTAGCTGCAGACAAATGTGTACATTAATGTCTGAAGAAACTTTCAATGGGAGTTCTGCTATCAGAACAATATTCACTAGATATATCTTGAAGGCAATTATGCAGTAAGAAAGGGGCATTGTTCCCAGTGTGGAAGAAAACAAATTTTCATAGCAAAGTGGCTTCCCACCTTTTCAAACAGTATTCACTCTAATGTGTTGATGTTGCAAGCATAATTTAAACCCTGGGAGACTAATGAAGTTTAGCACTATGCGTTAATTATTTTTTGTTGTCTTGGTTAACGCAAGGTCTTAAATCCTATTTACAGCCTGAAACTTCAGAGGGTCCAGACCTCTCGTGCAACTTTAACATCTTTCGGCTTCACGTGGCTTTTTTCAAAGCCTTGGAACGTTTATTTAAATTCCCTTCCCCCCCCTTGCATCCGCTTTTTTTAGATCCAAGGTGCAAAGATTCTAAACTGAAGACATTGCACGTAGCTGATTTTTTAAAACTTTTAAATAACATAACCAACCTTTGGAAAGGCATTGACGGATACATTAGATTTTATGGGCAGTTCAGTAATTGCATCTGTGTCACACTGTCTCAGTTGGCGCAAGAGCTGAAAACTTGCTGCATGCCCCCTTCCTTTCTTCCGCTGAAATGAGATCTGCAGGAGTTCAAGGCTGCTTTGTTATAGCACCCAGCCTTTTGAATTCCCTGCTCAGGGCAGCATGCCTGGCTAGCTCACGGCTGACCATTACGAGAATGGCAGGACTCTGAATTTAAGAAAGCTTATCCATGCAGCTGATTTTTATTTTTACACGTCATGTAGCTGGTGCAGTGGCTGCAACTATGGTATGTGAGATGGATTGCTTTGTTCTTTAGATTATCCTCTTGTTTTAGATTGTGTCTGGCTATAGATACAGTGGTACCTTGGTTCTCAAATGCCTTGGTACTCAAACATCTTGGAACCCAAACACTGCAAACCCGGAAGTAAGTGTTCCAGTTTGTGAACTTTTTTCGGAAGCCAAACATGCTCTATTTTGATTGTTACGCTTCCAATTTGAGTGCCACACTTCCGTTTTGACTGTTACACTGAGGTTTGTCTGTTTTTGCTATTTATTTTGTGGTTTTGTTTTTGCAGCTCATTTTTGTTGTTTTTGTGACTGTGTGGAACCCATTTCAGCTACTGATTGATTGATTGATTGATTGTGTGACTGCATTGTTTATTGCTTTCATTTTATGGCCTCGTTAGATAGTAAAATTCATGTTAAATTGCTGTTTTAGGGATTGTTTTTAAAAGTCTGGAATGGATTAATCCAGTTTGCGTGCCTTGGTTTTGGAACACTTTGGTTTTGGAACGGACTTCCGGAACGGATTAAGTTTGAGAACCAAGGTACCACTGTACAGTATATGGCTTTGCAATTGTACATTGTGTTAAGTGTCTGGGAGGAGGGCAATTCATATATATATATATATATATATATATATATATATATATATATAATCTAAACTTCATGGATTTTGAAATGTCATTGAACAGTATCCCTCCTGTTACCTAGAGAAATGTTCTGCACAGAGAGACTTACTACAGTGCAACCATAACACAGGAAAAGCTTCGACTGGCCGGCAAACTATGTGAGGGTGGCTGATGGGTCTCAAACCTTTGGTGAGTTAGGAACTTCCCCTGCTTGCGAAGACAGACTCTGGTGGATTGAGCGGATGAGACCAGTAGTGGGTCCAACAGTAAAGAAGGCAAAATAAAAAAAATTCCTTCAGTAGCACCTTAAAGACCAACTAAGTTTATATTTTGGTATGAACTTTCATGTGCATGCACAAAAAAAGGCAGTTTCTGCACTTGCTGCAGAGGGAAGTGAGGGGCAGGTGGGGCTCATCAACCTGGGTAAGGTCGCTCATCTAGGAGAAGGAAAATTCTGATCCTAAACCTCCAATACCTTGCGGCTATACTCATTCATGAGAATGGTTTGGGGGTTAAACCCCAAGGAACAATCCATACCTGCTGGCTTGTGGGACATCTTCAGAAGAGGAAAAGGCTAAGGAGTAAACCCTACACAAACCCTGAGTGGAGTCCCTAAGATTGAAGGGGGAGATTTGCCAATTGTGTTATTGAGATAAATCTGATCATATAGTTTGCATTGTATAATTCTGATTGTATGGCTTAGCCCCCCCCCAATATCCCTGGGATGCTTTCCTCCTAAAATGCTTTTTAAAATGCTTTCCTCTTTGCCTCTCTGTGTGCCAAAGTGTAATGTAAGTGAGACAGCTTCCTATCAAGGCCGAATAAACTGGCCTTGTCTGGAACACAGAGAAAGGCTTATCAGTGAATGAGCTTAACGCTGGAAGTTGCTAGCTTGACGCATAAACCAGTCTTACTGAAGGCTTTGTTGAGTCGGCATGTGTTTACAAGAAGGACCGGACACAGGAAGATCCTTATATGTACTTGTGACCCCCTTGCGTGCGCACATTTACAGAGGAGGGGGAAGGAGCCCAAGAAGTGCATAAGAATGTTTGCAAATTTGTGTTTCTTTACTCTTGTCGTGAGCTGATCACCAAGAGTCTCTTAAATTTAAGAATTAAGCTCTTTCTCTGAATGGAACTCAACCCCGGTGTCGTTATTGACTGTCTCTGTCCCTGCCTGGGCGCAACTTAAGAACCCTTATCAGCTAATAAGGCTACAAGATGGTCGGATAGCGTTTTGCACGCCTCTTTCTGGCAAACTCCTGCAGCCAAGCGTATTGCTCTGCTTTCCTTTGGACCACATCAGCGAGGCTGAGTCTTGTCGTAAGGCCAGCCCAGGACCTCCATACACACTGCCCAGGGTTGCCCCAAAGAGTTGTTTTGATGCTGCTAACAAAGTGGCCTGTCCTTGCCCCCAAAGGGGCACACTCCATTGTCTCCATTGTCTTTCTAATGAAAGGCACAAATACAGGATGGGTGACACCTGGCTTGAGAGCAGTACATGTGAAAAGGATCTAGGAGTCTTGGTAGACCACAAACTTGACATGAGTCAACAGTGTGATGCAGCAGCTAAAAAAGCCAATGCAATTCTGGGCTGCATCAATAGGAGTATAGCATCTAAATCAAGGGAAGTAATAGTACCACTGTAGTGTGCTCTGGTCAGACCTCACCAGGAGTACTGTGTCCAGTTCTGGGCACCACAGTTCAAGGAGGATACTGACAAGCTGGAACGTGTCCAGAAGAGGGCAACCAAAATGGTCAAAGGCCTGTAAACGATGCCTTATGAGGAACGGCTTAGCTGGGTATGTTTAGCCTGGAGAAGAGAAGGTTAAGGGGTGATATGATAGCCATGTTCAAATATATAAAAGAATGCCATATAGAGGAGGGAGAAAGGTTGTTTTCTGCTGCTCCAGAGAAGCGGACACGGAGCAATGGATTCAAACTACAAGAAAGAAGATTCCACCTAAACATTAGGAAGAACTTCTTGACAGCAGGAGCTGTTTGACAGTGGAATTTGCTGCCAAGGAGTGTGGTGGAGTCGCCTTCTTTGGAGGTCTTTAAGCAGAGGCTTGATAGGCATATGCCAGGAATGCTTTGATGGTGTTTCCTGCTTGGCAGGGGGTTGGACTGGATGGCCCTCCAACTCTATGATTCTATGTCTCTAGAGATAGATGAATGCCAACAAAAACAGTACGGCCTTATATCAACATCATCCTCACCTGAACTACTTAAACAGTTTACAGTTCTTGTACTTGCAAAGGTTATTGCTGAAAGTATCTCATTAGATACAGTGAGATCTGAAGGACTGCCACATTTCATCGGAACTGAACACACCTGCTTTTAGGAAACTGGGTTAATGCTGTGGTTTCTGCAAGTGCAGGGTTTTTTTTTGGGGGGGGGGCACATTGTCTGCAAGTCTGGTTAAATAGGATGAAATGAGCTGTTCTGGAAAGCACACAGGAAAGAAGACTGGGACCATCTGCTACCAGGGACTTGTTACTGGAATGCCGGTGACAGAGAAAGTCGGCGAAGTGGGAGGTAGGCAGTAGCATAAGATCACAGGAGGGGGTGTTCTAATGAATCTGCAGAAGTTAAGGCCTTCGGCTTAGAATGCAGCCTAAAAATAGCTACAAAGAAGAATAAAAGCACTATCTTTTGAAGCTGTACTCTTGTTGGCTAGTAACAAAGTGAAATTTCATCCCCAACGTACACAGTTCTTTCTCTCCCATGAGCTGTCATGTATTTGTCACTCACTGGTTTGATACCCAAAAGCCTACTGATATTATTAAAACTGGGGATTATAAGGTTATAAAGTGCTCTGTAGAAACCAGATACGGATTGGATGTTTTTTATTAGAGGATTATTATTCATCTTTCCTCCCCTGTTTTGTCAACAGGAATGTGTCTGAATAATTCTTGCTGGAAGCTTCACTTGCACTAGTTACGCGATATTAAGGAAGCTAAAAAGCCTGCCTTTTCAAAGCCATGCCACTGAATGGGTGGCCATGTTTCCGGCGCGCATGAAGGTGAAATTCTGGTAAGCTGTTCCGTCTTGACCTCAAGCAGCAGAACATTATTTCCATGAAAGCTGGAGACCGGGTACTTCTTTTTAAAAAGGGCCTGTTCGTGGGACCCACCTCTTTTGTTGTATTTATGCTGTTCTGTTCCATTTGGAATGGTTTTTGACTTCTTGTTATAATTGCAGCGCTCGCTTTGGATAAAATCAGAGGCCCCTTCAAAAGCTAATAGAAAAGCTTTGACCTTGCACATCCTTAAATTTCATCCTTTGTTTGAAAAGCAAGCAAAACACAAAAAATTTAGACAGCTCTCAAGCTGAATGGAAAAGGAACAATTTCTGATGAGGAAGCCGTGATTTAATTTGTGCACAAGAATCTCGTAAAGAAACAGAAGGCATGCCATGTGGAGAAAGATGTATGGGAGAAAGGATGAGTTGGAGTTTGCATAAATCTGAGGGCAATCTCCTGATAGCTCCAGCCTTGGTACTTTCTTTCCTTTTGAGTTGCCATGATGGGAATATAAGTCTGGAATTAGTATAAAATTTGCACAGAGTAGAAAACAAATCATTTTTTTTCCTAGGCACTATTGAAAACTTGCCGGCCGGAACAAAATAAGAGTGCACATTATACGTGATCTATCCTTCAGGTACATTCATTACACGTTCCATTATTATAAGCATATAATATCTTCCAGACAAGCTAAACAATGTGTGCAATGTATTCTGAATGTTTAGCATTTGGTATGTCATTCTCATATTTTGAAAGCTACTATTAGTGGTTTCAGTAAAATGTTTTTATAGATTAAAAAAACAACAACCCAGAAGAGACCATTATAAAAAACTAGCACGATCTGCGGCAGAATGAAGCCCACTGACTTTTATCCAACATTTCTTTAACAAATCCAGAATGTTTGCTGAAGCTGTAGTGTATACCGCTATATAGATATTAGCTATATCAGTGTTTCCCAACCAGTGTGCCTCAAGATGTTTTGGGACTACCACTCCCATCATTCCTGACCACTGGTCTTGCTAGCTAGGGATGATGGGAGTTGTAGTCCCAAAACATCTGGAGGCACACTGGTTGGGAAACACTGAGCTATATGCTCAAGTGAGAGAGATTTGACTTGCTCTTGTGATTACTTTATTTGTAAGATTTGCATCTCATTTCTGATTTGTATTGGTCTATAGAATCATAGAGCTGGAAGGGATCCCGAGGGTCATCTAGTCCAACCCCCTGCAATGTAGGAATCTCAGCTAGATCATACATGACAAGTGGCCATTCAACCTCTGCTTAGAAACCTCCAAGGAAGGAGAGTCCACAACGTCCCGAGGGAGACCGTTCCGCTGTTGAACAGTTCTTACTGTGAGAAGGTTCTTCCTGATGTTTAGTCACAATCTCCTTTCTTGTAACTTGAATCTACTGCCTACTGCAGATTGGATCGTCTAAGCCAGAATTCTATTTCCCTAGATGACCATCATTTCATACAATGCCCCCAGAAACTCACAAGCATGGTAAAAAAATCACGACCACCCCCCTTTGATTTGCCTTTACTTATCCTCATGCTTTGCATACCAAGTTTTGTAGCTGCTATAAGTAATAGACACTGATACAACTGTCCTCTAAACCACTGAGCCTCTCGGGCTTGCCGATTGGAAGGTTGGTGGTTCGAATCCCCAAAAGTGTGAACTACCGTTGTTCTGCCCCAGCTCCTGCCAACCTAGCAGTTCAAAAGCACGCCAGTGCAAGTAGAGAAATAGGTATCCCTGCGGTGGAAAGGTAAATGGTGTTTCCGTGCACTCTGGTTTCCATCACGGTGTTCCATTGTGCCAGAAGCGGCTTAGTCATGCTGGCCACATGACCCAGAAGCTGTACACCGGCTCCCTCAGCCAGTAAAGTGAGATGAGCGCCGCAATCCCAGAGTCTTTCGCAACTGGACTTAACAGTCAGGGGTCCTTTAAAGGTGAAGGGAGCCCTGACCGTTAGGTCCAGTTGCAGATGACTCTGGGGTTGCGGCGCTCATCTCGCTTTACTGGCCGAGGGAGCCGGCATACAGCTTCTGGGTCATGTAGCCAGCATAACGAAGCTGCTTCTGGCGAAACCAGAGCAGCACACAGAAACGCCGTTTACCTTCCCGCTGTAGCGGCACCTATTAATCTACTTGCACTTTGACGTGCTTTCGAACTGCTAGGTTGGCAGGAGCCAGGACCAAGCAATGGGAGCTCACCCTGTCATGGAGATTCGAACCACCGACCTTCTGATCGGCAAGCCCTAGGCTCTGTGGTTTAGACAACCGCGCCACCCGTGTCCCACAGTGCCACCTGCACCCAGGGGTCCTTTACCTTTACCTTTATACCCAACCAAATCTACAGCTTTAAACTAATGCTTTTCCAAATGTGCTTGGATGCATGCCCATTTTTAAATGCCTTTGACATAATAAGGTGATTAATTTTCAACAAAAACAAGTTTAGCCACTGAAAGTAAAACATAAGGTTGAGTACAGGGGAGGGGGGAACATGGCCAGTCAGGTTTAGAACTTTGATAATTTGATAAACTTGACCCGTCATGCTTAAAGCTTTATTAATCCTGAGCAGAACAGAGAACCTTGTGAAAACAATAAACAACTTCTTCTCCCGAGACGTTTGTTTGCCATTTCTATGCTGCATGGGATGTTTACAGTAGCTTGCTATCTCATTCTGGTACAACATATTCCAAAGCACCTCCCCCCCCCCCAATTTCCACACAGAATCCTTTCAGAGCGAGACAGTCATATCAGCAATATAATGCCATGTCTTTGTACACTAGAACAAAACAAAAATTATCTACCAACTGAACACTGTTTTTCTTGCTAGTTCTGTCAATAGAGGTCCCTAAAACATCAGTGCCTCAAACTTTAACGCAGACAATGGAAGAGGAGGAGGACAAACTAGACTCCTGTCTTTCTCAAACAAGCAAGGGGACAGAACACAAGTTATTAGTAAATCCCAGGGCTTAGTTTAGATTGAATAAAAGCAGCAATCCAACAAATAAATGAACCATCAAGTTTGAATTTATGTAGCATAGAAAACACATTAAACCTGTTTGACCAAGACAAAGGCCTTTTCTGCTATGAATAATGAAGGCTACACATTGTAACGTTCCCTCAGATGAGACATTAAACCCAAGGTCCTTTCTGTTTGCCTCTGGTGGCTACCCAGGTGGAAGTTAAAGACTCCGTGGCATTTTACTCAGCAAGCACGCAAATTCTCCGGTGTCAT
This sequence comes from Zootoca vivipara, assembly GCF_965207765.1. Taxonomy (NCBI): domain Eukaryota; kingdom Metazoa; phylum Chordata; class Lepidosauria; order Squamata; family Lacertidae; genus Zootoca; species Zootoca vivipara. Next base: position 10,053,499 of record NC_142583.1, on the reverse strand, counting down.
GGTGAGGTTTAAAAAACAAGCCTCAAAGCTAAATGGCAACTGAACTCTTGATGAATACTAAATACCTGCTGGGTAACCTGTATGAAAGTTCTGGGGGCCTAGCACTGTTACAATTAAAATCAAGAGAAAATAAAATTCTGCCAACTAACAGCAAGTCCAGATGGCTGGAATTGCAGGGATCAGGTGTAATGGTTTAATACTTTCTGTCTAGGGAAGCCAGGTTTTGATTTAGAAAATACAGGCCCTCTGGGAGGGTTGGGGAGTGGGGACAGAGCAGGCCAAAACAGGGAAGGCCATAGGCAGTGTCAAGGCACACAATGGTAAGACAAGTTTGTGGGCCATGGGTGGAGCCTGGTTGTTGTTGTTTAGTCGTTTGGTCGTGTCCGACTCTTCGTGACCCCATGGACCATAGCACGCCAGACACTGCTGTCTTGCACTGCCTCCCGCAGTTTGGTCAAACTCATGTTCGTAGCTTCAGGAACACTGTCCAACCATCTCGTCCTCTGTCGTCCCCTTCTCCTAGTGCCCTCAAACTTTCCCAACATCAGGGTCTTTTCCAAGGATTCTTCTCTTCTCATGAGGTGGCCAAAGTATTGGAGCCTCAGCTTCAGGATCTGTCCTTCCAGTGAGCACTCAGGGCTGATTTCCTTAAGAATGGATAGGTTTGATCTTCTTGCAGTCCATGGGACTCTCAAGAGTCTCCTCCAGCACCATAATTCAGAAGCATAAATTCTTTGGCGATCAGCCTTCTTTATGGTCCAGCTCTCACTTCCATACATCACTACTGGAGCCTGCTAGAATCTACCAGATTCACCGCTAGAATCAGCAACAACACAGAGTGATTTTGAAGGACTTAAAAATCTACAAAACCTGAGAAAGTGCAAATGATATCCTCTGAGCAGACCCTTGAAATCAATGGATTTAAGAAACATTTTCATTGATTTTAGTTGAATTGCTGGCATCGGTCTGTCTCAAGAGTCAATGGAGTGCACCTCCAAGGGTGAAGTCAAACAGCTGTGTTAGTAGCACCAAAGTGACCTCTCCGGGGCGCAAACCTGGGAAGTGTATATGGAGGTTCTGGGCTGCTGCTGATGTCCAAAGGAAAGCAGAGCAATACGTTTGGCAACAGCTTGGCTGCAGGAGTTGCCAGAAGGAGGCGTACAAGGCGCCATCCAACTGCCTTAGGGACTTCCGGATTTGTGTAGGGTTTACTCCTGAGCCTTTTCTACTGTTGAAGATATCCCACAAGGCAGCAGAGGTTTAGGAACAGTTCTCCTTCCCCTAAATGAGTGATCTACCCAGGTCGATAAGTCCCATCTGCCCCTCACTTCCCTCTACAGCACGTGCAGAAACCGCCTTGAATGTTGGAGCCACTGGTCTCATCCGCTCAATCCACCAGAGCCTGTCTTCGCATGCAGGGGAAGTCCCTAACTCACCAAGGGTTTGAGACCCATCGGCTACCCTCACCTGGCTTAGCTGGCCAGTCGAAGCCATTTCCTGGGGCAACTGTGCCCCTGAAGGAGTAGGTGTGCAGCCTGGGAGTCATTTTGGACTCACAGCTGTCCATGGAGGCACAGGCCAATTCTGTGTCCAGGGCGGCTGTCTACCAGCTCCATCTGGTACGCAGGCTGAGACCCTACTTGCCTGCAAACTGTTTTGCCAGAGTGGTGCATGTTCTAGCTCAGGCATCGCCAAACTTCGGCCCTCCAGATGTTTTGGACCACAATTCCCATCATCCCTGACCACTGGTCCTCTTAGCTAGGGATCATGGGAGTTGTAGGCCAAAACATCTGGAGGGCCGCAGTTTGGGGGTGCCTGCTCTAGCTATTTCCCACTTGTTATCTACTGCAATGCACTCTATGTGGGGCTACCTTTGAAGGTGACCCAGAAACTACAACTAATTCAGAATGCAGCAGCTAAACTGGTGACTGGGAGCGGCTGCCGAGACCACATAACTCTGGTCTTGAAAGACCTACAATGGCTCCCGGTCCATTCTGAGCACAATTCAAAGTGTTGGTGCTGACCTTTAAAGCCCTAAACCGCCTCGGCACAGTATACTTGAAGGAGCGGCTCCTCCCCCCCCCATCATTCAGCCCGGACACTGAGGTCCAGCACCAAGGGCTTTCTGGTGGTTCCCTCACTGCAATAAGTGAAGTTACAGGGAACCAGGCAGAGGGCCTTCTCAGTAGTGGCGCCCACCCTGTGGAATGCCCTCCCATCGGATGTCAAGGAGATAAACAACTATCTGACGTTTAGAAGACATCTGAAGGCAGCCCTGGCTAGGGAAGTTTTTAATGACTGATGTTTTAATGTACTTTTAATCTTTTGTTGGAAGCCGCCCAGAGTGGTGTGGGAAACCAAGCCAGATGGGCAGGGTATAAATTTATTATTATTATTATTATTATTATTATTATTATTATTATTATTATTATTATTATGGCTGCTGACAGCTTCTTGGAGCCATAGGTAAGGAGTTGAGTGCAGGGTGGGAATGAAAGGTGGACAAACTGCCCCAGAAGGAGCATGATGTGTTCCACACCAGAGGTACTAAGTACCCTTTCCCCTAACACCCCATATACCACTATATATATATATATATATATATATATATATATATATATGCCTGTTGTCTTTGTCCATGGAGTTTTCTTGGCAGGGATACTGGAGTGGCTTGCCAGTTCCTTCTCCAGGTGGATAACGTTTAGTCAAAACTCTCCACTATGACCTGTCCATCTTGGGTGGCCCTGCATGGCATAGCTCATAGCTTCTCTGAGTTATTCAAGCCCCTTCACCACGACAAGGCATTGATCCATGAAGGGGATGGCTCCCTGTCGGGGAATCGAACCCCGTTCTCCTGCGTGACAGGCGGGGATACTCACCACTGTACTAGGGCACTAGGAGAAGGGGACGACATAGGACGAGATGGTTGGACAGTGTTCTCGAAGCTACCAACATGAGTTTGACCAAACTGCGGGAGGCAGTGGAAGACAGGAGTGCCTGGCGTGCTATGGTCCATGGGGTCACGAAGAGTCGGACACGACTAAACAACTAAACAACAACAACCACATTTTTACCCCACATACGGTATATCTGAAATTTCTTTTCTACCCTTTCGCTGCCTGATGCACTTACTGCTCAGGGCAGCTTATAACAATTTAAAATCACAATACAATAAAAAAGATACTAAACTACAAAAAACAAAGTAAAGAATTAGAATAAGAAGCTAAGAAACACATTAGAAATAAAGGGCAACGATGGCCATCACACCAACTTCATACAAGTCCCTGAAAAACTATTGCTTGTAATAATAAAGGCATGCTTTGGACATAAATTTCCATGTATAATTTTAAACTGTCCAAGGGTCTTAGGGGGGGAAGACAGGCTTCTTCTACAACTGGCCACTGCTCTATATGCAGAAATTGATAGATGATTTTAAGAGCATGGAGCGACACAGCAAAGAAGAATGATTCCTCCCAAACAGAGACAGCTGGCTCCCTAGACAAGGACACACAACGGTCATGTTGATCTGCCAACCAAAAAGACTGATATAATAGCATCAGGGGTGGTGTGTACATTTCTCACTCCCCTTAATTGCAAGTTAATATGAAGGCTAATTATGGATGCTTTGTATATGTTAACTGCTTCATAGCTGAAGAGATACATCTTGACGCATTAAGTGGGCATGCTTGGCAATGCTAAGCTGCAGTTTATCTTGACTTGTGCATAATGATAACAATCCAGGTGTTATACAGGATTGGACCATCTGCATTATATTAATAACTTTCCCTAAGTGGTGGAGTTTGATTATTGCAGCCATCGTTGAGAGAATTAAAATAAAGGCAATAAAGTGCATTTTCTCTCTATTTAAGGCTGAATCTTTTTGCCACAGTATTTTCTTGTATTTTGTCACCAGCCTACCATCATTGCTACGGATGAGCCTTCGGTCGTTTTTGGCCAAGGAACCTGGGGTTCTGCTGTTTCCTATATATTCATAATCCCCATTTCTGGACTCTGCTGTTGGCACTGTTCAGAAAATCACTCCATTACGGTACATGCAACGTATTTTCCAGAAAACCCATGAAATAATTTGGACCGTGTTGCGCACCTGGTGAGGTCATTAAGTGCGCAATAAGATCCAAACTCCTTGTCCCAAACCCCATGAACCTCCAGTCTGCCCATGAGACCCTGGCACCTTGCCTTGCCTTCAGGACCAGCCTGGCCATCAGGTACACTGAATAAAGCTTCAGCTGCCAGGATAAGATCATCCTGATAAGATCTTCTTATTTACAGGACCACCTCTCCAGTTATGCCCCGCAGAGGACCTTAAGGTCCATGAATAACCATAGTTTAGAGGTCCCAAGCCCTAAGGAAGTCAGACTATCCTCCACCAGGGCCAGGGCCTTTTCAGTGATGGCTCTGACCTGGTGGAATGCTCTGTCCCCTGAGACTAGGGCCCTACAGGATTTAGCCTCCTGCCAGGCCTGTAAGACAGAGCTATTCCGCCTGGCCTTTAATTTGAACTCATCCTGATCTTTTATTTCCCTTCTCTTCACCCCCCCCCCCCTTTTATTAAGATTACCCGCTCTGGGACCCCACAGCTAATTCTCCCCTGGCCACCTCGCTGGCCCAAGTAGGACTAATTTAGCCAGCTAGCCCTGGTGACTATCAAATCATGTTTATTGGATGGATTTCCCCCAAATTGATTTTTGAATTTTATTGTTATTCATGCTTTTATACTGTATTTTATGCTGCTTTTATGTTGTATTACAATTAAGTGTTTAAAATTTGTTGTTAGCCACCCTGAGCCCAAGTTTCTGAACCGGGAAGGGCGGGGTATAAATAAAAATTATTATTATTATTATTATTATTATTATTATTATTATTATTATTATCTCCAAGGAAGAGTGATAGGCTGAATAGCAAAAACAAAACAACACCCCCCCAATGTGTTTGATGATATTCTGCAGTATGTAATTGCTTCTTCTTCTTTGCTGCTGTGCCTTCTAATACCTGGAAACATAGAGGAATAATGACATGGAGTCCAAAACAGATGGGATACCTGTTCCCTTGCTAACTGGAGCCCCTGTTTGTGTCTGCAAGTATTTTTTCTTGTTATTGTTATTAACAAGAAAATGTACAGACGTAAAACCAAGCAGTCCTTTATGAAGGAAACAAATTAGAATAATATCCAGACACCACAATAACGGGAATAACCGTCCGGGTGACCATAGTTCAGTGACTATTGTCCTTTCTCATTTTGGCTGCTTTCCTCCACAGAATGATCATGCTGAGAGAAGAAATGGGTCTAAAAATCAGAAGATGATTGTATCTGGAGACAGATCAGTTAAGACTGGTTTGCAAAATAACACAAAGGTGCGGGGAGACTCTGCCAAGGTTGTGGGTTTGATTCCCCATATGGGCCACCTGTATATTATTGCATTGCAGGGGGTTGGACTAGATGACCCACGGGTACCTTCCAACTCTACAATTCAAGGGGGAAAGAGAGAGTGCAGGAAGGATCTGACATAATAAGCAATGCATAAAACCCACTGAAAGTAGGTAGCTTTCAGGAAATGAGCTCCATATCTTTTCATAAGTTCCCAGAATGATGTTGTGCTCGAGTAGACTTTGAAACGATGGCTGTTGCAGTGTTTTCCCAGACAATGCTTAAATTGGCTTTTGCATTCCATTGGTTTTGATAAGGGGTGTTAAACTTTTGTCCTAGTCAGAAAGCCGAGGGAAAGCACCGCTTGTAGAATTTGTCAGAAATAAGAGAGATTCCAAACATTGCAATGTTAGGGTTTTTGCTGAAATACATAATGACAATTACTTGGATAACAGCTGCTCGGAGTTTTTCTGGAGGATACAGTTGTAACATTAAAAGAAGACTCAAAGTATATTCTTTCAAGACACAGTGTCAGCCTGTCTTCTCAGCTGACATGACAGACATACTGTACCATAAAATCAAATGCATGCTTGACTTGGCTCCGTATAAACGCAGAACTATACGAACCCAACATACTGAGTCAAGTACATCCCCTCTGCAGTGTGCATTAAAACTTACCTGTGCTGTACCATCACCATTCAGTGCATCAAACAATATTGTTTGGCCAATTGTACTTGTCAGGTGTACTTCTGGCCCAAGGCAGCTGCATCTGTTCGCAGAGGAAAATATGCTTAAGCCTCATTGATTTCAATTGAACCTAACATGTGCATAACTGGGAAAGTTGATAGTGGCCCTTTGCATGTGCTGTAGAAAAGCTGCGCATTGTCTATGGTTTCAGTCAATATTTCACTTTTCATGATCATTAAAGGAAACCGGGGCGAGGGGGGGGAGAGGAGAGAGAGAAGCAAGGGTGGGCCGGGGAGAAGACAAAACACAAACCCAATCCTGCCTATGCAATCAAAATAACTTTGATCAATAGGTCTATTCACAGCCTCACTTTATTTTGTTAGTTGCTTTTGAACAAATAAAGAATTGCTCTGTGATTTCTTTCCGAAGCTGAAACCCACCTTCCGAGAGCAAGATGAAAAGCTGGGACTGGTGCTGGAGCAGGAGCTGGGACTGGTGCTGGGCCAGGGGAAGACGTTTAAATTACAAAGCAAGACAAGATGGCGTTAAGAGTACTTTCGTGGAATGTGAATGGACTAAATTCAAGCGTTAAAAGAAGGAAGATTTACCATGTAGTTAAAAAACAGAATTTGGATATTATTTGTTTACAAGAGACTCATGTAATTAGAACTCATAGAAAAATTCTGCAAAATAAGTTTTTGGGCCAAGAATTTATATCTGCTGATAAAGTTAAGAAGAGAGGGGTAGTCATCTATGTAAAGGAAAAATACAATCCTAAATTGTTGTTTAAGGATGAAACAGGGAGATATATTGCAGTGGAAATATCTTTGCAAGGCGAAAAATGTTTGATACTCGGAATTTATGCACCAAATGAAGCTAAATCAGACTTTTTCAAAAATATACATACTGCGTTGTTGGGTTATTTGGACTATAAGATCATAATGATGGGAGATTTTAATGGGGCTGTATCGACTATGATGGACAGAACTCAAAGACAAAAAATATCTAATGAGGGCAAACTTCCAAAAACATTTTTTGATTTGGTGGAGAATCTGGACTTAGTAGATGTTTGGAGGCTAAGAAACCCATTGGAAAAAGAGTTCACTTTTTTCTCGGACTCGCAAAAGTCAGGAAGTAGATTGGACTACATTTGGATTACAAAGGACTTATGTCCAAAAGTGACAAAAAGCGAGATATGCCCCAGAACTTATTCAGACCACAACGCAGTGTTAATGGAATTGAAACAGTATCTGCAGGGTTCTTTTAGATGGAGAATGAATGACTCTTTATTGAGAAATGAGCAGATAAATAATAAGGCCCAGAAGATGTTGAAAGATTATTTCGAATTAAATTTGAATAAAGGACAGAATATTACAGTGGTTTGGGATGCCAGCAAAACAGTAATGAGAGGATTTTTGATTCAGCAGAATACAATTTGGAAGAAGAGGAGAAATGAAAAGAAGGAAAATATTTTGGACAAATTGAAAGAGAAGGGAAAAAAATTGAGAGATAATCCGAAAAGTCAGGAAGTTCAAAAAGAGATAAAAGCTTTGCAGGTGCAGTACTCCCAAATAATAAATGAAGAAATTGAATGGAAAATTAGAAGAATGAAGCAAAGATCGTTCGAATCGGCTAATAAATGTGGGAAATTGTTGGCCTGGCAATTGAAGAAAAGACAAAAAGAGAATACAATTATAAAGATCATGGATGAAGGAAAATCTATTGAGAACCCTGCAGAGATAAGGAAATGTTTTACAAAATATTACAAACAGTTATATAAAAGAGAAAAAGAAGATTTAGATGGAATAGAGAAGTTTATAAAAGAAAATGGACTGCAGAAAATTCCAGTACAACAAAAGAACCTACTGAATCGATTGATTACAAGACAAGAGGTTGAAATGGCAATTCAAGAACTGAAAAATGACAAAGCCCCAGGACCTGATGGACTTACCTCCAAGTATTATAAAACATTAAAAAACTGGTTGATACAACCATTAATGGAGGTAGCAAATGAGATTTTAGGGGGGGGGCAAAGCACCAGAGACTTGGAAAGAAGCTTTTATCTCTCTGATACCAAAACCGGATGTGGATAAGACTCAGGTTAAGAATTATAGACCAATCTCCTTATTAAATGTGGACTATAAGATATTTGCTAGTATTTTGGCGTCAAGACTGAAAAGGGTGTTGAAAGACTTAATTCATAAGGATCAGGCAGGATTTCTGCCTGGTAGACATATGAAAGACAATATAAGAATTATAATAGATATTTTGGAGAGGTTGGAAGTGAAAATAAACACCAAAGCAATGTTAATTTTTGTGGATGCCGAAAAAGCTTTTGATAATATTTCTTGGACTTTTATGAAAAGAAATTTTGAAAAAATGGAGGTTGGCCAAAATTTTGTTAATGGGATTAATGGTATTTACTCTGAGCAAAGAGCTAAGATCATTGTGAATAATGTGGTCTCAGAAGAGATAAGAATTGAGAAAGGAACAAGACAAGGGTGCCCACTCTCCCCCCTGCTATTTATTTCAGTTCTGGAGGTTTTGCTGAATATGATAAGGAGCGATGAAGGTGTCAAAGGAATTACAGTGGGTACAAAACAATATAAGTTAAAAGCCTTTGCAGACGATTTAGTATTGACTTTGCAGAACCCTGAACAGAGTGCGGTGAGAGCACTGCAGATAATTCAAGAATTTGGCAGGGTGGCAGGCTTTAAGTTAAATAAAGGGAAAACTAAAGTATTAGATAAGAACTTGACATTGCAAGAGAGACAGAATATAGAGGATTGCACAGGACTGAAGTGTGCAAAAAAGGTGAAATATCTGGGAGTTAATATGACGTCAAAAAATTTGAATTTGTATAAAGACAATTATGAGAAACTATGGAAAGAAATCCAAAGAGACTTGGAAGTATGGACAAGGTTGAACTTATCTTTAATGGGTAGAATAGCAACTGTTAAAATGAATGTATTGCCGAGAATGTTGTTTTTATTTCAGGCCCTACCGATAGTTGATAAAATGAAATGCTTTCAAGAGTGGCAGAAGACATTGTCTAAATTTGTCTGGCAGGGGAAGAAGCCAAGAATTAAATATAAACTTTTGACTGATGTAAAAGAAAGAGGAGGATTCTCCTTGCCAGACTTAAAGATTTATTTTGAAGCCGCAGCTTTTTGTTGGTTGAAGGAATGGTTCTTGTTGGATAATGATGATTTGCTGGATCTAGAGGGTCATGACAATGCATTTGGTTGGCATGCATATTTATGGTATGACAAAGTGAAATTGCATAAAGGTTTTAAAAGTCATATAATTAGGAAATCATTGTTCAATGTTTGGATGAGATATAAAGATTTGTTGGAAAGAAAAACTCCTAGGTGGATTTCACCACTTGAGGCAAAGAAACCTAAAAGGACAAATATGGATGAGAATAGGTTGAAATACAAAGATATTTTGATGGAGGTGGGAAACCACTTCAAGTTAAGACCATATGAACAACTGAAAGATAGGTTGAGCGATTGGTTTCAGTATGTGCAGATAAATGAAGCATTCAAGTTAGATAAAAAAATAGGATTTCAATCAGAAAAATCGAAATTAGAAACGGAATTATTAGAGACAGACCACAAGAATTTGTCCAGAATGTACAACTTGTTGTTAGAATGGCATTTGAAAGATGAGCAAACGAAATCAGTTATGATTGAATGGGCCAAGGATCTGGGTCATAATGTGATGATGTCGGAGTGGGAAAAATTGTGGAAGAAGGGTATGAAATTTACGGCTTGTATGGTGTTGAAGGAAAACTTGATGAAAATGATGTATAGATGGTATCTGACGCCGGTCAAGTTAGCTAAAATGTACCACAAAAGTGATAATAAATGTTGGAAATGTAAGCAGGATGTTGGCTCATTCTACCATATGTGGTGGACATGCCCAAAGATAAAAGGCTTCTGGGAAATGATTTATAATGAATTGAAAAAGATGTTTAAAAACACATTTTTGAAAAAACCGGAAGCCTTTTTGCTTGGAATAATTGGGGAAGAAATTCCCAAGGATGATGTTAATCTGTTTATGTATGCCACCACAGCTGCTAGGATTCTAATAGCAAAATATTGGAAAAAAGAGGAATTGCCTTCGATACAGGAATGGCAAATGAAAACGATGGACTATATGGAATTGGCAGAATTGACAGGAAGACTCCGGGACCAGACAAATGACAAAGTTTTAAAAGATTGGAAGAAATTTAAAAAGTATATAGGGAATGTATTTGACAATTAGAGTTTGAATATCCAGGAAAATAAAGAGGTTAAGGCATTAGGGAGATAATAGAAGATTGAAAGTTAGAAATTAGGGTAGATGATATGAAGATGAATTAACTTTGAAGTGTTAAAGGGATTACATGATGGATAAGGAAGATGATTTAGAAACTGCTATAGAAGTTTATAAAAATGAAAATCAGATAGTAGGGAATTGGGGAAGCCGGAAGACAATGAATATCAAAATGGTTGAGAAATGATATATATTTTTTTGTTATATATTGTTTGATGTGTGTATTTTTGTATTTTGTATTTTGATGTTTTTTGTATGTTTGTATTTAGTATTTTGTATGTTTGTTGATAAAATTAATAAAAAATATATTAAAAAAAAAAGATGAAAAGCTAATTTTCTTGTAGTTTAACATATTTGTGTAAGCGTGTCAGGTAAAATAAATGACATTGATATTCAGCGAGAAGGTAGGTGGCACCAGCTCCCAAACTCTCTTTTTCATCTTACTGGAACATTAACTTAGGCTCCTGAGGGCTGTGCAGCATGCAAAAAAAGGAAAGCACAAAACGTATAGATGATTTATCATGGCTTTCACCCCATGTATCATGCTCTTTCCCCCCAAATTTTCCGTACCGAGGAATAAGCCAAAATAATTTCCCCTTTCCCCCTTTACTTTTACAAACTGTGCTTACTCTGAGCCATTTATTCAAATGGTCTAGGTACAACATTAGACCCTCCCCCGACTATGCAGCTTGGCTTGCTTTTTTGAGTCCTCTGGAATGATTTTATCTGTACAGCTTAAGGCACATTTCCATTCAGTTTTGAGTCAGATGGGCCTGCGGCATGGGCGTGGCCAGGGGGGGGCAGGGAGGGACAGCTGCTCCCCCCCAAAAATAAAAATAAATAGCTAACTGAGATTCTGCCCCCCCCAACAAAAGGCCTACACCCATGGCCTGAGGAACGTGTTAAATTGTACAGTACAGTGGTACCTCGGTTTACAAACACAATGGTTCCAGAAGTCTGTATTTAACCTGAAGCGTACTTAACCTGAAGCGAACTTTCCCATTGAAAGTAATGGAAAGTGGATTAATCTGTTCCAGACAGGTCCACGGAGTACTTAAACTGAAAATACTCAAACCGAGGTGTACTTAAACCAAGGTATGACTGTATATGAAAAAGGGTGGGATATTTTGTTCCAGTTACTATTTTATACAATATTCTGAACAGTAGCTATGTTCTGAATAGCCTCCTGTTTTGAGTTTTGTTTTGTTGCTAGAAACTAGTGATTTTGTTGTAATTCTTCCACAAAATGCTGGGATGTACAAATATTTGCCTTTTCTTTCTGTTCTGTTTAGAGCTACTGTTCTCACTAATTACCACTGCATTTGCTGCTAGTGAGCCACTGAGTGCAATTCATTGTGTTAGTAGTAGCATGCAAGGCCCTAAATGGCTTGGTGCCCAAGGCCCTGAGGTAGTGCTTCTCTCAGAATCAACCATCTCTGGCCCTACCATCAGCAGGGGAAGCCTCGTTGGTGCCACTGCCTCTGGCTTCTGGTTGGCACTGACGCATGACAGAGCCTTTTTGGTGGTGGTACCCTAGTTTGTGGAATGCCCTTTCTGGAAATTTTTTAAAAACAATCCTGTGTTATCCAGGCATTTGATGATTAATACATACTGTCCATAGCAACTGTGAAAAAATTGTGAGGGTATGCAATTGCTTTTAAATTCAAAGTGCTGGTTTTGACCTATAAAGCCTTAAACTGCTCAGGACCGCAATACACCAAGCACTGCCTCTTTCCATATGAACCTACCCGAATCCTGATATCTTCTGAGGCCTTCCTTCATGTCCCTCCTCCTTGAGAGGTGAGGAGGGTGGCAACACGAGAACAGGGCCTTCTCTACATTGGCTCCCCGTCTGTGGAATGCTCTCCCCAGGGAAGATCGCCTGGCGCCTTCATTATACACCTTTAGGTGTCAGGCAAAAATGTTCCTTTTTAACCAGACCTTTGGTTGACCTGATCAACATCCTATACCCTTTTAAAATGTATTTTTTGGGGGGTGGGGGGCTCCTGGGTTGTTGTTTTTATTTTTATTATGTATTTTGTGGTTTTATATCTTGATTTTATTCTGTGAACCACCCTGAGATCCCCAGGTATAGGGCGGTATATCAATCAATCAATCAATCAATCAATCAATCAATGTGTTGTTAATGGCTTGAAATTGCATTTAAATGTTTCAAAGTTCATTTTTAAATTGCACTCTTTTACCATTTCAATGTTTGCTGGCCTGGGCTCCTTTAGAAGGAATGGCAGGATACAACATTCAACAAACAAATAAAATGTCACTCCCAACTGGGGATTGGCCTAGTTGGCCTTTCAGGAATGCCCAGGCGCTCAGTCCTAGAAAAAGTAATAATAATAATAATAATAATAATAATAATAATAAGTATGCTTGTAGTACCAGTGCTAAACAGATGACTAGGCATCTTTTCACATGAAGGGCTGAGTGGGAAGGTTTAATAAATGGATTTCGGAACAGCGTTAAGCTTGAAAACAGAACAGAAAAATGTCTCCCAGCAGAAAGACATTTGACCTGGCAAACATTCGACGCTGCTGGCTTAATTATTCATGGAAAGGCAAAAGGCGCTGATTCAAAATCTGACCTTAAAAAAAAAACCAACCAAAAAACAATGCAGGTAGGCAACATTTCTATTGGCTGCAATCCCCACAATGCATATATTTCAGAGAGGAGTTCCATTAAAGTTACTGGGGCTGCTGTGGAGTAAACGGACTGCAGTCAGTACCCATCAAGATCCACAATCTTTCCTTGCAAAGATCATCATATTTTGCTCTCATGCAGCACCTTTCACCTAAGCATTGAAAATCACACTAATTGGTTAAGCAACAATTATTGTGCCATGTTCTCAAGAACAACTTGTGCCCAGGGACAGAATGAACAGTTGGAGAAAGGAGGAAAGCGTTTGTCTTGCTTCACAGGGCAGGGCAGAGTTCTTTTCTGTCCTCAAGTAATATATTTTTTTACTCATTGAAATCAATGGGCTTCCACCTGTTTAGTGTTCCACTGGTGTTATAAAAGATGTTCTGAGGGCCCAGGGCCAGTGTGACTACTGCCTTTATCTGGGGTTGCTGTGGGTGCAATCTTGCCCGAGGCACCTGGGCCTGCTGTTAAAGAAAAGGAAAAGGAAAAATTGGAAGCTCGGCTGGGCACTGTGGCTGGCACGCCATTTTCACATAACTTCCTATGGAACGAATCATCATCATGGCTTTTCATCAGCAACTAAAGTCAAGTGTCAGTTCATCAGTCTCAACTCCTCCTCAAGCTTGGAGGATGGCGTGGAAGGAGAGGTGGAACTTCTTGCTGCCAGATCTTACAAGATGGAATATATTGCTTTGTTGGACTCTTCAGACTCTGATGACACACATCACCCCCACTCTGTAGGAGCTAATGGCACAGAATTGGCTGATGTCCTTTAAAGAGCAAATATAGGTCCTTGAGGGTGAACCCTAGGTGGTGTCTGCAAGCTGCTGAGGCAACAGCTCTCCTTGTGTGGGTGAAAACTTGCCAGCCTACCCTTTTCATAGTGCTCTGTCCAGGGTCCTGAAAAGATTCTGGGCTTGTCACAATTGTGCGTTATTTAGCCTATTTGAATTAAACTGAAACAGTCCACATCTGCACATATTTGAATCTATATATGAGGAGCACCTTTCGCTTTCCCCATTCATTCACTTTTGCATTTGCCTTCTAATTTGCTGAGTCAATTACACCAATTAAGTACCGATGGGTCAGGTGGGCAAATAGCAAAAGCACAGTGTCAGGGAATTGTGTATGTGCCTGTGTAGCTTAAACGTTTCTTCGTAAATCTAAGGGATCAGATATAATATTTATTTATTTATACCCCACTTTGGCAGGGACTTTCCTCTCTAGCCTCTCACCCTGGAGACGGCGATGTGGGATTGAGCTCCCCTTCTGGGCCTGTCTGGCCTGTTGCTTGGCAACATGTAGGACTCTCTTAGAGTGGGGTGTGGGAGGAGGAGAGCCAGCAGGAATGAGACTGTCCTGGTGTGTGATGGCAAGTGTATCCTCTGATTCCTCTGTCTGCACTTACACAGACACTCAGCCTCCAGCCCAGTCCTGGAAGGGCCTCTTTCTTCTGACCCCCCCCCCCCCGATCTCTCCAACCTCCTGCTTCCAGCACCACCCAGCTTGTCCCTTCCCCAGCCTCTTCCCTGGTGTCCCACCATCAGGACCCCGGGGTCTAAGTGCTCATCTTCCCTGTCCTTCCTAGGGGACTCCTGGGTGGGAGGTCCTCACCACTCCTCCTCATCCAGCCAGTCCTTGACATAGAGACATAGGATTGGTGGACATGCTCTTTTCTAAGTGTACTTTGACATTAAAGAGTTAATTCCTCACTCTGGACATTCCTTACCTGACAGTGCAGTGAAACAAGCAATTGTCCCTAATTTTCATTCACGCTGCAACAAGGTTGACCTGGCCACGGGGTCCAAGTTCACACCCCTTATTTGATCACTGCATGTTGCCAGAATTGCCTTGCTCTTCCGATGCAATTACTTACTCCAGATTATCCCAATTTCAAGTGTGGAGGTATTTATCAACACCTTGGTCCACGCCAGGATGGCAGAGGGATTACCTCGCTGGATGCCACGGGGGAGCATCGGTCCATGGAAAGCACCATTCTGTTCATGAACAGAAGGCAGTTGGCAACGTTTGTGGCAGGGAGATAGATGACTCCGAGTGTGGATTCAAAGGGATGCCAAGGAATATGGCTCGGTATCAAAAGTTGGCCATTTCCATCTGGAACTTTTTAGGAAGGGGGTCCTTTTGCCAGCTTGCACATTAAGGCCAAAAATATCAGCAAATCAACCTGTAGACAGCAGAACAATACAGACAATTGCTATTATATATGCACCTATAGGCTCTCAGGCTGGCGATCCATCCCTGACCTGCTTCGTGAGAGTGCTTCGCCAGAAGTCCCCTCTACTACTGAGATCTTGCTCTCTGTCTCTCTTCTGTTGGTGGGTCTTTCACCAAGGGGCCGAATACTGGAGATAGTGATGTCTGTCTCCTTTCTAGTGCTCTGGCCTGTTTCAGCCACATCCCAGGTATTACAAGCCTGTGTATGTTCCAAGAATAAATCGGCATCACTCTTTTCTGGAGAGTGGCCTGGAGTTCCACTCAGCCCACCAATCAGGAGATCATTCCCATACTTTGCTATTGCAGCAGCTGCCAGCTGCCAGATCTTCTCCCGGTACATCTGGGGTAATATACTTGGCACTGGCATCTGTCAATCATCATACTCTTCCCACCTCTCCGGGACATACCCGTGGGGCAGGTTCAGGGGGTGATTTTGGGGGGGAGGGGGCAGGTTCAGGGAAGGTATTTTATAGGGAAGGCTCAGAGGGCAAGGGGGCATGGTATTGAGACGTTTAAGGGAGGGACGGGGCACTTTTGGGGAGGGATTTGGAGGGGGAGGGGGCAGGTTCAGGGAGGGATTTGGAGGGGGAGGGGGTTGGTTCAGGGAGGGGTTTGGAGGGGGAGGGGGCGGGTTCAGGGAGGGGTTTGGAGGGGGAGGGGGCGGGTTCAGGGAGGGATTTGGAGGGGGAGGGGGTGGGTTCAGGGAGGGATTTGGAGGGGGAGGGGGCGGGTTCAGGGAGGGATTTGGAGGGGGCAGGTTCATGGAGGGTATTTTATAGGGAGGGCTCAGAGGGCAAGGGGGCATGACATTGCGACGTTTAAGGGAGGGACGGGGCACTTTTGGGGAGGGATTTGGAGGGGGAGGGGGCAGGTTCAGGGAGGGATTTGGAGGGGGAGGAGGCAGGTTCAGGGAGGGATTTGGAGGGGGAGGGGGTGGGTTCAGGGAGGGATTTGGAGGGGGAGGGGGTGGGTTCAGGGAGGGATTTGGAGGGGGAGGGGGTGGGTTCAGGGAGGGATTTGGAGGGGGAGGGGGCGGGTTCAGGGAGGGATTTGGAGGGGGAGGGGGCAAGGTGGAGGAGGGATTAAGTGAGAGGGAGCAGAGGAGGGGGATAAGTTCGGACGGGGAGTATGGGCGGAGGGGGGTGTTAGGGGGGAGGGGTGGGAGGTGCTGGCACTGGGAGGTGCTGGCAATTTCCTGTGAAAACAAAAGAACAAAGAAAAATTAAGGCCTCTTATATCGGTATTGGAGGTTTAGATGCCTGGGGGACCGCTCCCTTCTTGGCCTGCACCCACCAACACAGCTATAAAGCCTGCCTGCCTGCGGAGAGGCCTGGGACACGGCTGTTGTTCCTGCATATACTCTCAGCAGCAAGAAATGTTTTAAAATGCCTCATATGTTTGAATGTGTTTAATTTGGGTTTGTTTAATTTTACTTTGTAACTTTTTGTTTTTGGTTTGTATTGTTTTATTGTATTTGTATATATATAGGTTTTATTTTGTTTTTAAGGGGAGGGGTCAGACCATGTCATTACCGAGGAGGCAGGCTTAGTCGTTGTTTGAAGACTATCCCTGCCTCCGGGTCTGGTCCTGACCGGATGTATACTAGAATCAGCAAGGGATACCCACATGATCTGAAGGTGCTGCTGTGCAATGCCAGGTCAATGATGAATAAGACCACTGCCATCCATGACCTGATTGTGGATGGAGGATTTGACCTGGCATGTGTGACAGAGACCTGGTTGGATGAAGCCGATGGGCCCGTTCTTGGCGCTGCTTGTCCACCAGGTTTCTCTTACGCACAGCAACCCAGGCCATCTGGGCGGGGAGGGGGGGATTGCAGTGATTTTTAGGAAGTCATTAGTTTGCACCAGGCGTCCTATTGGTAAGACTGAGTTTTCTGAGTGCATGTTCTGGAAGTTGGGCAATAGGGGCAGTACAGGATTCCTTTTGGTGTACCGACCTCCCCGCTGCACCAAGGATTCCCTGCCCGAGCTGCTTCAGGTTGTGGCGGATGTGCTCCTGGAGACACCTAGCTTGGTTGTCTTAGGGGATTTTAACATCCATGCCGACACGACCTTACAAGGAGCCGCTCGGGACTTCGTGGAAAGCATGGCCACCATGGGGCTGTCCCTGAATAAGTCAGGCCCAACTCATAGCCGTGGACATACCTTGGACCTGGTGTTTACCTCTATGGATGTTGGTGATCTGACACTAAGTAAAAGCGAAACTAACGAAGTGCCATGGTCAGATCACTACCTGGTGCAACTGGACTTCTCTGCGACCCTTCCCCTCTGCAGGGAGGTGGGACCTATTCGGATGGTCCGCCCTCGCCAAGTGGTTTCCAGAGAGTGGTAGGGGATGCTTTATCCCATGTTGATGGCCTCTCAGCCGATTCCCTGGTGGCCCGCTGGAATGTGGAGTTAACCAGGGCTATTGACTGTTTGGCTCCGAAGCGCCCTCTCCGATTGCATGGAGCCCGGACAGCCCCGTGGTTTTCCCCGGAGCTGAGGGCAATGAAACAGTCGCTGAGACGGCTAGAGCGCGGTGGCGGAAAACTCATTTTGAATCCGACCAAACACGGGCTAGAGCTCAACTTCGAGCCTACCAAGTGGCAATGGCGACGGCGAAGAGGACCTTATTCACCGTTTCTATCGCATCTGCAGAAAACAGCAGCAGGAGACAGTTCCAGGTGGTTTGCAATCTATCCGAACCACCTTCGTCATCGGGGCCTGATAGGGATCCCAATATCTCCTGCAATGCTTTTGCAAAGTTTTTTGCAGATAAAGTCGCTCAGATTCGGAGTGAGGTAGACTCCACCGTGGGAGCAGGGCCGGGGCGGGAGAGTGATGGAGCCCTGTCTAGTCATGTTTCATGGGATCAATTTCAATCTGTTACCTCTGAGGAAGTGGACAGGCTGCTTGGACGAGTGAAACCAACCACCTGTCTCCTTGACCCTTGCCCATCCTGGCTAATAAAAGCGAGCCGGGAAGGGCTGGTGATGGGCTCCGCGGGGTGGTACATGCTTCCCTCTATGAGGGAGTATTCCCAGACCCACTGAAAGAGGCGGTCATTAAACCGCTTCTGAAAAAAACCATCTTTAGATGCGGCTAATATGGCCAACTATCGCCCAGTCTCAAATCTTCCATTCTTGGGCAAGGTGATTGAGCGAGTGGTTGCTGAACAACTCCAGGCACGCCTGGAAGAAGCAGACCATTTGGATCCCTTCCAGTCGGGATTCAGGCCTCATCATGGGACTGAAACTGCCCTAGTTGCACTGGTTGATGATCTCCGGTGGGTTAGGGACAAAGGTGAGAGCTGTTTCCTAGTCCTGCTGGATCTCTCAGCGGTTTTTGACACCATCGACCATAACATCCTTCTGGACCGTCTAGAGCAGGGGTCCCCAGACTTACCCGCCTTCGGCTGGAGGGTGGGGGAGTGCGCGCGCAGTGGGCCGGAGGGTGGGGGAGTGCGCACCAGTGGGCTCCATCAGGTATACTGGAGCGAGGCCGTTTAGGGCTTTAAAAGTCAGCACCAACACTTTGAATTGTGCTTCAGAAACGTACTGGGAGCCAATGTAGATTTTCAAGACCGGTGTTATGTGGTCTCGGCGGCTGATCCCAGTCACCAGTCTAGCTGCCGCATTCTGGATTAGTTGTAGTTTCGGAGTCACCTTCAAAGGTACCCCCACACATAGAGCGCATTGCAGTAGTCCAAGCGGGAGATAACTAGAGCATGCACCACTCTGGCTAGACAGTCTGCAGGCAGGTAGGGTCTCAGCCTGCGTACCAGATGGAGCTGATAGACAGCTTCCCTGGACACAGAATTGACCTGCGCCTCCATGGACAGCTGTGAGTCCAAAATGACTCCCAGGCTGCGCACCTGGTCCTTCAGGGGCACAGTTACCCCATTCAGGACCAGGGAGTCCTCCACACCTGCCCGCCTCCTGTCCCCCACGAACAGTATTTCTGTCTTGTCAGGATTCAACCTCAATCTGTTAGCCACCATCCATCCTCCAACCGCCTCCAGGCACTCACACAGGACCTTCACCGCCTTCACTGGTTCTGATTTGAAAGAGAGGTAGAGCTGGGTATCACCTGCATATTTATGAACACCCAGCCCAAATCCCCTGATGATCTCTCCCAGCGGCTGCATATACATGTTAAAAAGCATGGGGGAGAGGACAGACCCCTGAGGCACCCCACAAGTGAGAGCCCAGGGGTCTGAACACTCATCCCCCACCACCACTTTCTGAACACGGCCCAAGAGGAAGGAGTGGAACCACTGTATAACAGTGCCCCCAACTCCCAACCCCTCTAGACGGTCCAGAAGGATGTTATGGTCGATGGTGTCAAAAGTCGCTGAGAAATCCAGCAGGACTAGGAAACAGCTCTCA